>NC_000077.6:81304120-81604120 GCF_000001635.26 Mus musculus | reverse complement strand
TAAGAAATGGAGGTGGGCGTGGTGGCACATGCCTTTAATCCCAGCACTTGGGAGGCAGAGGCAGGCAGATTTCTGAGTTCGAGGCCAGCCTGGTCTAGAAAGTGAGTTCCAGGACAGCCAGGGCTACACAGAGAAACCCTGTCTCGAAAAACAAAACAAAACAAAAACAAAAAACAAACAAAAAAACAACCCAAAAAACAGCAACAACAACAACAACAACAAAAAAGAGAGTAAGAAATGCCTTATGTCAAAAAAAGAAAGAAAAGAAAAAAGTAAAAACTATATGAAATTTAACCTGTGCTAGGATGTTTACACTCATGTATACATCCATAAAAATTTTACTCAGATTCACTCTTGGCAGCCTTATTGTAGAAAATATTAGCTGCAGTGTGCTCAGTCACCAGGTCCCTTCTATAGGGGGCTCAAAGTTTCAACAAGCTCATTTTTCTACATATCATTTGACCAGCAAGGGATTAAAAAAAACTGTTCTAGTGTATGCTCATCTAGTGGGAGACAGAGGTAAATAATTTTGCTTCAACTGCCTCTGAGGATAGAAGCCAGCCCACTTAAAAGGTGTGCACAGGAGGCTGGATTGTATCTCAGTGGTAGAACACTTGCTTGGTACATACAAGGTCTTCGCTTAATCCCCAACACTGAAAATAAAAAGCAAAGAGAGTGTTGGCATCCTAGGTTATGAGAACAGAATGTGATTGGAGAAGTGTGCAGCCAAAGCACAGGACAGAACTGTGAGTGTCCTCTCAAGGGAGAAGTGTCAGAAGAGACAGAATGGACAGGGACGATGTAACTGGACTAGACAGCTCAAAGTCCTTTCTTCCTTTCTTACATCACCCTGGTCTGCCTCCTTACCTTAACTGCTCATGCTCAAACCAGGGCTGACAAGCAGGCACGGGTTAGCTCAGTGTCTACTCAGGCCCAGGCTTTTGACCAATTGTCCCTTTCCCACAGTGAGTGTGACAATACTGTAACTCTCTCGATATGGTACACAAGCTCTGGCCAGCCATCATGTCCTATCATTAGATATTCACCTGGGGGCCCTTGGTTCAACGCTGCTCCATCCATCATCCCAGAGATCTCCTTTCTTAACACTGGCCAGGCAAGGAGCATGGGCTCTGGGGCTCTCAGGGCTGCTGAATCTCAGCAAGGATCAGTGCAGTAGCCCGCCTCTGCCTGGCCAGGCTGTCTCCATGCTGTCTCCAGGGCTGAGCTTACGGCATCTGTGCAGAGCAGGAGAAAATTACATTGTCTGTTAGTGACAGTGTTATCAGAGCTGAACATAAACAGTTTAGAAGTCAAGACAGATAGCTCTGGCTCTGAGCAGAGCCCAGAGATGCTGCTCAGTGCCATCCTAGCTTCCCAGGGACTTCTCCATCTTCTAGCCACAGTCTTGACTTATCTTTGTGTCCCCTCAAATATCTCCAGGGTGTGAGTTTTGAATCTTTAGTACACTAAACTCTGAAGCTCAGTCAGAGAGAGGTCCAAAAACCTGTGAAATACATTAGCACCCACTGGCCTTCACCTCTGCCATCCAGTATGATCTTTCTATCAGCCCTTTGTGACAGGCACAATGGATTTTAATGTGCCCACTTCACAGATGAGCACAGTATCCAGAGACAGGCAGTGATATACAGCCATTAGGAGAAGGAACTGGAAGTCTAAGCAGATGACCCTACTCCAAGAAGAAGTGTTTTCTGATCTCCTTGGTCTTCTTGAGGTAGCAAAGGGTTCCAGGAAACCCCATTCAGTGACATCGAGTAGTCACTGTCCTCTCTTGCATGACCTGGGCCTGTCTAGAAGCCCCCTAGTTATCTCTGTGCAGTGCTCCCGCCCCCTGAAGCAAGTGAGAACACCTTTTCTGGAAGTGGTATAAAGGGCTGGGTGGATGTGCAAGAAGGGGAAGTCCACAGGAATGCTGGGAGAACCTTAGTTCAGACAAGCTGGATGTCTCCTTGCTCCTTGCAAAAAGTATCACTTAAGGGGCAAAAGTAGGTTGTGTTCAGACACACTGAGGCTTAAAGAAGAGGACTCATTTTCAAGTTCAGACTGGCCCATCTGGTCCCAGAATCACACCTTGCACTCCATCACAGGACTGCGCCATGTGTTCTGAATGACCAAGGGACACTTGATGCTCTTGGAGTGACGCCATGTGCAGCGGCTCACCTATCTCATCCCAATCCTGCCTTGAAAGAAGAGAGAAGATGTGTTCTCAGGCCACTCCCCATCTGACTTCTACCTTGCTTGCATCCTGTACTGTAGTCATGAGCTATCCTCAAATCTATTTCCCCTACTTCCTCAAACACACTTGGCGCTCCTGTCTCTTACTGACTTATTCTAGTTCACGCTTGAAAAAATAAGTTGGACTTAGTGGCGACCTTGAACCCTCATCTCTTTTCTACTTATGGCTCTCACCTCTACTGTCTTTCCTGTTCCTGTCCCATTGATGTTTGTGGCATACATGTTTTGTTTGCCCTTCTAACTTGAGGGATCATTTTGGCAGTCTATCCCAGTGACACAAACTGTGAGCTCTTGAATCGAGGAGTACGGCATAGCCTTGACTTTCATCAGAAGTATCTGCGTGGAAGTTCTGGGCTAGGTTGACAAGACAGGGATTCACTGTGTGCTTACTGGGTCATCCTTCCACACCCAATAAGCCATTGTTTATCATGAATGATATGTACAGAGGTGACAGAAGGTAGCATTCTCCTTGCTGGAGTATGTTAGACTCGTGTATTTCATTCTATACCATGCCTGAGTTCCATGGGCACAGTCACTGAGGATGGGGAAACATGTCTGACAGAGGCCAGACATGAATGCTAATGTGCTTGACTTCAGGTGGTACACTCAGATCTTCACCCTTAAACATACTGATGATCGGGACTCTTATTCCCACCCCCTCAGTTTAACCAGAGGGCCACACTGAGGACAGACACATGACAGAATCTTAAACAAAGGACTAGTCTTTCTTGATACACACTCCAATATTCATCTGTCATGTGATCTTTGACTGACCTTTGTCTTTTGCCTTTGATTTTTGAACTCTGTCTAACCTTTCTGTCTCCTGGGTCTCCCTGGTAAAACAGCCTTTCTTTCCTTCTTTCCTCCCTTCTTTCTTTCTTCCTTTCTTTCTTTCTTTCTTTCTTTCTTTCTTTCTTTCTTTCTTTCTTTCTTCCTTCCTTCCTTCCTTCCTTCCTTCCTTCCTTCCTTCCTTCCTTTCTTTTTTTAAGACAGCCTTTCATCTTCAAAACTTTGTTCTCTTTGAACTCAACACTACAGAGTAGTAAATCTCTGAACCACCTTGCTTTCTGTTAAGAACTATTATTCCCAACTCAGACACAAACAAACCAGGGCTAGAAGTTCATGGTGGGCTAAAGAATTCTAAGTTGGTCAGCTTTCCATTGCTGTCACCAAAAATCAGAGAAAATAATTTTACAGGAGGAAGAACTTATTTTGATCCATGGTTTCAATCCATGGTTGACTGCCTTGGTTGTTTCTGAGCCTGGGTCAGAGTAAGAGCTTCCTGTCAGGGGAGCCTGTGGTAGAGCAAAAGGAAGCAGAGAGGAAGAGAGAGAGAGGAGCAGGCTACAGATTCAATTCTCGAGCTTTTGAGGAATGCCAATGCCAATGGACTCTGCCTGGACATCTCTGAGCCTGTTGTATAAGCAACTGGTAAAGGCAGTGGGGCAAAAAGGAAAATTCAGGAAGTGTTTTCAGCTGCCTAAAAGTTGTCATCTGAAGACTCCAAGTAGATCCCAGAGAAGAGTCAGTTTTTTGTCATCATTGGGACCTCCTGCACCTCTCCACCTAGAAACACGTCTGAAATATAAAAATTTTAGAGGAAAGAAGATAGGAGGAAAGGAGGGCTATGCTTGGTGTTAACTGGCAATCTGACAGGATCCAGAATGGCCCAGGCCATGGGCCTCTGGTCATGCCTGTGAGAGGATTATTCTGGATGTGTTAACCAATGTGGGAAGATCCATGTTAGCTGGGGCCTGACCCATGCCCTGGAAATGAGATCCTGGGCTTCACAAACACAGAAAGCCAGCTGGGTCCCAGTCCACTCAATCCACTCTGCTTCTTGCACAGTGTGATGTGATGTATGCATCAGGCTTCTGCTGCATTTGCTTCACCACCGTGGGGGCGGGGAGGGGGCAGTGCCGGGAGCTGTGTGACAAACCCTTTCTCCTTCAGGTTGTTCTTGACTGGGTATTCTGTCACAGCATCAGGAAAAGATGCCAGGACAGGAGAAGAGTCAAGATAGCTAGTAAGCTGGGAAACACTAAACCAGCTACTGTGTGATTAAAACATATCATTCTAGGGAAGGCTTCACAACTGTCGTCAAACGTCCCACCTCCCAATTATCTGCTGTACGTATCTATCAGGTGTTCTGTTTTGTCCGGTCAGTATCAGTGGGCAAATTAGGTTCTTGAAACCCAAAGGAAAATTCGAGTAAGGGCTCCTGGAAATATATGGGGATATAAGGTATTCCTCAGAATGTGGAATAAAGGACTAAACACCATGTATTGTAAAGCACCATGGGAAGGCTTCACAATGGTTCAGGCAACACAAAGTAGGAATAGCCTGTCTGGGGTGGTGAGCTGTCCATCATCAGTCTGAGGCTCAGTGGACCAGGCAGTGATTCCTGGAACTAGGAAGGATGCAGGAGTTCCCTTTGACAGATTCTGAGATGCAAAATCTCCATGCTGCCAGTGACCTGAGAAGATCTACCTCACGCTCCACAAAATACAGGCTCTTCCTTTCAAAGAGGCCGGAAAGCAAACATGTTTTTTAAGACCCTGGCTTTTCTGTAGGTGGAAGTACACTGGAGTATTACCAACAGTTTGTGTGCCTGCTCCATATTTGGCCTACCTTAATTTTCCACTGAGTTCTTCCAGCTTACCAGGCTCTGAGAAATTGGAATAGGTTGGCGAGATGGGTTGTCTGCCATACCCAATTGAAAAGTGTGTGCACTCCCAGAACTCGGATATTACCTTTAATTGTAACTGGGGCTTTTGTGTGTTTTCCAAACAAACCATCTTTCCTTAGACCTGTGTGGGTGAATGCCTTTCCTACAGGGGGTTAGGACTCCATGAAACAAGGACAGCTACCTTCTCTTGAGAAGGGGAACCTGCAACCTGGGGAACCTGCATCCCGCCATATCCTACAATTGAGAATGGGCTAAATTGAGATTTAAACTCAGATCTAAAGTTCTGAAAATTTCTCTAATCTAGTTAAATATGAGCAAAAGAGCCAAGCTACTCTCAAGACTTGCTCTTCAGCAGAGTCTGGGCAATTCTACAAAGAGCATTAGAGTGGACTCATATAAATTTAGGGAGTCACAATGTGGTTTGTGGCTTGTGGTCCAAGGTTAAAACGAGCAAACCGAGGGCCCATCTCGTGATGAAAGCTGTACTTGGAGAAAATAATATTATGGGACTGAGCAAAATGCAAAATAAGCAAGCCTTTTAATCAACAGTCCACCATGGTTGGCACTCTCTGCCACATGAAGCCTGAGTGGATATGGGTAACTGTCTAGGAGGGGCTCATCGCTCTTTTTATGTTTGCCAAAGGAGAAGGAGCTACTGGAGCGATTTCAACATTTATCAATAGAGGAGTAGATGAGTCGATTGAGAGGTAGCCAAACATAATGCTGGGGCTGTGAAAGGACATCCTGCAGACGCCAGACTCGTTAACCCAGATGCCTGCCTGTGCCTCCGTAAAGCTTTTGGTCAGTATCCACAGATGTCGGTCTGAAAGTTGTGCATGATACATGTCTTGATAACTTGACAGCAGTTTCAGTGTTAAATGGCCTTCAGCCATCTCTCATGATCACATGTGCAGCCCTACACACGTTGATGCTAGCACCAGGAAGGTAGGGAGGGCCATTCTTCACTGTCTTGGTGAGGAAAGACTGGTTGGCAAGAAAGGCAAAGAATGTTACTAAAGTTGTCTTGATAGAGTTTATTGTTATTTCACTTCTTAAAAACAAGCTGGCATTTCTTTGTAATAAAACAAAAACAAAGACTAGGTCTGGAGAACTGGCTTAGTGGTTAAGAACACTCATTGCTTTTCCGGAGAACCTGGGTTTGATTTTCCAGCACTCGAATGGCAGCTCACGACCACTTGTAACTCACTTCAGGGGATCCCATGCTTTCTTCTGACCTCCAAGGACACCAGGCATAGGCACGGTACACAACGATGAAGGCATAGCACCCGTATACATAGCATAACCAAATAAAATATCAAGCTTAAAAAAAATTGTAAGAAACTAAAAGAGACAGTGAGTCATCACAGGCCAACAGCCATCTGTGGAGCCAGCTACAGTCACTTACTTCCTGGGAAAAGGACATCTGAGGACTTCACTGTCTCCTGGAACTGGCAAGGGATAGGAGAGTCTGGGTTGTCTCTACTAAGCCTGTTGAACGCATGGCAGTGCATGGGGTGGCCCAGGTTTAGAATAGGCACACAGAGGTCAGTGGCAGTAGAAAATGCATTTTTCTTTCCAAATGTCTGCATGATAAAATGTGGGGCTTTAATAACTTCACAGGGAGGGAATTATAACAGGCTGGGTTTTATCTCTGCCTCAGGCATCAGGATGACCCCACCAAGACCTCGCTTCCCTCTGCGATAGCAGGATGATTTTTGATTTCATAATCTCCTCTCTCAATACGGGAGGAAAAATAAATTCCCCCAGTGGCCTTCTTTCAACCCCAGTCCAGCACTTACCCATCGAGAGCAAAATCTCGTCTGCTCCTGCAGCCAGTGAACATTTATCTAACACCATCATTTTGCCTTCATTCTGTGCTTACATCTGGGACGCTAAGTTGTTACTGAAGGGCTCTAGAAGGCCTAAGCATAGCAAATATGGCTCTGGTAGACCTCGCCCTTCTCCCCCCATTCCCTCTGCCTGGCTAAAAACAGACTACATCTCTAAAGCTAGTCACCAAGTTCTATTCCCATATTTGGCCACTTCTTCCTTCTGAGGCTGACTACAAAGGTCTAGTTATCAAAGGATTAAAATCTAGAAATCAAAAGCCCCCTTGTGGCTCACCTAATTAACATGGCCAATCATAACAAGCCAACTCAACACAGGGCTTTCCCTTTTCCCTTTATAAACTGTCATTTGTCATCACCTCTGTCTCCTCTCTATCCAGAGGCAGTAGTCCTTTGTCTCTCTGGTGAATCAAATATCCCTTCCCCATCTCCCTTGTTCTTTTCTCTTCTCCATCATCCTCTATTTCCTGTTTTTGTCACTTATTCCTGCTATTATCCTGCTGGGGCAAATAAGTCTTTTTTTTTTTTTTTTCTGAGAACTTGGTCTTTGGTATCTGGTGTTGATTCTGGTCCTTTCAGTTGCTGAACTCTCTAAGACCATGGTCACTATGACTACAGGCTTGCGATCCCTTACTTATGCATTCATTCATTCATTCATTCATTCATTCATTCATTGATCCATTAATTCACTCACTTCTTTATTCTAAAGGAAACTTTAGAAATGGGTATTGAGCTGTGAAGTGGAACAGTGAATAATGATGTTTCCTGAAAAGGGGGAGGCTCATAAACTGTGGCTTTTTAGAGCAGGAGCAGGATTCCAGGGTCACAGAAAGGAGTTGAACACAGGGGAGCGGGAATCTCCAAGTCAACAGAAATGGCCCGAAATGGGGCAGATCCTGTCTGGTGTCATTGTTGAAGACTTCATGGACTAGTTAGGAGATTTACCATATGCCACCACAGGTCCTCAGGTCACTTCCTGTATGTCCCACTGGGTCTTTGCTGAAAGGAACTATCTATCTTCACCGTGAGTCTCAAGCTCAGTCTCTTTCTATCTTTCCTATATCTAACTAGTGTCTTTCCTAGACTCTTTCCTAAAGGAAACCACTAAGCCTTGGCAGATCCCCGGTGGAGTCCTCAAGGAGGACCCAGGAATAACACAGTGCTTCTTTGCTAAGGGGCTTTATCCATTCACCCATTGAGCAAGGACTGTCTTGGCACCTGCCAGGCTCTGTTCTGGTAGGAGGAATAGAATAGGGGCAAATTCCTCTTGAGGCTGCTCTTACTCCAGTGAGGGAGAGAGAAGAGTTATCCATTGTCAGGTAGAGATGGTGGTCAGATGAACTGATAGAAGAATGGAGATCTAAAAGACCGTTACAGAGAAGTGAGGCCCATGAAGGGACCTATGAACAGTAACCTGGGCAACAGAACAGCAGGTGTCACCAAAGAGGTACCATTCCTGAAGCTTTAAGGAATAGCAATAAACTCAGTGCAGGCAGGTACAAGGACTGTCCTTGTCGGCTCAGCAGCCTTAACTCCACACCAGTGTACGTGGGTTACATGCGTTCTCTCACAGTTCAGGGGGGTTGGAAAACTGGGATCATGGTGCCTTGCTGTGTCCTCATGTGGTCTTTTCTACATGCACATGCACATGTACACACACACATGCACAGACACACATACACAGGGGTGGGGAGCTGAGGATTCCTGCTCTTTTTTTTTTTTACCAGAACACATAATTACCCCTTAAAGTATCTATATGCAAAACACAGTCCTATCAGGAGTGAGGCTTTCCATATGGATTCGCAGGGGAACTCAATTTAGACTTATCAGTGAGCCAAGGGTGGGGGTTGGTAGGAAATGAGAAGAGTTGAGTCAGCTTCTAGATACAAGGATGGCAGCACTCCAAGACTGAGGGAAAGGGATTCCAGGCAGCCACAGGAATAATACAGGGAGACAGATGACAACTGCATAGGCAATAATATTACACTGTTGAGAGGCATGAAAGCTGGGCAACAAAAGAGAACTAGCTTCAAGACAGGTGCTTAGACCACTGCATCTGTGCAGCAGGAGACCAAAATCGAACACAACTCCTGCCTCACAGGGAGGAAGGAAAGCAGATTCCTCTTCTGGTTGTTTCGGTGTCCTCTGTAAAGTCAGATTCAAAGTCCTCAGTGAAAACCAAAGGAGGGTGCGGTCTTGGAAGCTTAAGGGCAGAGGAGAGAGTATCAGCAGTCATCTCTGAGGATAATTGGGCTGGGAAGGATGCTCGCACTGTGGAGGAGTACTAGGGGGCACATGCAGTGTTTCTGGCCATGGTTCAAAGCGAGATGGTTATAGAGATGTCTTTTCTCCAGCTGTATTCCTTTCTCAGGTTCAGAGAAAGGGGAAGATATTTGTGTCCAACCAGATTGAGCTTTAACCAGTTACCAGGACATAGAGAGGAGCCCCAGAAACTCAGCTGGGTGCAGAAGAAAGAGGTGCGTATAGAAAAGATGACAGGCCCTTAGCAACAAACAGGGAGGAGGTTGCCAGCCTCATCTTGCTGATAAGTAAAAAAAAGCTCAAAGAGACAAACCAGGTATCTGGATAGTACAAGAGCCACATCCCACGACTTCAGAATGAGTACAAGGAAGGTGAACTCAGACTGTGAAACATTCGTATGGGGAATGTCTGCCTTCCTAGGTCTTCCTCCCCTTCAGGGGGGTCAACACAGTGTCCAAATGTCCTAATTATTCTGGGCTAGGGCTCCCCAGGACATAACACTGAGTATGAAAACCAAGAAGTCCCAGATATCACTATGTTCTACTTGAGCATGCGATGGGCTTAGGACCCATCAGAGAACCACAAAGAAACAAGAGGTACTGGGCTCCTGTCTTTCCTGGCTAGCCACAGGTACCTGCTTGTCTAGGCTCTCAGTTCATCCTAGGTGAGAAAACTTACACACAGTCCGCTGTGCGACTGAGCTCAGGATAGAAAAAAAGTGCAGGGAATTTTCATGCCCCAGGTTATACATTAGACAACATCTGCATCCTGAACCAATCAGATGAGGAGTTTGGGGTATGGGCTATGCCAGATAAATGTGTAACTCTCTGTAGTGTCAGTGTATGGGGGAAGAGGACAAGAATTTTTAATTATCAGGGACTCTGAAAAAATCACTATTTGGTGACAAATCAGAATACCAACCATTTTTGTTAGGTTGACGCCTATTTATTTCCAATTATACAATAAAAACTATTTGCTTTAGCCAGTCTCTTGAATTCTTTATTACAGAGTGAGGGTCTTGTCTCTCATACCTTGGTGGGGCATTGAATAAGCACAGGAAGAGGGAAGCAGGGCATGATCCATGTCTGGATGAATGATGCAGACCAGATCCTGGGATTGTTGCCATGGGTACCGCGGAGAAACGCTGTTCACATAAGAGTTGGGTCCCTATCACGTCTACGAGAGCACATCAAACTCCCTCCCAAAAGGGAAACAGGAGACAGGTAGAATGTGTGTGTGTGTGTGGGGTGTTTATTAGCTTTGATACTTGGTCACCATTTCTTAAGTTTTGAGTTCACTCCATCGATAATAACCATACAGAGACAGAGTGCTGCACACAGATGTAAAATGAGAAAAGATAAAGAGGAAACGGGGAATGTAGAAACTGAGTTTAAACCTCAGAGAGTTCAGGACAAGCCCACGGAAAATCTCCCTTGCAGCAGCTCCAGCAAATGTTTGGGAAACAAATTAACAAGCTAAGTGAGATTGAGGGGCTAGTGTTCCCAACACCTAGAAGAACTCATTTCTTTCAGTCCCCTCCAGCATTTTTAAATCATGCATTTACATTCACATTCAAGTAGTTAGTAAGATAATTTTAGATTGCGCACAGCTATTCCTGAAAGCCGGGGTCTGCTGGATGCCAAGATGGATGGGTGAGCTCTCCGAGCTGGATTGAATTCTAAGATGGTTTCAACATGACAGAGTAGTGCGGCAGATTTTCAGGTCTGACTTCTCAGTAACTCAGCTTCGTCCTCCAACAATTAGTCCTCATTAATGAGACCTCGCTGTCATAGCAAGAATTTGAGATCTGAGGTCCCTGGAGCCTTGTTTCTCCTGGAAATCAAAGTCAGAAGTCTATTAAGCAAATTAATAGAACAGACGCCGTTTCAAAAGAGATATTTAGCTTATCAAACAAGGCAAGAGGATCTTTTTTTTTTTTTTTTTTTTTTTTTACAACCAGAGTTTTTAGAAGTCATTCACTTACAGGTAAACTGTGCAGGCGCTAATTGGAAGCCATTCTTTTGAACTTACAGACTCTGTCCCTGCTGGGCCTGTATTTAAATCTTTGTTAATCACCAAAACGCACTGAATGTCCCTTAGTATAATAAAATAATTAAAATGGAATGCCTTAGTTCCTTGCTAGAGTCAGGCAGCGCGATGTGAAAAGCTCACAGGCTTTGTTGACATGCCAGCACTACCTTTTGCCAGCAGGCTCATGGGAAGCACGAAAGGATGTTTCTAGAACAGAGCCAGCCACATAATTTGTGTACATTTTCTTAACCCCTTGGAGCCTCAGTTTGCTTTCCTGTAAAATTAGTCCAATACCACAGAAGTGTCAAGTACACTCTTATGGGGAGACTCCTCCCCTAGCACACTCTTCCTCCTGCTGACTTGAATTCTTGACTTGCAAGCTCTTTTCACCCCACCAACCCACCCCCACATCCCTATGAGGGAGATGTAGTTGTCTTACCTCAAAGCAAAGGCCACATTGCAATGGTCAGGAAGCCAAGGGAGGAGTCAGCATTCTATGTCTCATGTAGAATGCTCTAGAACTGAACATTCAGGACCCAATATTAGGTTGTCTTCCTGTTTGCACTTTTCTAGAGTTAGGCAAATGAAATTGAATTTGTGTTGTGTAATTACATTATTGGTGGAGGTGGGGGACACTGCAAAGACTTGGGGCTCTGGGATGCAGATTTGCACTGCACTAGTGGGGATTCCATTGTGGGGAATTCATTTCAGAAATCCTGACGCATCTATGATCAGAGGCACCAAGCTGCTTTGTAGATCCCCCCACATCCTCCTGCACAAAGCTCTCCCTGTATCTTCCCAGCTCAGTGGGACCAGCTGCCTGGATGCCTTCCCTCCCTGACTCGCATCTCCTCTACCACCCTGGACTCTCATGCCTCAATAGCTAGACATCCCGTGCTCTGCAGAAAGACCCCCATCACAGTCCTGAGTTTAAATCATAGCACACCCAGAGGGAAACCAATTCCATTCTGTGATAAGGTCTCCAAGGAAAAGTCAGAAAGATAAATAACTGGGAGGGAGAAAAGATGTCCCAACAGCACATTACCTGTGAGAGGGAGGGGGCTGTCCTCCTACTGTGCCTTTCTTTTGCTTTTAAACAGGGTCACAGGGGCCCACCCTTAAAACAGAAGCCCAAGGGAGAGGGTGAGCCCCAAAGCAGAGTGATTTGACACAAAGTCTTTATCTCAGTCAGGTCCAGCAGAGGCCTCTGGGCTATCAGTCACATTGAATATATTCACAGTACCTGGAGACAGGTCCATCTTTGGAGTTGGGATCATGTTACACATGGACTTTGAGTTGCATCTTCAAGTTGAGGGACAATAGCAGGAATCTAGCAGAGCCAGGCTGTGAGCCAGCAGGCACAAAGCCTGCAGAAGAAGGGACTAGATGGCAAATAGGCAATGCAGATCTAGGAGCACCCAGACAGGGCACACATGAACCCACACAGTGCCCCATATCAACCTCTGTCACAACACATCGCTTGCCACATCCTAATTTTCTCTTTATTTATTGTCTCCCTCAGTTGCCTGTAGGCCCACAGTGAGCAAACACTGCCAGCAAAATCATGCCTGAGAAGATGCCAGCCAGGAAGTGAACAGAACTTCACTCATTCATCTTGGTTCATTGGATAAGAAGACATTAAATTGGCATGGTACAAATTAACATGAGGGGGAAAAAAAACTTCTCAATGATGTGTGCAAATATGTCAGTCCTGCAAAATATGGAGAAAGGCCCCGAGGGCGTGTGCAGTATCTGGTAGATCACTATTGTAGGTGGAAAGGAATGAGGGCCTAGGCTTCTTAGGGGAAGGTAGTATTAATCCAAGTTATGAGTGGTGTGGAGAGGAAATGTCTACTGTGTATAGGCTGCCTGTTGTGCAAATTAGGTTTTCAGCTGTCCAGTTGCCCTCTGAGGAACAGGTCTGGCTCCCTCTAGTGTTAACCTTCAGTTTCTGGTTGATAAGAGTCTTAGGGAACAGATTCATCACAAGTGAATTCCCCCAGAAGGATCTGTCTCTGGCCAGATAGAAGGAGCTCTAAGAAAACCTTCACCTGCATCCGGAGGCTCCCCAGATTCCTCAGCTCAGAGTCACCAGCACATTACCGTGTCACATTTGGGGGTGGCATTTTCCAAACTCCTTCATGTCCCATACATATTTGCTAATGACTGGGCAAATAGGAACAGGGGTTGGCAGACCTACAGAATCCTGATGCACACTTTATCTTGAAGAAGGAGGCTTTGTTAGAATGGAGAAAGCTTACACTGAAAGTTCCTAGACATCTAGCATTTTAAAACAAATTGGGCTTCAGCTATAGTATATTTTAGTGCATGCTTCCACAGTACCCATGACGTGCTGGGTTTCATTTCCAGCACCCCACAACCCCAGTGTGGCAAAGTATGCTTGTAATCCCAGCACTCAGGGAAGGCTGACAGAAGAGTTGGAGTTCAAGGTCACCCTCTGCTACATAGTGAATTTGAAGGCATCTTGTGCTAAATGAGTTCTTCTCTCCAAGCAAACAATAAACACACAAATCCCCAAATTAAACCATTCATGAACATTTCAGCTCACTTGATGATTGGTTTATTAGCAGACCCTAAAGGCATGTTGCTTGTCCTGGAGGTCCCCGCATACAGTTGTGAGAGTCTGCACTTCATCTACAAGGCCGAGAAATCTGAATCTAAATTCTTTAGGAAATTTAGCACACTGTTTCTGAGCCATCTCTCCCAGCTGCAGTTTCTTCATTAATAAGATAGAGTTCCATCTCTTGATGACTCTCAACAACTGTGGAGTTAGATGCCTGTTTATGAGTATAAAATTCCTTATAGGCTTGCCTGTGGAGTTCGCGCTGGTGTTCATGATTTGAGAGAATACACAATGACAAAAAACTCCCAGGAGACTCCATGATTCTTTTAAATAAATTTGCATTTAGGAATCAGAGCGATTTTTCGATTAGTAGCAGGCAGGCAAGCAGGGGAGATAGAATATTATTTAGTTATTTTGACAAAAATTGTGTGAGCCCTGGAAGATGCTCACAGCCCAGATGTCCCTGGGCCTCCTTCCTGCCCTGAGGTCCTCTGTAGTAGGCCCAGGAGTAAGTCCCACCTTTTCTAATAATTCTGACCACTAACGTATAACTTCCCAATTAAATTTCACTCATTTAATCCTGATGAAACCCAGTGTCTAGGCCTAAGGTTGATCCAGGTCTCCCTACTGAATTAGTGGAGCAGGATTCCAGGTTTTTTGTCTGAGGACTTTTCAGCTGAAGCATTCTGCTTGCCCCTTCAAGACTTGCAGAGAGTCTCCTGTGCCTGTTTACCATCTTACTGTTGAGGTAAAACGACCACCTCTTCAGGCTTTCTCTCAGCCCTGTGAGTTGGCTGGGCTCCACGGGGTTCTTCAGCTGGGTCTGCTTGGATCTCTCCAGCAGCTGTGGCTGAAAGGCCCTTGGGACCCAAGGCAACTGAACCACCCCTTCCCCACTTATTGGTTCTTCCCCACCCCCTTTCCTCTTTTCTACTCTCTCTTCCATTTTCTCCTTACCTCGATTCTCTCTCCCTCCATTTCTACATAACCTTCTCAAGGAATATCTCTAGAAGCCTTGGCCAGTTTCTTATCAGCCAAGAAAAAGGGAGGACATGATGGCTCCTAAGTGGTTGAGGTTTTTATTACAGATATAAGGGACAGCACAGGCATCTGGTAGAGTCCAGAGCCAGTTTGACAGAGTGTGGCTGTCAGATTGAATAGGACTATGTGAAGGGGTAGAGGAGAGAGTAAGAGAGAGGAACCAGGGTCCAAGAGGCCAAGAGAGAACCAGGAAACCAGCCAATATGGCTGGGTTACATAATGAAAAGAAGCTATGGGAAAAGCCCCAATCTAGTCCCTAGATTGGAGAGTGTAGAACAAAAGGTGGGGTGTGCCAGCCAGGATGTTTCAGGTAGTGGCAGTGTTTTGATACATGAATAGGCACCCTTTGTCCCTGGTATAAAAACCTAACATAGATAAGATGAATTACAGGATCAGTCTTTTTTCAGCTAGAAGAGCCCACAGAAGGGCCCTCTGGAAGGGCCGTCTTAGTTGGGGCTGCACAGCTCTCTGGCATCAGTGGGCACCCTTATTTAAGGATCCCACGGGAAAAGATCTTGACCGGTTCCCTGAGCTTGCTCCTGGACGTGAAGTTGCAATCTAATGAGGTGCTGCCCTCGTGCGGCTGCCCGGGGTCAGTGCAGAACCAGAGCAGAAGCCTGGGCTGCAGTGGTTGGTGTGCCTCCGCAGACACCTGGCTGTGTTGTCATGGTCCCAAGCTAAGAAAGTAACAGTAAAAATCAAAGATCAAAAATGACTTCTTGATATTAACGTGATGCAGTTAAACTCCTGTTGGGAAGAGGCGCAAAGAAAGAAGGCTTTTCAGGATGTTCACTGTAACCCGGAATCCACAGTTCTAACCTGTTCCCAGGTCAATCGACAAATGCAGAAACAAGCGCTCAGAAATAACAATCAAAATCTGAAAGATCACAGCAGCTCTCAAGTGGCAAAGCCGGCTTGGAAAATCAGGCCTGGGTGACTCCTCTGCCCTGTGTGACAGCTCCTAATAGCCTGAAACTGCAATATTTAATGTTGTCACTAAGCCTTTTCTTCTCTTTAATTGAGGCCTTTACCAAAATGACATTTTCCATCCTCCGCATATCCGCGGAGGTTCCCTAACGAAGTGTTTATTCAACGCGGTGAGCAGAGGCTATCTGTCCTGACAGGCGAGTACTGCAGGCCTGGCTCAGTGCCCAGTCCTAGGTGACTGGATAGCAGAGCCACAGAGGTGTCAGTGAGGGCTCGCAGGAGGGTGGCCCATGTTGGGCCAGCCCAAGTGACACCCGGGCACCGAGAGGATCCGCGAAGGGTGCCCTTACAAGCTAAGAAAGCCAATCTGCCTTTCAAATCTGGCTAGTTTCCAAGCTAGCAGCACGCATGCTCAATCCAACGACGCTGGGAGCGGTGTGGCAGGTGAAAGAGATTCACGGAACCTTTAAGATTTGCTTTTTCCTGCGATGCCGCAGGGTAGGAGGGAATGTGTAATGCTCTGTAGCGCAGAACATTAGCACAAGATTGTTAGTTGACAAAAATGACTGTGTATTTCAAAATAGTGGGTAAGAAGTAGTTTGAATGTTTCCCAACATGCAGAGGTGATGGATGTAGGAGGGAATGATGCGTCAGTTTCCGCATCCTGATCACTGCATGCATAAATATGGAACTATTATAAGTCCATTGAAGAAGAAAAAAAAGATGTGCATCATTAAAGAATCAGATAAAGGGGAGAGGTTCATGCTTTATTTAAGCCAATGAGAGAGAGAGAGAGAGAGAGAGAGAGGGAGAGAGAGAGAGAGAGAGAGAGAGAGAGGGCATCTATGTATGTGAGTGTATATGGGATATGTATATACATATGTGTACTAATGTATATGTGGTGTTGTGTGTGTTGGATTATGGGATATTTGCCACTTCTTAATCCAAATTCAATTTCTCATTAGTTTGATATTTCATAAATGGGTTAGTGGGTACCTCAAAATTATATTTTAAATTAAATTCTTGGTCTCCCTCACTCCCAGGATGCTCCTCCTTTGGTCTCTCTCCATCTCAGTAATCGGCAGCTGCCTTTGGCCAAAGTTTGTCTTTGGTTCCGCCCCTTCTTCTAAGACCCACCCTCACCAATCCAGGCTTCCGGCTTCCGGCTTCCGGCTTCCGGCTTCCGGCTTCCGGAGCTGCAGCAGCTCATCCAGGATCTGACCTCTGCCCTTTCACCTACGAGAAGAGGTCACTGCAACACCTCCAGCCATTCTGTTTATACTCTGGCCCACTTGGATCCTACCACTGTCCTTCTCAGAGCTCAGTCTCCTCACACCCCAGCCCTGAGGATGTCCCCAAAGTTCTTCTGCTTTTCAGAATGAGAACACAAGTTCCCCCTCTCCTCTCTAATTGGACAAACTATCTCTCTCAGCTCCCTCCTTCCCTCCCTCCCACCTCCCCCTTCCTCCCTCCCACCAGACTTCAAGATTTATTCAGGGAATGCACAGATCTTATGTATGTAGAACAATGGTGTCCCCCCCCCCCCCCCCCCAGGTAAACAACCATTCTGGCCAGGCGATGGTGGTGCATGCCTTTAATACCAGCACTTGGGAGGCAGGGGCAGGAGGATTTCTGAGTTCGAGGCCAGTCTGGTCTACAAAGTGAGTTCCAGGACAGCCTGGGCTACACAGAGAAACTCTGTCTCAAAAAAAAAAAAAAAACAAAAAAAAAAACAACAAAAAAACAAAAAACAAAAAAACAAACCAAACAAACAAACCAGAAAAACCAAAAGCAAAACCAAAAAACAACCATTCTACTTAACTGGGGGGTGGGGGTGGGGGTGGGGGTGGGGTGTACCTTTTTGTGTTGATGCCCGACCTTCACGATGCTGTGAAGCTTCTGTTGTGGAAGCAAAGCATGTTTGATTTCTATGCTTTCCGGGGAGGGCATTCCTTCTGTGTGCAGCTTCGGGCTATGTGCATTTCCACCTTGGGCACATGGCTAGGAATGTTGTTTCTGACTGGTAGATTATTGACTTACATTGGGATCACCACAGAGTGTGCTAGTGTGGTTTTCACTCCTACAAGGTGAGAGTCCTGATGATGTCCAGTTCTCCTAAACACTTGGTATTTTCCGGGCTTTTTAGTTATTCTTGGAATGTACAGTGTTGCCTTATTTGGTTTGAAATCTCATTATCCTTGGGAATAATAGGATCTGAGCAGTGTATTGGTTTATTGGTAATTTAAATATCTGTATCTGTTGGTTTTTTTTCAAATTGCCTGTTCAAATCTTTCGTCTGTTTTTGGAAATTCGATTCGCTTGTCTTGCTGACTTGAGGATGTTCTTTCTGTGTTCTCAATGTATGCTCCCACGGGGCTCTGGCTTTATTCTTTTCTCTGCCCCGGCCTTTGGCGGTGACATTTTAAATCTTCTACTTGGACCCAGCCACCCTGGTGTACGCGCCACAGCTGCTGCACGCAGTCTTAGGTGACCTCAGTCCTTAGTGTGCTCTCTTTGCTCTGCAGAAGATCCTCCGGGTAGCTGGACAGTTGGTGCTTCTACTCAACCCAGATATCTGGGCCATTGTCATCTTCTCAAAGGGAGCTCTCTACTCACTGCATACAGAATGTATCCCCCAAACTTCCTATCTGGCTTTATTTTTCTACACAGAATGTGTGTAAGATACCCACAGACAGATATGTGTCTACACATCTGTCTGTATCCCACTTCCCAGTTGATTTTATCTCTGTGTGAACACAATCAAGGTCCATTTTGTTCCTTATCATCCCTGAGCCTCTAAGAAGTATCATATTTCCGAAGTACTTAAAAACAAAACTTACTAAGTAAATGACAGAGTGGATGTCAGCTAAATGTGAGTATGGCACAGTAACAAATGGCCCTGAAACATCAGTGTTAGTATATCAAAGACTTTCTTCTCTCCTGTGTTCTAAGTCTAATGTGGACTACCAAGGAGTTGTGTTCATTGCTCAAGGCCATCGTTGACAGGGGAGCCTTTACCTGCCAGGCTATACCACAAACAAGGGCTCCGAGGTCTACCATGACAAAAGAAGAAAATGTTGGGAATGGAGCAGAGGCCATTAAGTTATTTGGTCCAGAAATCACATTTGTCACCTTTACTCATATTTCACTGTCCAAAGCAAGGTGACCAGTGAAGCCCAGCTTCCAAAGGAATGGGCCTGGAAAGGGGAAAGAGCTGGAAGTCCCTTTGAGCATTGTAATGCCTACTGCAGTGTGTGGGGCCATGTGTGAGTTCAAATACCCCAACTGCTAAGCGAATGAATGAATGAATGAGTAAATGAATGAATTCAGGAAATAGCAACTGGAGAGTGAGGCCAGGGCCACAGTGTCTGAGCAGTGTTTTCCACGCTTCTTTGCTCCTGAACCCCAGGCAGCATGATGGGACCGGCAGTGCCTTCCCTTGAGAAATGGTTGGGCTGGACAATGCTAATGACCAAGTTCTGGAGCAGGGCAGCCATGTGTTTGCTTTATTGCATTTTCGATTTTTTTTCCAGCAAAATGCACATCATGTTTCACACGAATTACTAAAGTAGACAGCATTTGCTCCATTTAACAGTTAGGCCACGTAAGGGATGGATGGATGGAAGAGAAAGGTCCCCATTCTCCCAGTTGACTAGCTCCGACCTCAGCTCTAGTGCCATGTGCTCTTTCTTCTGCATAATGACAGATAGGGCCCAACTCCATGTACTACCCTGCGACCGCCTTTATCTCCACTTCATTCTGATTCACCTCAGGCACCATTCCAATGTGGCTTTGCACTGATGTTAACCGACATCCCTCGCATCCCACGCTACCCTTGGTGAGGATGATCTAACCGATTGGCTCATTCCACCAAAGCTTTGTCCATTCATTGGGTTTCTGTGCTCTGCTTTCTGTCAAAGGGCTGGTTTTCAGCACTTACCTGTGCCCTGTTGCTTACATTACTAAAGCCCGAAACTTCCCACAGGTCATTGAGCTCTTGTTTATGAACCTCTAAACACGCGGCATTGGCCATGTAAAACTACTTCATAATTTCTTCATTTGAAAAATAAGGATTACACCCACTCTGCTTTTCCAAGAGACATATTTTCCATGAATGAAATGAAGTAGTAGATATTAAAGGATTTGGGAACTACAGAGAGGCCATAGAAATTGATTGTTGCTGAGTAAACACGTCTGTTGGCATCAAAGAGAACCCAGCGCCCCCTCATGCTTTATATTAATTCTGCTCCTGGAGCCTCTGTTTTCCCTCTCCAGATTCTTTACAGAATACTGCAAACAAGCCCAAGCAACTATTTTCTTTTTAAATGTCTCTTTTGGCTTAATTGAACGATGCACACGCTTGCCGGCTGTGTGGCAGAATTCCTTTGAAGGGACCAGTCTACATACTGGACTCCAACCAGCAATTGAATGGAGCCCAATCAGCCCAGCCTTGAGCTTTTACGGAAATCTCATCTTCTTGCTCATCTCTGGCCTAGCTCAGGATTTGGTATCCTACGGCAGCCCCCTACTCAAGGCAGTTTCAAAGCATTTGCTGAAGGCCTCAAACCTCACCTGCCTCTGCCCTGGCATGAGGCCACCTCTCCCACTGCTCACACTGTCAATGCATGCATTTGTTATGACAGTCTTCAAGCAGGTGGCAGTGAAATGTCTGTTTCTCACCAAATGAGCCTGTTATGACAAGCGCCTGGCAGATGTGGAGCAGGTATCTTCCTTGTAACCTGCAGGAGGCAGCTCTGTGTGGCTGCTTGGCTGGGATGGCCCGCCAGTGTGGAACTTACTGGCACACTCGAGCCACCCCTCAATGTAATTTCTCCCTTGGCAATTTGGGACCTGGTTCGTCGGGCTGTCCCTTGGGGATCCTGGTTATTGAAGACTCTATGGTTCAATTTTCTCTGCCATCTGCCATATCGGCTTCCCCTGAAAAATGATGCCTTTTGTTCCTAATGCTTCAGTTTGCACACTGAAGGCAGAAGGACTAATCTGTCACTCTATATGGGTCACTCTAACTATACGTGTCAAAATATCAGAGTCTGGTTTCCAGTCCACTCCTCATCAACATTTCATAGAGTCGTCCCTCCCAAGAGAGCTCAGCAGGTGGCGCTCACCCCTGGTTTTTCTAGGTAGGCTGGGCCTCTGCGATCAATAAGGCCTCTCTGACAGATCGACTCCTCTGTAAGATTATTGTCATAAGTTAAAATCTGAATTAAAGCATTTGAATGTCAAAAAAAGAGAGAGACAGATCGACTCCTGACATACTTGGCCTTGTACCACTACTGAATAAAAATCTCCCTCTATGTTTTAAATGGTGACTAATATCTTGGTAGTAGATCTCGTGGGTTGCTGATGGCACGCATGGGCATACCTGCTCCTGGGTTTAGCTGGTTTTTCTTGCCATCTGGCACATCCTCTGACTTCTGCTTTGTTGCAGCAACAGAGGCCTCCGCAGACAAGAGGGGAGGGGAGCTGAGCCCAGGATGCTGCATTTGATAAGCCGACCCCAGTCTTCTTTCTTAACTCCATCTTCTCCCATTGCTTACGCCCCTTAGAGAAGACATGAGTTCCAGGGTTCTCTTCCCTGTCTCTCTGAATGATCATGATGGGAGCCAGCATAGAATTCTCACATTATGGACATTTCTGCTTGGTTCCCCTAAGACACTATCATCCTCCATTTTAGCTCCTTTTAGGGAGTAGGCTAGGATCCACCCTGAAACTGTTGGTGCTGGGAAAGAAATGTCTACTGCAAGAGTATCTTTTCACACTTCTGAACCACCCTGGTGCCTGTCAGCTGAGGGGAGTGGGTTTCATCTCCTGAGCACCTCTGTTCCTCGCCTAGGATCCTGGAAAACACTGCGAGCAGAATGTCCTTTCCACAAATAGGTGACCCCCCCCCCCCTACCCCCGAAACAGTGAAGGTGCAATCTCCCGTGCTCCAGGTAGTCTCTTACGACTTAGGTCACTTTATCACTCCCATTGATAATTACTTGTAATCAGCTTACTCCCTAGAATAACGAGATGATAATATAGGATAATGAGATGATAATATAGGATAATGAGATGATAATATAGGATAATGAGATAATAACTGGAAGACGCACCATTTGTTAAGCATCTTTACTAAGCTAAGCATTTTATCTTGACTATTCTATCTCATTCCTACAGGGTCTCCTTGATGTAGGAGAATGGCTTGCTGATAAGAGTGAGTGTGTCCTGAAGGCTATTCTCCGGGGTGACAATGTGAAAGGTGGCTGATCTGTAAGAGGTGGAGACTGGTGGGAAGTGACATTGGAGATATCACTATCTAGAGAAATTGATACAGCCCACACTCAGGGGACCTGGCCAAGTCTCTCTCTTTTTTTAATTAGGTATTTATTTCATTTACATTTCCAATGCTATCCCAACAGTCCCCCACACGCTCCCACACCCACTCCCCCACCCACCCACTCCCACTTCTTGGCCCTGGCGTTCCCCTGTACTGAGGCAGATAAAGTTTGCATGACCAATGGGCCTCTCTTCCCACTGATGGCCAACTAGGCCATCTTCTGATACATATGCAGCTAGAGACATGGGCTCTGGGGAGTACTGGGTAGTTCATATTGTTGTTCCACCTATAGGGTTGCAGATCCCTTTAGCTCCTTGGTTACTTTCTCTAGCTCCTCCATTGGGGGCCCTGTGATCCATCCAATAGCTGACTGTGAGCATCCACTTCTGTGTTTGCTAGGCCCCAGCATAGTCTCACAAGAGACAGCTATATCTGGGTCCTTTCAGCAAAATCTTGCTAGTGTATGCAATGGTGTCAGCGTTTGGAAGCTGATTATGGGATGGATCCCCGGATATGGCAGTCTCTAGATGTTCCATCCTTTCAACTCAGCTCCAAACTGTGTCTCTGTAACTCCTTCGATGGGTGTTTTGTTCCCAATTCTAAGAAGGGGCAAAGTGTCCACACTTTGGTCTTTGTTCTTCTTGAGTTTCATGTGTTTAGCAAATTGTATCTTATATCTTGGGCACTCTAAGTTTCTGGGCTAATATTCACTTATCAGTGAGTACATATTGTGTGAGTTCTTTTGTGATTGGGTTATCTTACTCAGGATGATGCCCTCCAGGTCTATCCATTTGCCTAGGAACTTCATAAATTCATTCTTTTTAATAGCTGAGTAGTACTCCATTGTGTAAATGTACCACATTTTCTGTATCCATTCCTCTGTTGAGGGGCATCTGGGTTCTTTCCAGCTTCTGGCTATTATAAATAAGGCTGCTATGAACATAGTGGAGCATGTGTCCTTCTTACCAGTTGGAACATCTTCTGGATATATGCCCAGGAGAGGTATTCCAGAGTGGTTGTACAAGCTTGCAATCCCACCAATAATGGAGGAATGTTCCTCTTTTAAGAAGTGTGCTATCATGTTCTGTCACTGAAAAAAAAATCCTGGGAAAACAACGTAGATGGAGGAGGAAAGTTTTATTTTAGCTCACCATTTTGAGGGCTTCAGTCCACGGGCACCTGGCTCTGTTGCTTTTTGACTATGCAAAAACCTGGACTGCCACAGGGCAGTCCCCCAGTGACCTACTAGGTTCTAATACATCCCAGTAAGGCTACCAGCTGACAACTAAGCCTTCATTCAGTCCATGGCCTCTGGGGACACATTTTAGATTCAAAC
Organism: Mus musculus; assembly: GCF_000001635.26. Lineage (NCBI taxonomy): Eukaryota > Metazoa > Chordata > Mammalia > Rodentia > Muridae > Mus > Mus musculus. The sequence goes on along the minus strand of NC_000077.6, from coordinate 81,580,810 downwards.
CATAAGAAGGGAGTTTTTGTCAAGGTTGCCCTGCTCTCTGGCTTTGTGTCTTGCCATGAGATCTCCCCTTCTTGTGAGCAATGACTCCATAATACTGTCTACCACATTGTGGTCCAGCCAGGAAGGCCATCCCCAGAAGCTGCACTGATTAGGTCACCTCACCTTGGACTTCCAACCTCTATGATTGCAAACCAAAAGCACATATTCTCTCTGCCCCCACCAGCCCTTGGCCCACCTAGTTTCAAGTATTGTGTTAAATCAGCTCAAAACTAACGCAAGTATGTGTATTCTAGAAAGGAACCGTCCACAGCTTAGGTAAGCCTCATGTCCTCCCAGCTTAGAGAGGACCCTTGGGTCCCTTGAGACAGGGGGTGGGGGAAGTGTTATGGACAGATCATGGAGTCTGTGGTCTCAGGAGCTTTAGGAACCAAATCTCTGTGCCCCAGTTCCAGCTTGGAAAGGCTAGTGAGGTCTTCCTGGAGTAGAGAGCCATGAGTGAAAGCCAGTCTCACTACTTCTGCTTGACACCGACTTTCAGTACTCTTTGTGAATTGGCAGCCTCCCAGACAGACTGGACGGTAGCATCTACATTAGAAATGTTAACTTCTGAGCAACCGCTTGCTCACTGGTCAGCACGCTGCGCTCACAGCCTTCCCCTCCTTTCCCCCTGCTGCGGGGCTCCTTGTCCATTTGCCTTTCCTTACCTCTTATATTTTAAGCAAGAAGTAAAGTGTATTTTTCCTTCCTGCATATTTTTTTTTCCCTACCAGTTGGTGCAAGGGCTGAAAGCTGTCAGAGCAGTAATGCATTGCATCAAATTAACATATTCTTCTGAAATGGTAATTACACCCCTTTTGTGCGCCTCTGAATACACGTTTTTTTGAAGTGTGAATGAGGCGCTGACACTGGGAGTCTCACTCTAAATGATCATTATTAGTGCATCTGTCCAAATGATTCACGGGAAATGGCTGGCAGAGGTTTCTAAGCTGAGAGGAATTTAAAGGTGAGCCACGGAGCTCCCTTAGAAAAGTTCTCACCTCAGCCCCCCCCCCCTTTTTTTTTTTTTTTGGTGAGAGTTCATTCCTTCACACCCTAGACCATTTCCAGTCCATTGATGCTATAAGAGTCAAGTTCCTCTGCACTGAGTGTCTGTTCTACTGAAGTGCACAATCAAGTTAGCCATTCAAAGGAAGACATCCATCTTCCCCTTCACGGTCCTAGGAAAAATGGCAGACAGACTGTTCTGAACGAAGAAGACAGAGGACAACTCTGAGCATATGTGTTGGGGCCAAGAGATGCAATCCCAGAAGCTGTCTTCAGGAGGTAGTTGGGCAGAGCTGATGGCAGAGAGTACGTTCCAAGTTTAGGGACAAATCATTGAACAAAGGAAAGTAAATCAAGGCTCCTTGTGCAAGACTTTGACAGTCCTTAGAAAGCTGGATCTTTATCTTAAAGGAATGAGACGCCGTGATAGAAGGTTTTATAGAGAAAGGAGGAGGAATGCTCAGGTCTGCTGCAAAAGATCCTCCCAGTCTCTATAGGGGGATGGATTGAAAACAGAACATAGGAGAAAGAAGCACTTAGAAGGTTGTGGCTCCGGTCTAAATAAGGCACTCAGGCTGGTGCAGAAAGATGGCTGTAGAGATGGAGACACAGTCTGGCTCTGACAGGAAATAGAAAATGAGACAGATTACCTGGGGCTCTGGAGAAGTTGTGCAGGTGAAAGGTGGTGGGTCATGGTGATCTTGAGGCCCTCTGTGGCACTCTGCTCTGTGTTGGCTTCTCTTCTACTATTGTTCCTGGGGGATGTGCTCCTATTAGAGACATGGTTGTTTCGGTCGCAAGGAGGTGGTGCCCATAGAAACTGGTTACTGAAATGGTGGGAGGAGTTCTCTGGAAAGGATGCAGTCATGTTACACAGCACTCCAAAGAAGCGAGGGACACAATGTAACAATTAGATTCCAGGGGACTGGAGAGAGGGTTCCGTGTGAAATCCTTACTGTGTGAACATGAGAAACTGAGTGTGGGTCCCCGGAGAGTGGTGGTGTACACTTGCATCTCAGTACTGGAGGAGGCTGGGGGGACAAGACAGGCAGATCCCCAGAATTCATTGGTCAACAAGACTCATTGAATCAATGAGCTTCAGGCTGAGTGAAAGAAAGACCCTCTCTCAAGAAACAAGGGTGGAGAGTATGATAGATACCTCATGTCAACTCTAGCCTCTCTATGTGTATGCACATATACTATACACAACAGCATCAATAAATAAAACCAAATTAAATAATTAAATTCAAATAACAAGTCACCTACTAAGACATTATTATATACCTCTGCCCCTGCCTTTCCTAACTAACAAGACATAGATGTCCCATGAGAACCATAGTGTGAGCACAAAAGTTCTTTGTGTCACAGATGCGGGTATATAGAAAAAAAAGGGGGGGAGGGGACTGAAATTCAGTGACTTTGAGATAAAAATAAATAAATATTTAATAAATAAATAAATAAATAAATAAATAAATAAATTTTGTAATGGCTTTACCTTTGCCACCAAATTCCTCCATGCCTTGTTTGTAGCAAAAATGCTGTCTGATTACGAACAGAACATGGTGTGTGTGTGTGTGTGTGTGTGTGTGTGTGTGAACTGCTTTGCTTCTAAATTTCCCTGGATTGAGTTAGGCTGACTATACAGCTTTGCTGGTCAACTGTGAGGCTCCTGTACTATGCTATGAGTAAGCCAACCATTCTGGTGCTATACTAGACCTGAAGAACAGAGAGCTACAAAAAAAAAAAAAGACAATGAAGATAGGGCATAGCTGGGGAAAAGAAGGGACAGAATCAGTCTGTGTAGGAGTAGCTTCTACTGGATTGTCTGAGACTGCCCTCCCCTACACATGGCTACCTGTAACCCAGGACAATGGGCTATCTAGAAATAGAATCCACAGTATATTCAATGAAGAAGCAGAGTACTACTTTAGAGAAGGTCCTAAGTTGACTATTATTGGTGTCCTTATATCAGGAGGGAAGCTTAAACATAGATGCTGATGGGGAGATGGGCAAAGAACACACTGTGGATTGGAGAGAGGTACACAGAGCATCCCTGTGTCAATGGAAGAAAAAAGAAACCCAGACTTTCAAAGCTACAGATTCACACTGTGGAGACTGCTGGTCATCTCTAGGTGCTAGGCAGAGAGAGAAAGAGGAAGAGCCTGTAGAGAGAGATTGACCCTGCTCAAACTTTAATTTCAAAGTGCAAAGAAGAATGAGACATAAACGAGTCTCAAAGTATCTCAAGGAGTTGACTGGATACCTGCAGATATGGGAACCAGAAATCCCTGTGCAGGTTATGATCAGTGGGCACACACCTGGGTCATGTCAGATCTCTGTCACATACAGTACACATTCACACAAACCAAACACATACATAAACAAAAATAAAATCCGATGCTTTTTAGAGGCATCTAAGCAGTAAATTCTGGATGCGGAGCATGGCCAAGCATGGCAGTTCATGACTGTGATCCGAGTACTTATGTCTTAGAGTTTCTCTTGTTGTCATGGAAATATCATGACCCACAGCAACTTGAGGAGGAATCACAGTCCACTGAGGAAAACCAAGGCAGAAACTCAAATGGGTCAGGCACCTGGAGGCAAGGAGCTGGTACAGAGGTCATGGAAGGGTCCTGCTTACTGGCTTGCTCTTCCTGTCTAGCTTGGCCTGCTTCCTTTAGAACCCAGGACTACCTGCCCAGGAATGGCGCACCCACAATGGGTTGGACTCTCTCCCATCAATCACTAATTAAGAAAATATCCTAGAAGCTTGTCTGCAGCCAGTTTCATATGGCTACTGTAACAAATGACCTAGTGGCTCACAACAGCATACATTAATTCTCTTGCAGGTCTAGAGACAGGAACTAATTCCTGAGAGCTGCTATCCATTTATTGGTGGGACCGGCTCCTCCTGGAGGCTCTGGGGGTTTGATGTATCTATTTTCTGCATTGACTAGCTCAGGGTCCCTTCTTCATAGTACTCCAAAAATTGAGCCCATGATTCTCTCCCCTGTTGAAGCTGATGTCTTGGACTCTCTTTGATAGGTCCCTTTGCAATCACCTGGTTCTACTTGGCTAGACCTGGACCCCCTCTGTATTTTATGATGATTGGCTTAACCTCATCTTCAAAACCTCCTTTGTCATCTAAAGTGATAGACCCACAGTTTCTGGGATCCAGATGCATGCAGCTTTGGGAAACTATTATTCAGCTTCCTGATAAAGCTACAAAGAAAACATTTTCACAGCCAAGACTTGAGAGAAGACTGGAAATAAGAAAGACAGCTGGCTTAGAGGCCATGAAGGTAGAGCCTGGGAGAGTTGAAGCTTAAGAAAAGTGTTTCGAAGATAGTATCAAGAAAACCTGAGATGTAACTTTCACATAGTGTTAAATACAATTAACTAATACAACTAATCAAATACTATGTAAATTAAATCGTTTTTCTCCATCACTGGGTTTTCACCTCACAAGGAGTAGCTGGCCCGTTTGTCTCCTTTCAAAAGCTGAGACATAGTAGCAAGTGGGTCAAGAAAGGGGCCAATGTCAGTAAAGCTAGGAAACTACAGGATACACTTTAAAGCACATGGCTAGCTTGACTCAGAAGGGAAGGTAGAGAGGGTTGAAAGATTGTTACATAGGATCTTGGATCATTTGGTTAGAAAAGCCAGGGAGGTCTTGAAAGAGGGGATAAAAGGGGAAGGAGATTTGTGGAAACTGGCAGGATGGGCAGAGGCAAGGGTGGGTGGTGTAGTGTGGTTAGGTAGATTTTTCTCTGTTCTACATCCAACAAGCAGCAGAGGTGGCAGTCACAAACTGCACCAGAAAGAAGTTTTGGGGCCACCAATGCAAACGAATGGATGCTGACTTCAGAGCTAGACAAATAGAAAGAGGCAACAGTTGGGTCCTAATAAAATATGGGCAGCAAGGATCAGATAACTCCCCCTGTTCTGATCCAAAGCCCCACTAACATGAGTGTAAAGAGATCTTTAACAAAACAAAGTAAAAAAACAGGAAAGAACTGGGAAAAAAATGGAGAAATACCAAAAGAACTTTAAAAGCTAGAAAACAAATGGGTAAGTAAAATTTAACTTTCATACCAGAGAAAACTGAAATAAAATTTCCATAAGGTGCTGGATTGATAAACAAGAAGCCTTCCAATTGCATTTCAGAACTCAGTAAACATCTCTGGAACTTGAGGCCATAAATGCCATATCAAATGGCAGTCTAGTTGAAGCCAAGCAATGTGCAATTGGTTGGAACTCTGTAAAAGAAGCCATTAGACCCCCTACAGAACCCCTCTAGCCAAAAACTAGCAAGTTTCCATCCTTACCAAGCGAGAGACGGAAGGTTGGCTCTTTAGAGAAGCTATATCAAGGCAATTCAGAATTGGAAAACACCATGCACAGCTTGGGAAGAGTGGGAAGTGAAGATTACTATACCAGAAGGTGGCAAGTAGAGAACAGAGAGCCACTAGCCTTTTGACAGGAGACTGGAGAGCAGATAAGCTGACTTACCAGAGAAAAAGCCCTTACAGAACCAAACAGGTAAACTTCCCTCAGCAACTTGCTGGCTGCAGGAACACCCTGCTGGGAGTATAGCAAGGAACAAACACAGCACAGCACATGTACACAAAGCTGCCCATTGTCTCTGCAGCGTCTTGTTGCTGCACACAAAAGGATGCCAAGCACTGAAACACCTGAGTGACACCACTAATTGAAAGACAGAACATAGGAGACCGCAGCAGAAAGCAAAGATAATATCGAAAGGAGAGGAGAGGAAACTAGGAGGGAAAATCAATCAATTTACATTCTCAGAGATATTTAAAAACATTCAACCCATGAAACAGGAATTACATTGTTTGTTTTTTTTTTCTTTTAAAAAACAAAATTTCTCTTGCAAATTCTGAGTCAAAATACAGAATTCTACAAACACACACATGCACAGATGCACACACACATGTACACACATGCATACACACACACAGGTACACATGCAGACACGTACACACACACACACACAGAGTCAAACACAGCAGTGGAAAGTTGGCTCAGCAGTTAAGAACACTTGCTCTTGAAGAGAGCCTGGGTTTGGCTCTCAGAATCCATAAAGATGCTCACACTTATCTAAAACTCCAGTTCTAGATGGTCCAAGATCTTCTCCTCCTGACTTCTTCAGGCACCAGGTACACATATGGTGTACAAATACCCACGGGATAAACTCTAATACACATAAAATAAAGCAAATAAGTGTAAAACTATCTTTAAAGTTAGTAAATGAAATGATAAGAGAATGGAAAGAACAGGAAAAGAGAATAAATTAGAAAGTACTTCAGAGGATGAAAAGTCTAATCCAGTCTAGTCTAGAGCTGAGAATCTTATCAAAACACTAGTCAGAAAAAAAAAAAAACTAAAACAGAATAGTATAGATTTTCAGACTTATGGGATCTATTTATGCCCAGCATAATAAATAAAATCATTATGAAATTTCATAGTGAACTAAAATTAAAAATACCAAAAACTACCAGAGAGAAACATAAAACCACATACACACACACACACACACACACACACACACACACACACACACACACAGAGAGAGAGAGAGAGAGAGAGAGAGAGAGAGGTCACAAAGACACTGAGGTTATCAACAATAGTTGTCTCCCGAGCTAGAGAACATTAGGGAAATGCCTTTGAAATCTGGGGAGGGAAGCACTGTGCCCAAATTTCTATGCATGGGTAAGACAAAGGCAGTAAATAAATAAAAAGAATGCCACAATATGGGTCGTTTTCTTCAGAGGTGACTGGGATATTGAACCTTCATTTAATGAGATGCTACAATGAAGAAAAAGAGAGACGAAGCCAAGGGATATTTTATACACACACACACACACACACACACACACACACACACACACACACACAAAACACACGCGCGCGCACGTGTATGTGTGTTTATATAATTATTTATATATTATATATAAAAGTATACTTTGTTTTCATTATATATGTATAACATATATAGTATATAATAAATATACATATATAATAAAAGCATCTCAAAAAACCCTGATTTCTGCTTTCATGTGTGCCTCTGTGTGTGTGTGTGTGTGTGTGTGTGTGCGCGCGCGCGCGCGCGCGCACGCTCGCGCGTGCTCGCACATGCGTGTACTCGTGTCATTCCTGCCTCTGTGATGCTAAAGGTTGAACCCAGAGCTTTGTGCATGTTAAGAAGCCCTTAGGGGAATTCATGTGAAGATGAGTGAAGGCAGGTGTGAGTGAATGCAACAAAAGGAATCATGGCTGCCAAAGTGTTTGAGTCCATCGGAAAGTTCGGCTTGGCTCTAGCAGTTGCAGGAGGCGTGGTGAGCTCTGCTTTATATAACGTGGATGCTGGGCACAGAGCTGTCATCTTTGACCGATTCCATGGAGTACAGGACATTGTGGTAGGGGAAGGGACTCACTTTCTCATCCCTTGGGTACAGAAACCAGTTATATTTGACTGTCGCTCTCAACCACGGAATATACCAGTCATCACTGGTAGCAAAGATTTGCAGAACGTCAACATCACACTGCGTATCCTCTTCCGGCCCGTAGCCAGCCAGCTTCCTCATATCTACACCAACATTGGCCAGGACTATGATGAGCGGGTGCTGCCATCTATCACCTCAGAGATCCTCAAGTCGGTGGTGGCTCGCTTCGATGCTGGAGAATTGATTACCCAGCGAGAACTGGTCTCCAGGCAGGTGAGCGATGACCTCACAGAGCGAGCAGCCACATTTGGGCTCATCCTAGATGACGTGTCCCTGACACATCTGACCTTTGGGAAGGAGTTCACAGAGGCGGTGGAAGCCAAACAGGTGGCTCAGCAGGAAGCGGAGACAGCCAGATTTGTGGTGGAAAAGGCTGAGCAGCAGAAGGTGGCAGCCATCATTTCTGCTGAGGGGGACGCTAAGGCGGCAGAGCTGATCGCCAACTCGCTGGCCACAGCAGGCGATGGCCTGATCGAGCTGCGCAAGCTGGAGGCTGCTGAGGACATTGCGTACCAACTCTCCCGCTCTCAGAATGTCACCTACCTGCCAGTGGGGCAGACTGTGCCCCTCAAGCTTCCCTAGTGAGGCCTCCCCTGCTTCACCTTCTCCGGCCAATCAGCCCATAGTCTCCAACATTTTGAACAATGCCTTCCTTCTACCCCACCCCGGAAAGCACTGTGAAATTTAATGATAGGCTTAAAGTGAAGGAAATAAAAATAAAATCACTTCAGGACACACACACACACTATCTATCTATCTATCTATCTATCTATCTATCTATCTATACATATATGTATATATATATACACACACTATATATATACACATACATACACACTGTGTGTAAGTATGTGTGTGTATGTATATAGTGTGTATGTATGTATGTGTATATATATATATACATATATGTGTAGATAGATAGATAGATACACACACACACACACATACACACACACACATTTAGTGCCTTCTGCCATTGGACTATATCCCCAGCCCCTTAAGCAAAAAAGCTAAGGAGGTTATGGAATGTTCCTAAGGTGAAGGCAGCTAGAGATTGTAGATCCCCTCATTGTCCCTATGTCTGATGCATTGAGATAGATTTTACATTTCTCAGAAGTGAATTTGGTTTGTGGTTGTGGTGATATTTATACAAAGGGCAAACAGAAACTCGAGGTGATCAAGTCTAGGAAAAGCAAAAGGTGGTACAAGAAAGGGAAATGGAAGTGCAGTATATTGCACAGAAGACTATGGAACGCAACTTGTGTTGTCAATAATAATGCAAGGTATGAGTACAGATATAACTAAAAGCCATACAGTTATTTTGGAAGTTTCAGGTATGATAAGAAGAAAGGAGTTTATATGTATGCATAAGTGAAAGCTTGCATGTATTTACAGGAGGTACGAAAATTTAAAATCTTGTCTTTGGTATTCATTTTCATTTTATTTTGTATATGGCTATTTTGCTTGCACATATGTCTGCTCGCCACATGCATGCAGTGCCCATGGAGGTCAGAAGAGGGCATCAGATTCCTGGGGACTGGAATTAAAGATGAGTGTAAGCTCACGTGAGTGCTGGGAACCACTGAGCCACCAACTCTCCAGCCCTCTTCTAAAGCAAAACTCCCTACTCAGAGAGCCACTAAAAGAAATATGTGTATGCTAAACACACATAGGAATAGGAAGACAGGTTTCTGAAGAAACTACTCTGGGATTTAGATTGTTTGTCTCCGGGAAGCAGACTAGAAGTGTGGGTGGACAGGAATGAGATCTGCCGTTTCTTATTTTAACCCTTCAACATTATGTTCATTCTTTGTCTCTTGCAAGGAACGACCACAAACATGGTTGCTTCAAGCAGCGCCCACTTGTTCTCCTTCGCAGCCTACCTGTGGTTAGAATTCTGAAGTGGCTTCATAGGATGGAGCTAAGGTGTTGGCAGAATCCTGCTCTACCTGGAAGCTCCAGGGGAGAGAATTTTGTTCCCTTCTTCCATCTCCCAGGAGCTGCTAGCGTCCCTTGGCTTGTGGCTGTATCAGCGGTCTTCAGAGCTGGTGTTTTCAAGGGCCCCTGATCCCTGTCTTCCCATGGCCTTTTCTCTGTGTCAGGTTTCCCTCTGGCTTCATCTTAGAAGGATACATGTAATTAAAATTCCCAGCCCAGTGGAAAATCCAGTGTAATCTCTTCAACTTAAGATCTTTAATTTGATCACATCTACAAAGACCCTTTTCCGAAATAAGGCCAATGTACACAGGCTCCAGAGGTGGTTATCGCTTAAAGAACTATTACTTAGGCATTGACATTTAAAATACAGTTTCATATATTTATGAATCAAAAGTCAACTAATAGGAGGGGTGGATATAATCCATTTTTTACTATAATTATCAATGAGAAATTACAGAAGACTTTCAATTCAGCATGACGCATGTCTGTAGCATTCTGGAATAATGAACATATGTCACTTGAGTAAAATGCTAATTTGTGAGAGAAAAAAAGAGAGGCAGGAAGAAGTATTTTATGTTTTGGCTGATCCACATTTGAAGCTAACAAGTTCTATTCCTTTCATTTTAAATACAAACCCTAGGCAAGTCTCCAGTTGAGTGACACTGGCAAGTTTCCAGTTGAGTGACACTGGAAGTGTTGTTCCCTGGAAGACATATGTGTGGCACAAACACACGCCTACTGAAGCCAAGAGCACAGGCTGGAGAGAGATGTCATGGGGTTTTAAAACCGAGAACAGTGGCTTTTCACTATCTAGAGAGCCATTTACTCTTGAGCTGTAGCCTAGCTACTCCGTTTTCAACTATTTTCAATTTTTTCTGGGACTATCTAACCACAGATTGAAACATCAAATCCCATAGAGGCTTTAAAGATCATTGAGTCTAACACAGTGCATCCAAGAGTTCAAGGAGGCCCAGAGGGGTGACGCAATGACTTCTAAGATTGCAGAGTCAGGGCATGAACTTGGGGCTTTTGGTGACCAATGGTTAGGACACATAACACTATTCATTTCTCTATAAATCTCTTTCCTGCACTTCTCTGAAATTTAGCAAGTTGTGCTACCCAGGAATCTTGGAGAATAGAGTACCCAAGGCATAAGGAGAGCCATTTACTCTGGGAAATACAAACTGGGAAGTTGGTTGTTTTAAAAATCTGCATCTGGATGAATCAGGGACTTAATCAGCTAAGTATGTTCAGGGACAGTTCATCTACTATGGAGAGGCAGGCAAGACAAAAGCAGGAATCTTGCCCTCTTAACCTTCAGGTCTTGGTGCCTTGTCTGACATACAGAAAGAGCCCAGGAAACATCTATTGACTGACTAAAAGACCAACTCCCCTAGGTTTCTTGCGGGATAGCTAAACTCAACCACTGAGTAACTATATGAATGTGTCTGAGATGTCTTCATTGAGCAGACCCATTGCCACTGAAAAATGTTGTAACTGCACTAACCAACCTTACTGATGCTCTGATGTCCATGGACTGTTCTTGTCTAGGCAGCCTTGCTTACAGGAACCTTTCAACCCCTTCATCTGGACAGGGTCTTTGGCCATCTGAGGCATGAGTTTAAGTGTGCTACTGTATCAGTCATAACAAAAGCTGTGAGTGCCCCTCTACCTAGAACCCCACCATGGAAACCTTGAAGATGGTAAGGTTATCCAAACTTTAAATCTCAGTGAGCCGTCCTTTAGGATGAATCAAGAGACATAGTCTTCATCCTGTCCACAGGAAAGCTTGTTCTGGCTTGGGTGCTTCACATTCGCACTTCTCATGGTTAGCACTTTGTCTTAGTCAACGTTTCTAGTCCTACACAAATATCATGACCAAGAAGCAAGTACGGGAGGAGCAGGTTTATTCAACTTATACTTCCACATTGCTGTTCATCACCAAAGGATGTCAGGATTGGAACTCAAGCAGGTCAGGAAGCAGGAGCTGATGCAGAAGCTATGGAGGGATGCTACTTTCTGGCTTGCTTCCCCTGGTTTGCTCAGCCTGCTTTCTTATAGAACCCAAGACTACCAGCCCAGGGATGGCACCTCCCACAATGGACCCTACCCCCTTGATCACTAATTGAGAAAATGCCTTACAGCTGGATCTCATGGAGGAATTTCCTCAAGCAAGGCTCCTTTCTCTGTGATAACTCCAGCTTGTGTCAAGTTGACACACAAACCAGCCAGTACACACTTCATGATAAAATTCATGTCCACTGCCCAGTGTGGCAAAAGGAGCTCACCCTGAGTACCTACTGTATGACAAGGACTTGTCCCCCCCGACCCCCACCCCCAGCAGATTAAAGAGCTGGAGCTTCCCATTTCTCACATGGGAAGACTGAGGTAGTTGAGCCAGATATCAAAGCTAGTGTGTTTTCCAAGGTAAGATACAAACTCACCCTCTTAATCCCTAAACCCGAGCACTCTCCATGATGTCGTGTTGGAGTGGCATGTCACACAGAAGCTGCTGCCTTCCAGAATGAACAGGTTTCCATGCCAAGAGAAGCATCCTACCCAGCTGGCACAGCTGGGCTCAACCCCAGCAGCTCCTACCGTCCGTAGAGTTTCAGCTGTTGCTTCAGCAAATTGGCCACAGGCTGGAGCAGGGCCGGGGAAACTCATACACCTTCTGATACAGATAAATGTGAAGATGCAGGCAAGATGACTCCTAGTGAGGGGACATTGATGGGGAAAGCTTGATTGCCATTTTAATCTGAAGGCTTGCTAACTGATGAAGTGACCCGCAACTATCTCACTCTGACAATCTCTAATGATCGGGTTGATTAAAATGCATTATCCAAGGTTGTGCTGCAAGGCACATATCAACACAGAATGTTAATGGCTGGCTCTGCTTAGGAGAGGGTCTATGTGTCAAGATGCTTGAACACCACATTAAACTACTTCCAAGCCAGGCTGGATTCTGGATTGTCTTAGTTAGGGTTTTACTGCTGTGAACAGACACTACAACAAAGGCAAATCTTATAAAGGACAATATTTAATTGGGGCTGGCTTACAGGCTCAGAGGTTCAGTTCATTATTATCAAGGTTGGAGCATGGCAGCATCTGGGCAGGCATGGTGCAGGCAGAGCTGAGAGTTCTACATCTTCATCTGAAGGCTGCTAGTGGAAGACTGACCTCCAGGCAGATAGGATGAGGATCTTAAGCCCACACCCACAGTGATACACCTACTGCCACAAGGCCACACCTTCTAATAGTGCCACTCCCTGGGTCAATCTTATAGAAACCATCTCGTGGATCAACTCCAGAGCTCAGCCTGTGGCTTAGGACATAGACTCTGACCTGAATCTTGCTTGGGCAGGAGTTGAACTGAGTACCATATTAGAAGATCTCCTCCTCCTCCTCCTCCTCCTCCTCCTCCTCCTCCTGCTCCTCCTCCACCTCTTTCTTCTTCTTTTCTTCTTCTTCTTCTTCTTCTTCTTCTTCTTCTTCTTCTTCTTCTTCTTCTTCTTCTTCTTTCTCCTTCTCCTTCTCCTTCTCCTTCTCCTTCTCCTTCTCCTTCTCCTTCTCCTTCTCCTTCTCCTTCTCCTTCTCCTTCTCCTTCTCCTTCTCCTTCTCCTTCTCCTTCTCCTTCTCCTCCTCCTCCTCCTCCTCCTCCTCCTCCTCCTCCTCCTCCTCCTCCTCCTCCTCTTTCTTCTTTGTATCCCAAGGGAGACAGGGATGCATTAAAAATCAGAAGAAGAAGCAAAAGGGAGCATCAGTGGTGGCACAAGACTCCCCTGTGCTTCTGATGATGGGACAACCAGATGGAGAAATAAGTCCACAAAGGCAAAGTAGAAAAGTGCAAGATGCCAGTTACTTCCTATTAGCTATCATTTCCTTATTAGCCATCATTAGCTATTTCTTTGTTGACGGATTGCAGTCAGGTGTGACTATATCCATCATGGTTCAAGGCATGGCCACTCAAATACTTTACAGAGAGAGAGAGAGAGAGAGAGAGAGAGAGAGAGAGAGAGAGAGAATTAAACAGTGAGATGGGAGATTGACTGGAGTCCATCACTTTCAGTTCTCCAGACTCAGTAGTTACACCCCAACCTCTCTGGTTTCTTTTCTATCATGACACATAATTGCATCAAAAATAATGTCCAAGTCTGAGCCAACTGACCTCTGTGGGACCTGTATATCAAAATGCTAGCCCCACTCAATGACACCAGGATCTTTATGTCTCTCTTACTCTGACAACTACTTTTAAAAGTTATCATTGTAGGGTTAATTCTACAGCAAATATTAGAATTCCCTACAAAATTATCTATTCTTCTTAGCTGTGGGAATTCAGAGTCAGATTCCATCATGGGCATCAGTTTCTTCATAGTCACTTGAGAAGGGAAGTCAGGATCAAGCTGTCAGCTAATAACCTCCATCCCTCAGACCACTCACCTCCTGCTCCTCAGCCTGTAAAGGGCTGTGCTACAGGTGTCAGGTGACCATACAGAGTCTATAACTCAGATTTGCTCTCCCTTTGTGCCTCATCTTTGTGCCTATTAGAGTAAACCATAATGCTAATACAAGCAATAGCTAACATCTATTAATAGCTTTACCGTATGTTAATGTGCTAATGGTTTGCTAACTGGCATCTTACCCTTTTCTACTTTGCCTTTATGTCTTCTTTGTGTACTTATTTCTCCATCTGGATGTCCAGATGCTCGGGGAGAGTCTTAGGCTATCACGGATGCTCTCTTGCTTTCCCTTGTGGATTTTAATGCAGCCCATATTTAGTAGCACCTCATAGGAATCATCCTGTGCAACTTGGTTGAGGCTGTGTCCGTCTACAATTTTGTTCAATTTTGTTTGGCTTTAAGAATTAGGGATCCCAGCCAGGGGTCGTTTGATATCTCAACTCTAAAAAGACTCACTATTGTAAATACCAAATCTAAGTGAGGTTGGGGTCAAAGTTACAAACGTTATGAACAGGAAGCTGCCCCCACCCCAGGCCCCAGGGCTGAGAGGAAGACAGTCAGTGTTAGCTTTTTCTTGAGTTGATGGGAGGAATTCTTTCTCATCTACCCACTTGCTAGGGCTTCATTTTGGTCTAGGTCTGGTTCTAAGTTCTTTTCCTAATGTGAGCTTGAGGAGCCATGACGTGTATTCAGTGAACTATGAAGAACAGCTAATGACTCAGTTTTCGTGGTTGGCTTTTCTCACTGATGGAGATCTGCATTGAGAAATACATATATTTGATTGTGAATTGCAGTGTCCTCTTCTCCTCAGCAGAGTGTGGCTATGTAATCTGCCAGTTTACTAAAAATGGAAGCTTTGTGGTAGATTATAGACATTCTCCTCTAATTCTAAGTTCACGGTACAGACTTTTTTTTAAAACCTATTTAAAAAATCACATTAAAATCTGGAATGAGTGTGAGCTCATAAATAGTAAGCTTGGGTCCATATCTGGCTTTGACTTTCGGTCAAGTCCTCAGTCTGGACCGCTGTATCCCACACTCACACCTTGTCTGTATCTGTGTTGCTGTCTGCACTTTCCCTGCAGAGGAGGGGTGAGCAGTTGTCACCCTGTACAAGAGGAAAGGAAGGGACCAGGTGAGAAGCTTTTGTGTGGACATGTGTGTGAGAAACTTCTTTCTACTTTATTGGCTTCCTTAGGACATCTACCAACCCTCTACCTTAAAGGACCTCCCAAGTCCCTCTGGTCCTCCTGGCTGGTTCCTTTTCTTGAACCGCACTCAGACTGTTTTCCCATGACAGCTGGTAGTGGGGAAGGACCAGGTGAGAGCATCCTGTTCTCTGCTAAACAGATCTCTCACCTTGGAAGCTGTTAGGAGCAAGGGGACCCATACTGAGTAGGAACCCCACAGTCTTGGATGCATTGTTTCCCTCCTCTGGGGTTCCATTTGTGCCCCTGATGGACAGAATTAATTGTCTTCTCTCACAAACTTCCTGTGAGAAAACAACAGGCTTTGTAGGTTCGGGGCTTGTGACTGGAGGTGATCTTAGGGCTACTCCATTGGCAGGGACACCAACTGTTTCTTCTACACCAGTCTTTGGCTTCAGGACAGACTCCTCTGGGAAGTTCCAGTCCTCCTGGTAGTGGTACAGGAAGTTGACAAGTCTCCCAGCAAGAAGGCAGTGCTTGGTTCCAGATTTGCGCAAAGATAATTGATGCAAGATGCACATGGAGCAGAAGGAAGGGGGTGTGCGGCTTCCTCCCCATCCACCTGGGCACCAAGATGAGTCCAATTGGCCATCTTCCTTTGCTGCCAGGACATGAAGAGTAGGTTCCTGCCTCTCCTTCCTTTCTTCCAAGCCACAGACTCCCACTCAGTCTAATCTTACCTCTTCCAAAACTCCCTCAGGACAACATGGCTTTACTGTCTACAAGACTGTTGAAATCACATCTACATCCCGTGCAGCAGGCTGGCAAGAACCAACTAGTTCCCACGCGGCCCTGGTGATTTTACAGTAGAAACCAAAGCTCTTGTTTCAGAGCTTCTCCACTTTGTTGTCATGCTTACTTTCTAACTATGACAGGGACACTAACCAGCAAGAAGATGGAGGACAGAACTGGCTCTCTTGAGCCTCAGTTTCCACTTTATCATAAAAAGTGAAAATGGTGAATGATATTTGGTTGATTCCAACATGCTGGACAGTGTTCTAAGCATTCCCCAGGCAGGGATTTGGTTTATTCTGAGCTGAGCGGCACCAGGGCATGAGCGTTACTGTTCTCTGTACTGTGCAACAGGGATGTGTAAGCACAGCAGCTGTGCAGACAGACAGAAAGGCACAGAAACAGGACAGACAGTTTAAACTTCCCTTAAAGTTACTCAAACTTGAGTGGAGACATTAGCTAGTGGAAGCCGTATCAGCACTCTTTGAGTTTTCTGGCCTCTTCTGGATTTATGCTGCAACCTAAATTTCACAGGCATCTTAAAAACATGTGTAACAAGACATTGCTGCAGAATCTTCATGCAAAAGACAGAAACTAGGCACATAGCCAAAGAAATGCAGGAGGAAAAAAAATGTAAAGGAAGATGAACTTAATGCAGGAATATGAGCAAAACACATTGAAAACCAGAAGGGGGCCAATGAGCAGGATGTAAAGTGAATAAGTAAAAAAACATAACATTAAATTTAAAAAACACTGAAAGTGTTCTTTCAGAGGGATAATACAATAAAGGCCTGAAGAACAAGCAGCCGACTGTGCAAGTTAAAGTCAGAGCCAACAGAAAGGCAAGGATCTGGGGATATCTATCAACTCCAGTGCATAGAGATGGAAAAAGAGGGGATGAGGTCTAAGATGGCTGAGGGAGCAATTTAGGAGCAGTAACATTTGATCCATAGGAGCTCCAGAAGCCAAGGTTAGACCAAACAGAATAATCTAAGGAAACATACTCCATGCTTAGGGGCATCTCTCTTTGGTAGGGTCAGAAGGCTCCAGGTACCCAAGAAATTTAAGGATCAACCAAGATGTGACCCAGTAACATTTCAGAAACTCGGATCTATTAAACTCCAGAGGTAAGGAGGTGGTGTGTTACACAAGCAGATGCACAAACCTCTTATGGACAGCATTAGATGCCAGAACACCAGTGTCTTCACATTTATGAAAGAAAAGGGCTTTCAGTTTTATCCCAGCCAAAGCACAAAATCAATTAATGAACCAAACTCCCCCATCTGTACTGGCTGGTTTTGTGTCACCTTGACACAAGCTGGAGTTATCACAGAGAAAGGAGCTTCAGGTGAGGAAATGCCTCCATGAGATCCAGCTGTAAGCTATTTTCTCAATTAGTGACCAAGTGGGGAGGGCCCCTTGTGGGTGGTGCCATCCTTGGGCTGGTAGTCTTGGGTTCTATAAGAGAGCAGGCTGAGCAAGCCAGAGGAAGCAAGCCAGTAAAGAACATCCCTCTGTGGCCTCTGCATCAGCTCCTGCTTCCTGACCTGCTTGAGTTCCAGTCCTGACTTCCTTTGGTGATGAACAGAAGTGTGGAAGTGAAAGCTGAATAAATCCTATCCCCCCCTAACTTGCTTCTTGGTCATGATGTTTGTGCAGGAGTAAAAACACTGATTAAGACACCATCCGGGGGTGGGTGGGTATGGGGGACTTTTGGTATAGCATTGGAAATGTAAATGAGCTAAATACCTAATTAAAAAAAAAGACACCACCCATCTATTATCTATTGGCTTGTCTGTCTGTGAATTCATCCATCTATCCTTTATCTGTCTGTCTGTCCATTCATAAGTCCACCCATCCATCTATCCATACATCTATTTCAATTCTATGCCAAAATATATCACTAAGCACCCATCCATCTATCTAGGTTCTATGCCAAATTATATCATTGAGCACTAGGAGCATGAAATCTTTTCTGAATTTGTAAGGACTCATATGTTTTCTTTAAAAGCACCAGGTGTTGAAACTGATTCAAGAAGAGAGACTGGCATGCACTCAGTAAACACAGTAGGGCCACAGGGTAAAGCTTAGAACAGTGAATATAAGCCAAGGATGTAAAGTAGGTGACGTTTACAACCTGCATAATACAGAGTACTTCAGCAACCAGGTCTGCAGCTCAACCCCCACTATGGTTCCCACCATGCAGCAAACTCGTTGTCATTTTAAAAGTGGGTGTAAGCTGGGCACCAGACTAATCCTAGCACTTGGGAGGTGGCGGCAGGAGGATCAGAAGTCCTTAGCTACTTAATGAGTTTGAAGTTATCCTGAGCTACACGTTGTCTTTAAAAAAAAAAAAAAGACTTAAGAAAGTTTAATAAATATTGACTAACATGAGATTTCTGTAAGAAAACTTAGCACTTTTTTTTTAAAAAAAAATGGCAGCTATTAATCCTAGAAAGCTGAATTATATTAGAAAAATAAATAAATCCCAATAAACTTCTATGCTTAGCAGTACTCGGGGTTCATGCAGCTCTACTGATGTAAACACTGATTTGATTTAAACAACCTGAGATAAAATGTTATTGGAAGAAAGGATGAAGGGGCTTAGAGGTGGTAGCTGGAAGTTTCTGACTTGCTCCAGAAACCAGGAAAGAGTGATCAGATCAGACACCACAGAAAAGTAAAGAAGCAGCTACCGGGGGAGAGGGGCCAGAAGGCTCTAAGTGTGTGACAGTCAATGCACAGGCAACTCGGGGCTTTATTTTAAGAATTGTAATGATTTCTTTATTTTAAAGAAACTTGCGAAGACATTACTTTGACATTTGACTCTTCTAAGCCATGCAGTATTAAAGACTTCAATGCATTTCTTCAGGGGAGACAGGGGCTGGCTTGGTGAGACAGGATCTAGTAGAGCTCTGGCTGAACTTTGAACATGGGACCTTCCTGTCTCTCCTCCCCGAGAGCTGTGCTGGATTTCAAGCATGCACCGCCATGCCTAGCATGACTTGAATGGGTTTTTAAGAAGCATTAGCTCTTTGTAAAATGAATGCTCAGAAACCTGGCAGGCTGGGCTGTTTACTGAGGCTTCCCAAGAGTGACATTTTCACTGGATGATTAAGCAGATGAAGTGTTGTTTGCTTTGTTTTCTGTATCTTACACACACTGGAACACAAGCATACATGCAGGCTTGCACACACAGAGAGACATGCCCACACACACACACACACACACACACACACACACACGTACACATACTTGCACAAACACAGAGTCATGCATATACACACATATACACAGAGAGAAACACATAAACATGCACAAACACATGCTTGCACACACACAGATACATGCACACACACAGAGGTATGCACATACACATATACACACACACACTACACACTCTTGCACAAACACAGAGGCATGCATACACACACATATATACAGAGAGAAACACATACACATGCACAAACACATGCTTGCACACACACAGATACATGCACACACACAGAGGTATGCACATACACATATACACACACACACTACACACTCTTGCACAAACACAGAGGCGTGCACACACACATGCTTACACACCTACAGAGACATGCACACACACAGGCATGCACACCACACACACACATACACACACACACCCCACAGCTGTATAAACTTACACATAAAGGTAAAGGTTTATAGCCCCCTTTCCAGTCTCACATGCCCTGTTTGCTAAAACCATTTGGATCACAAATCAAATTTCATCTTTTCCGATGTATGAATTTTATAATTTTACTACAATACACATACATCTTTAAAGATATATTAAACCACTCCTCATGTTTGGAGCTTTCATTTGAATGCTAATACCATGTGCGTGTCATTCCACGGAGACCTGTCCATATTGATCTGTGAAGGGAAGGAACATTTATATGTATTGGTGTTCTGTGAAGATCTGTCCATACTGATATATGGCTCTGGTTCATTCATTTTACTGTTTCCTATGAATGTAGAGGGATTTCTTTTCCTTCCAGATCTCTCCCTGCCAGTCAAGTGTGGCAGAGAAGGTCTTTCACAAGCCCCATGCTAAGCATGCTCAAGAGTGTCTCTAGTGTATGCACCTGGAGAAAGCATTTCTAGGTTACATTTTCATTTTACTGGGTCACTGGGTCATCATTGTTTTTAAAACACTATTAAATGGTATTTTCAGCAGATTCTAGTTCCTTGGGTGATAGGCTGGCATAGATGGGCCTACTGGGGGTGGAGTTGTATCTGAGATACCATCTGTGCGGCTGTCACAACAGCCCTGGAGGCCCCATCAGAGGCAGCAGTTAGGACCACAACAAAGACACACATTTATTCACATTCTTCTTAACAGGTTGGCATTGACATTTAAAGGGCTGATGAGGTCCTTTTCCATTTGCATAGGAGTGGGAAATACTAGTTAGCATAGGGGAGGGAAGCTGAACCAGGCAGAATGATAGAGCACAGAAGCTCAGCAAGGAAGGTCAGTGGGATGAGATGAGGTAAACTCAGCATCCTATCATGCACTGTCAGTATTTATAAACTGTGTCACACAGGGAATTAGAGTATGGAGTAAAAAAAAAAAAAACTAGGAGAAAAGTCAGTCTCTTCTTCTTCCTCCTCTTCCTCCTCCTCTTCCTCCTCCTCTTCCTCCTCCTCTTCCTCCTCCTCCTCCTCCTCTTCCTCCTCCTCCTCCAGGCCTGGAGTAAAAAAAAAAAAAACTAGGAGAAAAGTCAGTCTCTTCTTCTTCCTCCTCTTCCTCCTCCTCTTCCTCCTCCTCTTCCTCCTCCTCCTCCTCCTCTTCCTCCTCCTCCTCCAGGCCTTCCCCCTCAATCCTCCCCCTCCTTTCCTTCCTACTCTTCCTTTCCCCCCTCTTCTACTTTTTTTTTTTTTTTTGAGACCTTTTCACTATGTAACACAGGCTGGCCTTGGAGATGTAAGTGCTGGGATTACAGACATTTCTGCCATGCCTAGAGGGATTGGTCCCCTCATAGTAGACATCACATGGGATATTCCTCTACATACATGTACCTTTCCAAAGAAACCACTCTTGGCCCTTGGCATCCATCTGTCTCACTTGCAACTATTTCATCACTGTCCTTTCCTCCCCAAGGACTCAAGAATCAAGACTCGGGATCTGCTTGTTATTCCTGAGTCTACCTGACACCTATGACTCAAGCCCCTTATTCAGAAATAGTCATACTCCCTTCTCCTTAGAATGCCAAGAAAATAAAGTGTCAATTAGTCGGGGCTTTGGAGCTGGACGATCGTTTAGGCAGGGACAGGACCTTCTCCTGGTGGTGTAATGAGGAGCAGTAGGAAAGAGAAGGGCATAGAGCTGAGCAGAGAAGACCAGAACTAATGGGAACTCCACTCTCCTTGAGCAACAGAAATTAGCATCCACCTCTCACCCAGCACCCTAGCTGATAGTCTGCCTCTATCCCAGTGTGATTCATCATCTGCATCTCTCTGCTTGTCCCTGGTCATCCATCCAGACTTATAATGGACTTCCCTTTGTTGAGTTATCTTGAAGGGGTTCCATCTCCTTTTAACTCCAAAAGATCAGTTAGAACAGGAGGAACCAAAGAAAAGGTGAAGGCTGAAGTTGGTGCACAGGTGTGGTTTGGATTTCATCTGGAGGTCGAGAAAGAACAGTCCAGGCAGTGGGAACAATGGGAATAGACACATAGAGGAGAAAGCACCAACACAGAAAACCACAAGATGCCGCAGCATTGCTGGACCACAAAACTGCGCCTAGGGACAAAGCTGAAAGGAATATTAGGCTAGACCATCCCCTTGTTTTCCTTTCAGGATAAATCAAGCTTCTGTTCTGTTGACAACGAGAAACCATCAAAAGTGACACTATTTTTTTTTTTTACTATATTTGCTTGTTTATTTATTTTGTGTGTGTGTATGTGTGATCGTGAGTGGGTATGTGTGAGCATGTGTGTAAGTGTGTGCCCATATGCATGTGCTTGTGTGTGTGTGTGTGTGTTTACGCACGTGTACAAGTCAGAAGACAATTTGTAGAAGGTGGTTCTCCACCTTTAATACATGGGTTCCTAGGATTGAACTTGGATCATCATCAGCCTTGGCACCTGGAAGCAAGCGTCTTTATCCTCCGAGGGCTCTCGCTGACTCCAGAGAGGGCACACTTTAGTAAGAGGGACTCAGGTTTCGCAGACTCCAAAGTGAGGCATCTAGGTTTGGAATAGGGGCTACTCGGGCCTAGCTCACCTGCAGCAGCCCCTTTTCTCTCTCTACCCTCACAGCTGCTGTAAAAGAAATGGCAGACATCCTACTGAGAGCCTGCCTGTGACACTGGACTCCTCTCTTTCCCATAGGAAGCTTATCAAGCATCCTACGCCACCAGGGGCTGCATGTGGCACATCTCGCAATGATGGCTGTGCATTAACTAATGGGCCAAACCCTTCCCCTTTCCCTGCTCCCCAAGAATCAGAGGCACACTGACAGCAAGTGCTTTCTACTGGCTACTTATCACCCACAGGAACCTCTCCCCACTCCCCGAAACCTGTAAAAGACTCCACACTCCATCCCAGGGGCCTGAACTGAGTCCTTACCATCTTGTCTTCCTGGGACATGTATAACTGTCCTAATAGATATCTTATCCTGAAGGACAGTTAGCCCCAGTGTCCCTTTGAAACCTGGAACCTGAGACCTTACTAAATTTAAGCCTTGACTGAAACTTAGAATGCTCAGCTTTGAATGGTATAGCCAGGAGAAGAACCAGAGAGCCATCACACACCACACTGGTAGAGTCTTGGAGATGCTGAGATGCAACCCTGACTTTGGTGGGAGAGAATAAGGTGTCTGTTTACTGACTCCCATAAGAGGTTTACAGTGCAGCAACTAGAACCCTAGAAGTATACATCCCAAATTCAGCCCTTCTTAGCACTGCAGAATCTCTCAAAATACATCTTTAAAAACTGGAAATACACGCCTGGAATCCCAGAACTGTCAGGGTGGAGGCAAATGATCAGGAGTTCAAGTTCACCCTCCGGTAGCGAGGAGTTTTGAATCCAACCTGGGGAGCATTTGACTCTGTCTCAAATATATAAAATAAAATAAAATAAAATAAAATAAAATAAAATAAAATAAAATAGTTATCTATCCAGAACCTGTACTTACACCTAGAGAGAGTTCCATACCTGTGACCTTTATCAAGCTTTGGGTAGCTCTTCACATTCTCCAAATCAGGTTCTAGATTCCAAGCCATGCTTCAAGGGGCCTGCTGTGCTCATTTATGCCCCAACAGGCCTCTCTTCTCTTTGCCTTCCTTGTTACCAACATCTGTTTGATCTTTTTTCTTTTCTTTTTCTTTTTTCTTTTTGTGCATGCAAAATAATCCATTTTTTTTAGATATTTTCTTCATTTACATTTCAAATGCTATCCCCCTTCCTAGTTTCCTCTCCGAAAATCCCCTATAGCCTCCCCCTGCCTGCTCCCTAACCCACCCACTCATGCATGCTTCCTGGCCCTGGCATTCTCCTGTACTGGGGCATATAATCTTCGAAAGACTAATGGCCTCTCCTCCCATTGATGGCTGACTAGGCCATCCTCTGCTACATAAACAGCTAGAGACACAAGCTCTAGGGGGTACTAGTTAGTTCATATTGTTGTTTCTCTTATAGGGTTGCAGACCCCTTCAGCTCCTTGGTTACTTTCTCTAGCTCCTTCATTGGGAGCCCTGTGTTCCGTCCAATAGATGACTGTGAGCATCTACTTCTGTATTTGCCAGGCACTGGCATAGCCTCACAAGAGACAGCTATATCAGGGTCCTGTCAGCAAAATCTTGTTGGCATATGCAATAGTGTCTGGGTTTTGTGGGTGTTTATGGGATGGATCCCCCAGTGGGGCAGTCTCTGGATGGTCCGTCCTTCCATCTCAGCTTCAAACTTTGTCTCTGTAACTCCTTCCATGGGCATTTTGTTCCCCAATCTATGAAGGAACAAAGTATCCACACTTTGGTCTTCCTTCTTCTTGAGTTTCATGTGTTTTGCAAATTGTATCATGAGTATTCTAAGTTTCTAGGCTAATATCCACTCATCAGTGAGTGCATATCATGTGTTTTCTTTTGAAATTGGGTTGCCTCACTCAGGATGATATCCTCCAGATCCATCCATTTGACTAAGAATTTCATAACTTCATTGTTTTTAATAGCTGAGTAGTACTCCATTGTGTAAATGTACCACATTTTCTGTATCCATTCCTCTGTTGAGGGACCTCTGGGTTCTTTCCAGCTTCTGGCTATTATAAATAAGGCTGCTATGAACATAGTGCAGCATGTGTCTTTATTACCAGTTGGAACATCTTCTGGGTATATGCCCAGGAGAGGTATTGCTGGATCTTCCGGTAGTACTATGCCCAATTTTCTAAGGACCCGCCAGACTGATTTCCAAAGTGGTTGTACAAGCTTGCAATCCCACCAACAATGGAAGAGTGTTCCTCTTTCTCCACATCCTCGGCATCATCTGCTGTCACCTGAATTTTTAATCTTAGCCATTCTGACTGGTGTGAGGTGGAATCTCAGGGTTGTATTGATTTGCATTTCCCTGATGATTAAAGATGTTGAACATTTATTCAGGTACTTCTCAGCCATTTGGTATTCTTCAGTTGAGAATTCTTTGTTTAGTTCTGTACCCCAGTTTTAATGGGGTTATTTGATTTTCTGGAGTCCAGCTTCTTGAGTTCTTTGTATATATTGGATATTAGTCCCCTATCAGATTTAAGATTGGTCAAGATCCTTTCCCAATCAGTTTGTGGCCTTTCTGTCTTATTGACAGTGTCTTTTGCCTTACAGAAGCTTTGCAATTTTATGAGGTCCCATTTGTTGATTCTCGGTCTTACAGCACAAGCCATTGGTGTTCTGTTCAGGAATTTTTCCCCTGTGCCCATATCTTCGAGGCTTTTCCCCACTTTCTCCTCTATAAGTTCCAGTGTCTCTGGTTTTACGTTGAGTTCCTTGATCCACTTAGACTTGAGCTTTGTACAAGGAGATAAGAATGGATCAATTCACATTATTCTAGATGATAACCACCAGTTGTGCCAGCACCATCTGTTGAAAATGCTGTATTTTGTCCACTGGATGGTTTTAGCCCGTTTGATCTTTTTTCATACCTGGCATTGCCTACAGAGATTTTTCTGGCACCCCTAAGCCAGGTCTGATGTATTCCTGACTCCACATGTGGAATCCCGCTCGCATGCCTTCCACGCTGTCCTGAAGCCACACCAGCTCTGGTTTAGCCCTGCTCCATCACACAGCCTAAGGCCAACATGCATGCAGAATGCTCCCACCACAGGAGAGAGGTCAACGGATTCAGATGCTGACAGGTTAATTTAACTCAAGATCAGGCTCAGGACAAGATGGGACAGAAAGAAAACTAAAAGATCAAGACGATTGTCCTGAGGTGAATCCACAAAGTCCACTGTCCGAGCAAGCCAACGAGGAGGCCTGTGAGACCAGGTGGCAGAGAAGAGTCCTGGGAGAGAACATTTATTGCTGGCTTTTATTTTCTTTTTGAGACAAGATCCTGCTAGATCGCTTAGGATGAACTTGAACGTCTACATAGTTCAACCTGGCTTCAAACTCATATTCCTTCTTTCTCAGCCTCTCAAATCCTGGGTTTATTGGCAAGAGCCATTGTGCTGGAACACGTCTAAAAATTGGTGTAACAAAAGAACAAGTCCAGAAATCAAGCCAAATAATAGGAAATTTAGCACACGAGACAGCATCATAAACAGATGGGCCAAGAGTGTATAATGAAATAAAGGCCACTGAGGGGAGCGAGGGAGTAGCTAGTAAATAATAAAGTTGGGTCCTTATTCTCACAACAGACATTCAGATGAATGCCATAAAGAATTTAGCTACCATCTGTGTAGTGATGTGGCAAGCCTTGCCCTTAATCCCAGCTCTTGGGAGGCAGAGGCAGGAGGATCTCTGGGTTCAAGGCTAGCCTTATCAACATAGTGAGTTTTGGGACAGCCAGGGCTACACCTGAGAAAACAAACTGTCTCAAAACAAAACAAAACAAAACAACACAACAAAAACCCAACAACTAAAAAGAATTTAATTAAAAAATAAATCGGTAAAGTACCAGACCGTGGGGGGTGGCTTTGCATAAATATACATATCTATACAGTCTCATACAATGTGTTTGCATGCATAAAAATATGGTCTTTTTGTGTGGAAAACCATTTCTAGGCTGGAAAGACCTGGGGAAGTGAGATAATTACATAGTACTAAATGCAATTTGGGGAGAGGGCAAAGCTAACCATTTTCTTGATACTGTGACAACAACCCCAAGGAAATCACTTAAGGGTAAAAACATTTATTTTGTCTCATCATTTCAGAGAGTCAGTTCATACTTGGGTAACTCCATGACTTAGAGCTTGAAGTAAAGCCAGAATCTCACAGTGTTATGGGTGATGAGGTACATTTCTATTCTACATGGCAGGCTGGGAAGCCAAATGAGACAGAGTGAAGAAGCTGGGGGTGGGAGATAGACGAATCCGTTAAGAGCATACCTTCAGTGATGTATTTCCTCCAAGTAGGTTCCACTTCCTGGTTTCTATCTGTTCTCAATCATGTGATCAGATTGCAATTCCATCAATAGATCAGACCATTTGATAGATCAGAACACTCACAGTCTGTGATCTATCCACTTCCCCCAAACTCCACCTCCAAGCATTGCAGTGGGAACCAAGGCACAGGTGGCGGGGTGGGTGGCAAGGGGAGGGGCTTCCCAAGAGACACATCTTACAAATCATAACACAGAGTAGAGTCACATTTCAAACTAGGAAAGTACAGATCCAATTTATATGGACATAGAGCTAAACAATTTTACATATGAGCAGTTCTTTGAAAACAATAAGGCCCAACTGTCTCCCACAGATGGCCAAAGGACATCATCACAGTTCATGAAAAAATATTTATTCTTTGTCAATCTGGGTAACCATGTTTGCTCTCACTCAGAAGAGAGATACAAATGAAAGCCAAAAGAAAGCCCATGTTCCACCTATCGCATTGGCTAAGATAAAAGTGTTGGATGCCTGCAACTCTGGGGCTGTGGGGAAAACAATTACTTTCACACACTGCAAATGAGACCCGGTATCAGGTCTAAAGAGGGCAATTAGTCAGTCAACGTCCATCAGAAGCACAAGCTGTGTTGGCAGCAGCCCCACAGCTAGATACTCAGTATGTGGATATCCTCACTGATCCACAAAATGATACAAGCAGTAATTATTTCCCCCAGCACTGGCTTGCTTTTTTTTTTTTTCTTTTAGGGCAGATTCTATCTAATTCAATGCCCAAGATGGTATCAAATTTATGATTCTCCTGCCTCAGCTTTCTAAGTGCTGGGACTACAGGTGTGTGTCGTCCTCATAACACTTACTGTATTGTTTTTAATGAGAACATTTGGAAACAATGTAAATACTATTATATGATCAATTAAATAAAGTATTATCCCTCCAGATAATGAAGCGCTATTCTGCTATTAAAGAGAAAGAGGCAGTAAATGTTGTCTGGCTTATGTGCCCACAGTGAATTCAAGGGAAAAGAAAACAACCCTTAATACACTCGTGGTAGATTTTTACTTTGGCAGCTCCTCCCCGACTGTGCTACTAAGACTTGCATCCATCCACCTTGTTCTTGAACCTGGCCATTGACTAGTTATGGTGAATGAAATCATGAGGAAGTGGGGGCTTTGTAAAAGGCCTCATATTGAGACTTGCTGATCACGAAAGAGTTTACACTCATGGCCACCAGGATGTAAGGAAACTTGAGCTTCCATATGGAGAAGCCAAGAGGAGAACAAAAGATACCAACATCCCCCATGCACCTTTGCCATCCCAGCTAAGACACCTGATGTGCTAGTGCTGAAACATCTTTGACCCTCCAGCCTCAGCAGGTGCTTCGGGGAAGCAGGCGTGCCATGCTGCTGAGCCCTGCCCAATTGGCAGACCCATGTATAACATAAATAACTGTCTGTGTTTTAAGTTACTCTTCTTTATGATGGCTTTGCATCTAGCAATGCTTATATGCAATAGTATTCATATGAAAAGGATTCCAGAATAAAATTGTAAGTTAGAAAAAAACATACAGAACCATTTATATTACTGTGTGCTCATAGGGAAAATATTCCTATCTATATTCAGAGAGTATGTTAGCTGCCATGTTATTAGACGCGTTCTCACGACCGGCCAGGAAGAACACCACAGACCAGAATCTTCTGCGGCAAAGCTTTATTCTTACATCTTCAGGAACAGAGTGCAAGAAGCAAGAGAGCAAGAAGCAAGAGAGCAAGAAGCAAGAGAGAGAGAAAAACAAGAGAGAGAGAAAACGAAACCCCGTCCCTCTTAAGGAGCATTCTCCTTCGCCTCGGACGTGTCACTCCCTGATTGGCTGCAGCCCATCGGCCGAGTTGACGTCACGGGGAAGGCAGAGCACAAGTAGTCATAAGATACCCTTGGCACATGCGCAGATTATTTGTTTACCACTTAGAACACAGCTGTCAGCGCCATCTTGTAACGGCGAATGTGGGCGCGGCTCCCAACATCTCCCCCTATCCTTTTAATAAGAGCAAATAGGCCACCCATATTAATGAGAGTGGAGATAGAGGTCAAATCCCCAGTGTGTAGGTAAAGGAGCCATGTACAGGATTAGCTCTTAGGCTTACAGGCTTTTACCCAGAGCAACCCTGACCTGCTCCCGTGTCGTTTTGCCTGGGGGAAGGGAACTAGGACACTGAACCTTCATGAAAGATGACATGTCTCCCTAGAATAGGCTCATATATGCCGCAGAGCCTTTCCATTGCAGTGCTTAGCCTTGCAACTCTCTCGGGCTGCTGAAGCACACTCACTCTATCCCGTGCAATGAGTCTAGCCTCATGGGATATAAGAGCTGAGTGGCCAGCGACCTATTGCCTAAGCATAGATATATCAGGGGAAGCTCCATGTTCTAGTCCTGCAAGCGCCTGGGCAATAACCACCTTGTCTCTCCTAGTTTGGGCCTTAAGCTTACAGACCAATCAAAGAAGCAACACAAATCCACAGCAAAGTGTATCTCCAAATAATATTAATCCCACCCAATTTTTTAAAGAAGGAAAATGCTGAGGAGATCCAATTGGGTAATCCTTTGGTCAGGGACAGGTCCAAGCGCGTGGAGTTGACCTGAAGTCTCAATTCCCGAAGGATCTGTTCAAATTCAGCCATCCAATTCTGTAACATATACTGAAAAAGACTTTTTGACAAATTAGCTGCCCTAGTAAATTTAACATACTGAATGGAAATAACACACAATTCCGGAAACTTTTGTTCACATCCCAGCTGAGTTATTTGTCATAATACACCTAGTTGTATCTGGACAAGATCTATGAGTTGATTAACCAGCATGAGACCTCTCTGTATCTTGACATTAGCTGAGGCCTGTTCATCTATGACTGTAGTCACTGAGGCTGACAAAGTGTTAATGGTGTCAGTCGTCTGGACCTGTCCAGACAGAGCCAAGGCTGTCTGAATTAAGGCCAAACCCAGTTCCTAGTTAGTGGTAAAAAAGCAGGAGAATACTTGAGCATTATACATCACCGTCATTGGGAGTGGAAATGTCGACATTATCCCCCAACGCTGCTCTCTCTTTATTATTGACGCCCTGGACATCACCAAGACGAGGGACATTAGTATTCCCTTGGTCAGTCTGGATTTTTCGGGTGAGTCTTTCTGGTAACCAAAATGGGTTGTCTTCATTCTGTGGGAAAACACAGATAGCTCCCCTGGATCTTATCAAAATAGGATCCGGGCCATACCATTTATTATCAAGGACATTTTTCCATTTAACCATCTCATTGGGCCTATCTGGCTCTGTACAATGACGTTCAGCCGCAGTATGGCCATGAACATCAATATTTAAAAAATTGAGTGTAAAGAGTGCCAAAGACACCGACACTCTTGGTGCTCGGGGTACAGTCTCCTCAAAAGTTCCCCTCTTCTGTTTTATAAGATAGGTTTTGAGGGTGCGATGCGCACGCTCAACAATACCCTGTCCTTGAGGGTTGTATGGAAGTCCAGTCAGGTGGGTCACGTCCATCTGACGGCAGAACTGTTGGAATTTTTGAGACGTATAAGCTGGTCCATTATCAGTCTTAAGGAGTCTGGGTTTCCCCCAAGCACTCCATGCCTCAAGACAATGTTGAATCACATGTGAGGCTTTTTCTCCGGTTAACGGAGAGGCAAACATGATGCCAGAACATGTGTCAATGGACACATGGAGATATTGAAGTTTTCCAAAGGAAGAAACATGTGTAACATCCATTTGCCAGACCTGTAGAGGTCGAATACCGCGTGGGTTAATTCCCACATGAGGAACTGGCAAGAACTCACAGCAGCTTTGACATTGAGTAACAATGTCACGGGCTTCTTTTCTTGTCAGGGAGAAACGACTGCGTAATGTTTCAGCCGTCACATGAAAATTGTTATGAAAATTTCTTGCAGCCTCTACCGGGGATGATAGGGCAGCAGCCACCACTTTAGTGGCCTTATCTGCCAAATCATTTCCCAGAGCCATGGGGCCAGGTAGGCCTGAATGGGCTCTAACATGAGTAATATAAACAGGAGATCTTCTAGATAACAAAACTAATTGTATCTGCTGAAAAATATTGGCAACTCTACTGGAAGGCTTAATCACTCCAGCCACTTCTAAAAGATTTACTGCATTAACCACATAATAGGAATCTGACACAATATTAAGGGGTTTTAAAAAGGTTTTTAAAACTTCTAAGACCACTAAACATTCTACCACTTGAGGTGAATTTTCATTATATTGTTTGGATACCACTTTACCATTAGCCACATAGGCACCTATGCCAGTTTTTGATCCATCAGTATATACCACAATCCCATTTTTAAGTGGGTTTCTTACTGTTATTTGTGGAAACACAACAGATTGATTTTGGGCAAACTGTAAGATTGGATGTTTTGGATAATGGTTATCTATTTTTCCTGAAAAGGAGGTAACTAAAACTGCCCAATCATTAGATGTGGCTGCCAAGGTTTGAACCTGTGCAGCGGTATAAGGTACAATTAAAAGATATGGACTTTGCCCAAAGTGGGTGATTGCTGCTTTTAGACCTTTAAGGGCAAGCTGTGCAATTGCATCAGGATACCAATCTATTATTTTAGCTGGGGATACGTTTGGATGGATCCACAACAATGGCCCATTCTGCCACAAAACTGCAGTTGGCAATTGTGCTGTCTTAAAGACACACAAACTGAAAGGCTGCGAATCCTCAATACGTTGTAATTGTGCATTCTGTAAGGCTTTTTCCACCTTTTGTAAGGCCTGGTTAGCAGCTAGAGTAAGAGTCCTAGGGGAGGAGATATGAGGATCTCCTTCTAAAATACTAAACAAAGGCCTTAACTCAGCGGAAGGAATCTTTAAAAAAGGTCTGAGCCAATTAATATCTCCCAACAGCTTTTGAAAATCATTTAAGGTATGGAGGTGATCTCTTCTTATCTCTACCTTTTGGGGCACAATCTTATCTGGGGACACCACAGAGCCCAAGAATTGTCCTGTATCAGAAATTTGGACCTTTTCTGTGGCTATCTGTAAACCCCACTGACTTAAAGTTTTAAGTAGAAAAGGATATGCCTTTTGTAGCATGGTAAGGTCTTTATGGCACAGGAGGATGTCATCCATGTAAAGGAGCAAAATTAAAGAGGGGAATTGTTCCCTCACTGGCAAAAGAGCTTCTTGCACATAAAGTTGGCACATTGTAGGACTATTGGACATTCCCTGTGGTAAGACCTTCCATTGATACCTCTTATCAGGTTCCATGTGATTAATAGAGGGGATGGTAAAGGCAAATCTGGGCCTATCTCTTGGACACAAAGGTATAGAAAAGAAACAATCTTTAATATCTATAATAATTAAATTCCAGCCACGTGGTAAGGCGGAAAGTACAGGGAGACCCCTCTGTACTGGGCCAAATAAGTTCATTTGCTCATTAATGGCTCTGAGGTCATGGAGCAGTCTCCACTTTCCTGACTTTTTCTTAATTACAAAAATTGGAGTATTCCAAGGTGAGGTAGATGGCTCAATATGGCCTAATTTTAATTGTTCCTCTACCAGTTGAATCACAGCTTCTAGTTTTTCAGAGGATAGGTGCCATTGAGGAACCCACACTGGGTCCCCTGTTTTCCATGGTATGGGTCGTGCTGCCCCAATGGCCGCTAAGGAAAACCCAGACCCTGTCTGTCTTGGTTTCCATTAGGTGAGATGGGCTCTATCCTTCCCTGTTCTTGATGTCCTAACCCTTTTCCTTCTTTATAACCCATCTTTGCCATGATATTTTTTGCTTTAGTTGAATACCCTCCCGATGGGGCGTTTTCATTGGACAAAATAAGGCCCAAATGCTGCATAATATCCCTTCCCCAGAGGTTAACCGGGAGTGGGAGCACATAAGGTATGAATTTCCCTTGCTGTCCTTCAGAGGATTCCCACGTCAAGGCAACGGAGCTTATAGTGGGACATGATTGATATCCTAGGCCCTGTAATGAATGAGATGACTCTGTGGTGGGCCATGCTTTGGGCCACCAATGTGTAGAAATTATACTTTTATCTGCTCCGGTATCAAGGATGCCTTCAAACTCTTTTCCATTAATCTTAAGGCGGAGCTTAGGTCTATCATTTAAAGATACAACCAAATAGGCAGAATCATTTCCTGAGGAGCCCATTTTCTTTATCTCAGGTCCTGCAAATTTCTCCCTGGTATTATCAGGGAGGAGCAGCAGCTGAGCTATCCTATCTCCTTTACTAATAGAAAAAACGCCTTTAGGGCTTGAGCACAGGACCTGTATTTCAGGGGAATGTTGACAATCCATAACTCCAGGGTGGACTACTAAGCCCTGCAAGGTGAGTGAACCCCGGCCGAGAATAAGGCCCATGGTTCCCGGGGGCAAGGATGGTATAGGCTCCACTGGCACCGGCTGAATACTCATTTGAGGCATTAGTAGGAAGTCGGAGGCGGCACGCAGGTCCACCCTTGTGGGTCTTCCTGGGTCGCCTCTCTGACTGCTTCCTGGGTCCTGACAAACCGGTTCCCATATCTTTGAGGGCCCTGGGACCGAGGGCCCGATGACCCGTTTTTTGGCACATCAGCTGATTGACTATCAGGTGGGGGAAGGACTCTGCCCTTTATATCCCTCACAGAGCGACACTGGTCAGCTCTATGATAACCCTTGCCACACTTAGAGCAAAGAGTGAGAGTCCCTCCCTGTTTATCTGGAGCTCTGCAATCTTTCTTAAAATGCCCAGGCTTTCCGCAGTTAAAACATGTCCTCTGATCATTTCTGCTCATGGAGCGGTTCTGAGATTGGAGGATGGCGGCCGCTAAGCCTGCATTGCTGAGAGGTCCCCCAAGCTCTCGACAGACCCTGAGCCAGTCTTGTAAGCCTTTGTTTTTTCTTGGGGCTATGGCCGCTCGGCACTCCTTTGTGGCTTGCTCATAGATTAGCTGTTCTATCAGAGGCGCAGCTTGCTCTGACTCTCCAAAAATACGCTCTGCTGCCTCTGTCATTCTGGCCACAAAATCTGAGAAGGATTCCTGAGGTCCCTGGATTATCTTTGTTAACTGACCAGTGGTTTCACCTGCTCGAGAGAGCGCCTTCCAGGCCCTAATAGCCGTGGAAGAAATCTGGGCATAAGCTCCCCAATGGTAGTTTGTCTGATCAGCAGAATAAGCTCCCTGACCCGTTAACAAGTCAAAAGTCCAATCTCTCTGCTCTGGAGTCAAAGCAGCTGCGTTTGCTCGGGCCTGCGCTTGTGCAGCTTCGTGCCAAAGCGCTCTCCATTCCATATATTTGCCCATACTAGGGAGAGCGGCTTTTACAACCGTTTGCCAGTCAGCAGGAGTTAGTGCCATGCCGGCAAGCCTGTCTAACTGCACCAAGGTAAAATTAGCATTGGTTCCGTATTTACGGACCGACTCGGCAATTTCTTTAATTTGTAAGTATTCTACCGGAGCGTGGACACGCTCACCCTCGGCTCCTTCAAAGACCGGAAATGCCTGTTGTATTTTCCTTTGTTCCTCTCTGGGAATGAATGAGTCTGCGCACTGCCTCTCTGCGCACTGCCTCTCTGCGCATTGCTGACGCACTACGCAGGGCGGGGACTCCGCATAGGGCGGACCTTGAAGCCGACTGCCCTGAGGCCAATCAGCAAACTGGCCTTCGCCAGCCGCTTTTGGCTTTTTTCTTGACCAATTAGCTGGCTGGTAATGGGCTGCTTCTTCCTCCCAGTCTGTTTCCTCAGAGGAGAATTCTTCATCTGCTTCAGAACTACTAAGAGCTGGCTTCCTGAGCTCATCTAGTGACGAGTATCTCCTAGAGACCTCCGCTAATTGATCTTTCTTCTTTTCCCTTTTTCCTCTTTTTCTTCTAATCTCTCTCCAGGTATTCCTACCTAACCTTAACTTTTCCTCGGGTTCAAGACCCTTGGAAAGGCCTGTATACTTATTTTGTGTACCATATTTTCTCTTTGCTCCTACTCTCTCTCCCCGCTTTACTTCTGATAGCTTGTCCTGAATTTCATCTAGAATCCTCCCTATCTTAACCACTTGATAACATGTGAAAAGGAACAAAAGGGCTCCTAACACCAGAAAAAATTCAAGGCCAAACATATTCCACTTTACTTCTGATAGACTGTCTTGAATTTCGTTAGAAAGTTCAAGGCCAGGCTTACCTCGTAAAGCTGTACTCACTGGTACTCTCGTTCCCCAGCTGAAAAGTTCTGAATTCATACAGTTGAATCCTTCTTAACAGTCTGCTTTACGGGAACCTTTATCACCGTCGTTCCCCAGCTGATGAGTTCTGAATTCGGCAGTTGAATCCTTCTCAACAGTCTGTGTTACGGGAACCTTTATAAACGTGATCCGCAGTTCTGGTTCTGAAATGAAGTATCTTCCTTGCGCCAGTCCCGAGTTTTTTTCTCGTCCCGGATTTCGGCACCAATTGTTATTAGACGCGTTCTCACGACCGGCCAGGAAGAACACCACAGACCAGAATCTTCTGCGGCAAAGCTTTATTCTTACATCTTCAGGAACAGAGTGCAAGAAGCAAGAGAGCAAGAAGCAAGAGAGCAAGAAGCAAGAGAGAGAGAAAAACAAGAGAGAGAGAAAACGAAACCCCGTCCCTCTTAAGGAGCATTCTCCTTCGCCTCGGACGTGTCACTCCCTGATTGGCTGCAGCCCATCGGCCGAGTTGACGTCACAGGGAAGGCAGAGCACAAGTAGTCATAAGATACCCTTGGCACATGCGCAGATTATTTGTTTACCACTTAGAACACAGCTGTCAGCGCCATCTTGTAACGGCGAATGTGGGCGCGGCTCCCAACACTGCCATTGCCAAATGGGAAGCCTGGGTGGCTTATAAAACACTGGGGGTTGAGTTTTGCTGAGTTCTTAAAGATAGACATTTGCAAGTAAGATCTGAGTAGGCTTTTGTTCCTCTGGAGGGTCAGCAGGAGCGCCTTCCCTTGCCTTATCTAGCTGCTGTTGGTGTTGGCATTATTTGGACCCTTGGCTTCTGGTTTGCCTCTCCCTGACTCAACCACATGGTCTTCTCTGTATGTTGTTGGGGTTCTCCTTCTGTCTTTTATGAAGACAGAATCATTGGATTGAGGCTCATTAGGTTAATCCAGAATGAGATGTTACCATAAGACCTTAGCTTGATTTTATCTGCAAAGAGAGAGCCATGCCCCTCCTCCACACACATACATCAGGTGACAGTTACTGAGTGCACAGAATTGGGTGTTACATGGCTTTTATAAGGCCACATTCAGCATGTTATTTATGTAGGAAAACAGAGCATTGGTACAGCTTGGCCACCTTCAGAGCATACATGATAATGAAATGCCTGGAGGATGGGGGAAAGAGAATTATTCATCACTGTGTGCTTGTCATGGGGACACATTTGATTGTTACAGCTGGAGGAGTTTACTGGAACCTGATGGGTAAAATCCAGGGCTGCTTCAGAACCTTCCATCACCACAATCAGAAATCTAATCTAAAGAAGACAGGGTTAAAAAAAACAGCACATGGAGATCTTATTTGGGTATACATACTGGCAAGGGATCTCTGCCAGGCTCCTTTTTGGGTACCAAAGAGAAGCCACATTCTAATGCTTCCATAACCTGTCAAGCACATCAGCAGGATGTACCAGGGTAGATCAGTGTCTCAGTCCCATGGCTTCAAATGACCTTTGTACAGACAGGAACAGCTGTGCATCTCTCACGTTAACAATCATAGCACTACGAGCTCCATTAGACAGGTTGCTGCCCTTCTCACTGCCACACACTCCCTGTAGCCACCTTGGGCACAGTCTAGGTCCCTCAAAGCAACTTTCAGGATCTTGAATTCCCTCTCTAGGAACTGGACATTTGGACAGATAAACCTCATATTGAGTGGTATCAGTATGCCGAACACAGTTATCTGAAAGTCCTCGGATTTACACACAGTAACCTTTGCTAGAGCAGAGTGATCAAGAAAGCAACTCATCCATTCAAAATAAACGGACCCACAGATGATTCGTTGACATTTGAGCCACTGTAAACAAAATCATGGCAGTAATAGCTCCATGCTGCCAGCGCAGAGCACAGATGCGGCTGTGGGCTCTATAGTATTTCCAAACCCTGGCTCTGATGCCGACCTCTTCCCTACCACTAGAGCAAGCACACCACCTCTGTACAAAGGTCATTTGAAGACATGGGGCTGAGACACTGATCTACCCTGGTAGATACACCTGGTGAGCAGGTGTAACATTAAGAGACCTTTCTTTCCCTTTTATCTATTTTTCTTAAGGAAAATGATTTGCAGTCCAGTATTTTTACAAGGCTGTCTTGCAACATCCTGGCAGAGGATCCTGGTGCGAGCCAGGTGGGAACAACAATCCATTACCTAAATATCTTTAATTCAAGCACACACAAATATGCAAAACCAACAATAAGTCCTCTGGAGCCCAAATACAGCTCAGCCAGAGATAGAAACACCAGAGCACACAGGCTAGCGGGCTGCCTTCCCTTTGCTAAAGGTGATTTGCAGAATTTTCCAATTAACCCCCATGCCTCCCCAAACACACACACACACACTTCCCTCTCTTTGCACCTATAAAGGGCTATGTAGGCTGTAAATTGAACTCAAAATGAGAGGAGGTGAGGTAGATGTGGTCCTGTGAAAAATATTCTGATTAATCTCCTCTGGGCCTTCTCTGGTTGCGGGTAATGGTTTGGGTCCTCAAACACTAGTGACTCACTTCCCTGAAGCGGCAGAATTACAGGTAATTGCTTTTGGGACGAGCCCAATAGCGGATGGCTTCTCCTCTGACCAGATTTATTTTAATTCTCAATAAACAGAATAATAGCATTCTTTCTCTGCTATCCAGGTCATTAGAGAGGCTGTGGCCATGACTATCCCTGGGCACAGGACCTGCTACCAAACGTAGCAAATGACACCAGCAGATAATTATTCTGTTATTGTTCCACTGCAGAGGAGATGACTCATGAGCGGTCCAGAGCCTTCCTGTGGCATCTGCCACCCAGAGCCAAGGTGAAAGGGAATTTAAAGTAGCCTGGTAGATAGAGAGCTAGGCGGACTTCAGGGGGGATGATTATAAATGATCTTTGGTTCTCACCACTGAGGCAGGGAGAGGCAGGGCCAGACCTTCTGCAGGTCAAGGTAGAGACAGCAGGATTTTCTGCTGGGTACATGAGATGTGGTTTGTCATCCCTAGTTCTCCTCTCCTTTTTGGTCCATTCTTGCCTCTTTCTTAGGGGACAAGCAAGCACTTGTATGAGCTTGTCCCACCAGATGTCCGTCTCTGAGTCTGTCACACCTTGCCAGCACTGACCTTTTTCGGCTTGTGGATGAGCCTGGGGAAGATAGAGAAAGAACTCACATTAGGTACCTGCTGTCTGTCTTTGGGAATATTGCATGTTAGATGTTTTCAATGTTATTCTAGTCAGTGTTCACAAGACTATGCAGAAATCAATTCTCTTGACCTTGCTGTAGATGAGAAAACCAAGAGTTGGGGGGAGGGGCACCTAGTCATCCTGAGACACACATTTAGTGGGGAGTCAAGATTTAAACAGGTCTGGGGGACCTCAAGGTCTGTGCATGTCACCTATAAGTCAGTCATGATCTCAGCTAGACTGCTTTTGGGGTTTCTTTTTCCAACCCCCGTCTTTTCTTGATTTAACTCCACCGATGCTACTACTACAGTCCCACAAATCCCAGCTCACCACATCCAGTTTGGAATGTTGTACTCTGGCTCTACAACTGGAGGTTGTCTTCCTTGGGTGTGCTTCCTAGTTTTCTGGAGGTGCAACAAGGAAGAACAACTCTCATAGACACACAGCAGAGTGAGGCAGGAAGAACACGTTCCTCAGAGATGAAAGGGAAGGAACCACTGCATCTGTTATTGACTAGAGTTGTCCTCATCCTAGATCTCGAGGCTCCCTACAGAGAACGTAGGAAGTTCTTTCCAAAAGTCCCCGAAGGTCAGATGACCTACCAACAAGATGAGCAGAAGTAGAGATGGAGAGAGTTCACAGATGGACTGTCAACAGTATGTTCTGAGGTAGACCTACCGGACACTGTAAACAGTTAAATTTGACACAGCTGGGAAATTGCTGCATACCCAATTCTCATGGTAAACTAAGTCTCACTCCATCTCAGCTTCAGGTTTATCACCTATAGAATCCTAGGCTCTATGCTGTCCTGGATACCTTGTGATTTGTTGTAATTATTAATTCGTTTTAGACAACCTTACATATTTATGTCTATAGTCATTGTGTTTCAAGATCAAATGAGTCAAACCAGGGAAGGCTGTATGGCTGTGGGTTTGGAGCTATTCAATGGAGCTGTGTGGGCTCAGCAGGGTCTAGACGACTGGAGATGGCTGATTAGTCCCTCTTTAAGAATGCATCACTAGTCAATAGTTCAGTGGTAAAGAGCAGCGGTCCCTGAATCCCTAGTCTGACCATGGCTGATTGTTGACATGGTTGAACTCTGTGGACAGTGGTAAGTTACTGCAGGAGCTGCGTTGAATTTAGAGAGTGATATTCACAGCCCTTCACCATATCTTTGGCTCTTGTGCATTTCACACGCTTTCTGCAAAGCTTTCTGAGCCTTAGATGTAATGGTGTGGATGTCTTGTTTAGGGCATAGCTCAAGACCCCCACTTATTTTCAGCATCCTGGGCAGCTGCTGCTCTAGCCATTCATTGCTTCATCATAAGGGTCAGTGTCTCTGGTGAAGGCAGAGAGCAGCTTTTGTTTGTGGATATGAGCACAGATATTTAGAAGGCAGGTTGATGCTACACCAATTTAATTAAACATTAGCAATGGATTCTTATCAAGAACAGCATGCCCATCATCTTCCTGTTGCCTGCCCTAATCCTTTACCCCTTGAATTTTCTTTTGGCTTTAGCTGTGCATTCACCATTCCCGAAACCTACTGCTGTAGGATTCTCTGCTACAGCCACAAGACCTCAGAATTCCTATGCCTGTCCCAGCCCTGCCCTGTCCCTGTGGAGCTCAGTCCCTCCTGCTGAGACAGGAGCCAAAGGAATGAAGCTTTCCAGTGGGAAAACAGCCTTGACCCAGCCTCTTTTAGGAGCTCTCGGGGCTCCTTAGGAATCAACACCCTTCACCCTGAGCATGGGCAGCCACCTTTCAGTTGAGAGCAGGCACTCACACATGGCCATCTATTGCCCTGGCCTTTTCAACCCAGCAGAACTGAGCTGAGCACCATACCAGATGCAGTGGCCCTTTGACAGCTGTTGAACCTTACTTGAGTATTCTCCCTGGGCCTCTGCTTATCCACCTGATAAATGGAGCTACACCACCAGCAAACTCTGTTATCCAGTAGCCTGAGATGATGGTGTCAGTTGATACACTTCCAGTGAGAACATCAAGCCACCAGCCTTCTTCTTCTTGGGACTCTATGGGTAGCCTTATCAACAAGGCTAGACCTGCCTTTTGTTTTCTAAGAGACAAGGAAACCTTTGGGAGTCTGGATTTGCAGTTTACAGCCCATGAACAGCCCTGATCAGGACATGATGCACAGTCCTCCCTTATCAAGGGTGAGCTGTCAGGCTAATGTAGAGCTGTAACGGAGCAGGATGGAGGGTCTCCTGGAGCATGCAGTAGGAAAGCAGGCAAGTTTGCTGACCGAGTTAAGAGGGAAGCCAGCGTGTCTGATGGGGACCACACATAGAGAGTGGTGATCAATGGAGGGGTAGAAAGTGAAAAGTGGGCTCGGGAGAGGTCGTTCATCTTCCTGCCTGATGATGGTGGGGGTCAGAGTAGATAGGCAGCTCCCCTAAGACCAAGCCAGGAGTGAAGGATGAATCTCTAGGCCTGGTCAAGCTGAAAAATATTGAATAGCATCTTTTGTTGTCCAGGAGATCTGAGGAAGGAAGAAGGCTCACTTCCATCTGTCTGTCTACCATGTCTCTTTGGAGGACTAAGCCTCCTGGGGAAAAGATGAGGATAGGATCAAGGTCTTGTAGTTTTGGACTTTTCTTGTCTGAGAATTTGCCTTGGAATCAGGTGATCATGAGCTGCTATGTATCCTTCACCATAACAACTCTGCTATCTGTCTCCTGCCTAGATCTTTACACAGGACCTGGTTCCCCGACAGCAACCCACAGCCCTGTGTTTTTCCAGCATGGAACAGAACAACTTGGTATCCCCACATGGTTCTGGTGTTCCCCACTTGGACCAATTTCTTCTTTCTCTGGAATCTGATCATGGATATTAAAAAAGAGAAACAATTAAAAAGAAAAGCTATGACTATAATTTCCTAAATTTAAAAAATTTCCCCCTGTGGGCCCCATTGGGACCCACTACTTTCTATCAACCCTAGAATCTAGCAAAGATAATGATCAACTTGGAGACAATTATACATTTATTATATTCATGTTAGCTTCAAGAATCAACATCTCGGGATGTTCTGTGATGAAGAACTGTGGTTTCTAGCTATGGAACCCTCTGAACACCGTGTAAAGCATTCTTTTGACCAGAAGAAGCTCATTGTGAAGTGAGCCACAAGAAAGAGGAGCTTCCAGACAGAGAGGTTAAGGAGCTGTAGAAGGTGGGGTGGGAGTGGAGGGAGTGAGGGGTGGGGGGTGGGAGTGGGAGTAGGAGTGGAGTTCCCAGAGCACAGGGCGGGCTGCCCTGCACATTGACAGTTTACTGACATTCCTGCTTTGAAGGAAGAGTTTGGCTTTTGAAAATACCAAGCCATGCAATGTGCTCTAGACTCAAGCCTAGAATACTTTTCAGCAGATCCTAGAGGTCAAAATGCAAAGTGAGTGTGGAGGAAAAGTAGCAGAAATGCTCTAAATATGAGCTGGCTGGGTGATGTCGGAGCAGGTTGCATATGATGTCATCTGAATAGATCGAGGATGGGGCCAATGGCTGGAGAGTGATTTGTATGCCTCCTCTCCTGCCAAATCCACATGCTGAGGTCCTAACTGCTGTTAGCCCAGAATGTGACCTTATTTGAAAACCCTGGAACATTGCATATGTAATTAGTAAAACTGAAGTCCTGGGGAAGTCAGTTGACCCCAACATGACTATATCCTTATAGATGGGTGGGAGTTTGGATACAGAGATACAATATATGAAGACCACCTCTTTGAGAGTGGTTATGCTGCCTTAAGCTAAGAAACTTCCAGAAGGTAACAGTGAAACCTGTAAGCTTCTTCCCAGTGCAGTTTTAAGTGTATTTTTTCTAGGTATATTTATTTTTACTTCATGTATCTGTGGGTTTTACCTGTGTGTGTGTATGTGTGTGCACTGTATGGGTGCCCATGGAGGTCAGAAGAGAATGTTAGACATAGTCCCTGGAATTGTAGTTTCAGATGATTGTGAGTTTCCATGTGGGTACTGGGAACTGAACCTTGGTCCTCTTTAAAAGCAATATGTGATCTTGACATCTCTCCAGCCCCACTAATGTCTTCTTGATCTGCAACGTTGAGCCTCCATTGTTGTGAGACAGTTCATCTTCTTGACTTAAGCCACTTAGCATGTGACACATGTTACCACCACCCAGTGAGCTAATGACTTTGTGGATCTTATTATGGCCTGACACAATAGCAGATGTTGGTTTCCATGGACTTATAAAAGGCTCTCGCTTGCAATGTCCCTCCCAGGCTCACGTGTTCCCGCTCAGTGTTTGAAACCTTGGTCCCCAGGTCAAGATGCTGTTTTGGGGAGGTTGTGGACTCTTAGGACTCTGACCTACCTGGCAGAGTGCTGTTGCTAAGGGCAGGCTCTGTGAAAGTAATAGCCACTCCTGGTCCCATTCCTTACTTCCTGATCAATTAAGAAGTGACTAAGATGTGCCCAGGCTCCTGTGCACAGCCTAGGCTACCAGGTACCCTGCCTTCTCTACCATAACAGACTGCTATAGCCTGTAACAATGAACCAAAATAAGCCCTTCCTTACCAAGTGGTTTCTTCCAGGCTGTGGAATAAGGATGATAACTATACATAAGGTTTCCTTAGCCCATGCTGAGATGAGGCCCTCATCCCCTGGTGATGGAAAGCGCCATTTCCCACAGTGATAGCCACCGAGAACTGTCTTGGCAGGCTAAACAGGCTGGAAGTTGGCCGTGATTGGAAGACTTAGGGGTATTTCTTATTTTATGCTTTTTTCCCCCATTTCTGCAGCAAGGCATACTTAACTCCTAATTCCACTCCTTGATTAAACATTAAAGGCTTGCACTGGCTCTGCAGAACATGGAATTATCTGTTAACTTGCAATCATGCTAAATTCATAAATCTAATTTGGCCCTGGCATTAAGCCAGGAGCAAATGCACCAGATTAACTTCTCCGAACTATCGGGACTAAAAATGAAAATTCTTCCACTGTTATTGTTTTTTTTTTAATTAATCTATTTAACGTCACTCCTAGAGGCTATGTGCAGGTCTCTCAAGTGCGGGGAGAACTGGAAATGGACAACTGAACTTGATACCCTCTGCTCTCCTGACTCCTCGATTAGAAAAGCTGTCTCCGAAGTTGCTGCCTGAAGAGCTGGTTTCTGACTTGGGATCCTGGTGCTGTACCAAGGTCACCTTTCACAAGTGAGAAAGGGAAGGCCAGAACATTAACTAGGTCTGAATCACTCGCTGGAGCTCAACAAAGTTCCAGCCGCTGGGCTGACACTGGCCATGCCAGCCTAAGTCATGTCACGTCCCTACTCTCAAGGCTCTTAAGGGCCAACTACGGACGGAGAGGGGGTGGATTAGGCGTTCTAGCCTTATGGTAAGTGGACCTGTTAGCACATGCACAGGACATAGGGACAGCATACAGAGGTGACCACAGATGATCTCTGCAGGAGGAGACAGTTGAACAGAGCTTTGTAGAACGATGAGAGGCAGGCAAATGGGGAAGCAAGAGGCTACCTCTCAGGAATATTCAGATGCTGAGACACAGACCAGAACCCCAGCCCTGCAGAGTCTCCTTTACTGTTGTAAGCACCTCGGGATATCACTAAAAAGTGAAAGGAAAGAGTCTTTGAAATGCATGAGGAAGAGCCTGTGGACCATCTTTCAGGGGCCAGAATGGAGTGACCTTAAACCAGTGTTCACCAGTTTATGTTGGTGGTGATTTTGCTGGCCATCTTTTTGATTGTCACACTTTAGTGGGCTACCACAAGCATCCAGTGGGTACAGGCCAGGAATGCAGCTAAAGATTCTGCTGAGTACACCCCAGACTCCTTGACCAAGAATTACAGGCCAAATGGACACATGTTGAGCTTGGGAAACTTGGTCTTCAAGCAGTTTTTGATAGGAAGAGTAGGGTGACTGTAGCCCAGCCAGGGGTTGCTCCAGTCCGGAAAATGAGGCACTTTTCCCCAAAGTATGAGTGTCAGTGGAAAGGATGGATAGGTGGATACCTGTCCAAAAGTAGGTTGCTCTAACAAGGTCAAGTGCGTGCGCGACTTATCCTGACCATCCCGTACCCTCTGCCATTGATTCCTAAGGAGGGGCTGGAAGGACTGCACTTTCTAAGTTATTGGCTCATTCTTGACAGATGGCAGAGAGCAACCTAATTTTGTGGAAGCCTCCTCCTCCTCTTCCTCCTCCTGTTCCTCCTCCTCTTCTTCCTCTTCCTCTTCCTCTTCTTCCTCCTCTTTATTTTAAAGTCATGCAATTAGATACAAGAGCAACTGTATATTTAGAAGGGGAAATGCATCCAAAGTAAATACACATCTACAGTAAATGAATGGTTAATGCAGATGGAGAATCTGGTGACTCAGGCTGGCTGGAGCTCAGCCTTCACAGGTTTCTGGGCAAATGAACCATGACTGAGTGGCAATGAGGTCCTGTAAACTCAAGGAGCCTGTAGGGAAATGGTGAGATGCCTCTGTTTCTCTCAGTAGAAGATTCAGTCACTGTGTACAGAGGCCCTCCTCAACAGCAACACAGAGGGC
The DNA here is from genome assembly GCF_000001635.26 of Mus musculus. Taxonomy (NCBI): domain Eukaryota; kingdom Metazoa; phylum Chordata; class Mammalia; order Rodentia; family Muridae; genus Mus; species Mus musculus. The sequence goes on along the minus strand of NC_000077.6, from coordinate 81,536,375 downwards.
AGACTGTCTGCTGTGTAGAAACACTGGGGGGAGAGGGGGCACGTTAGTAGCCCTGGAGGAATTATGGGTGTAAAAGGGTCTGTCAGCAGGAACCAGTTCCTTTCATCTCAGCACTTGGGGGAACCAGGAAGGACTATAGAGACTGCCCAGCATCCCAGCATCCAGCCATTGTGGCCCAGAGATTGTGGTCATGTTGATATTGTTTTCCTCTTCTATGAGCCTCTTCCAGCCTTGCCAGAGAAATAGGAGAGAGCTCAGATGGGAATGGAGCACTCCCAACTGCAAGGTCCCTAACATGCTCTGGCCAGACTCTGCCATTCAAGTGAAGCAAATGGGTAATCCCATTCATTAGGTTCTCCCACTTCTGACCATCAGAATAACCCTCCCCACCTCCAGTGTGTCCCTCTATCATGTGTTAACCTCCATTCCTATGATTGTAAAATGCCATAAAAAATACAAATCTTCCCAGGTTATTACAGAAAACTAAAACCCATGCTCCTCTCTACAGCCTGGAAGGTCCCTTCCTGCTTCCCTCTTTTCAGCTTTGTCCCTGACTCCGTGTGTCATGGTGCTCCATCAATTGTGGTACTCTTGCCATGCCTCAAACATGCTAGTCCCCCTCTGTCTTGGCACCTTTGCACTTATTGATCCTCTTAGCCAAAGGCTCTTCTCTTTGCCCTTTACCTGGATTATTTTTTCCTATTTTCACAGTCTGCCACAAACGTCTACCCAGGAAGCCTTCCTGGGTCTCACTATCTTATGCAGGCGCCTTCCTCTGCCACCAGCTTTGCATTGCTCTTTATCTGGAACCCTACAGCTGCCCTTCCCAAGCCGCCCTACTCCTCTGTTTGTCACAGGTATCTGTCTTACAAGATAAAGGTTATCTCTGTGAGTACAGGCTGTGACAATTCACAGCCACATCCCAGGTCTTCAGTGCCTGGTCCAGAAAAGATCATCAGGAAATCTATGCTTAGGGCTGGGGAGGCAGCTCAGTGGGAGAGTGCTGCTTTGCAAGAATGAAGACCTAAGCATCCAAGAAAAAAAGACAGGCATGGCTGCCCATGCCTCTAACACAGCCTCAAGGGAAAGAGATGGTTGGATCCCGAGAGTACATAGAATAGCAAACAGAAAGAAAGCTAGGATAGATGTGGCCAAGGTACTAAAGGGAGCTTGTAAGACTCCCTTTTAATTAATGTTGAAAGATAGCTTGCTGTATGCCTGGCACTGGCCTAAGCACTTCACCAGAGTGAAGTCATTAATTACCACATCAGAAGGCAGATGTTTATGTTTGTCTAAACACATAGCTCGAGTAAGGCTGTTCTAATTCAGTTTCCTCCAAGCCACTGAGCAGTTATCTTGGAAGAGATTATTGTTCGCATCTTAAAAACAACGTCACAGAAGCTCAGAGAGGTGAGTCACCTATTAGCAGCAGCTCCTTGGAGATCTCTCCAAGGAAGCCAGATTTGCTTCTGTGCTCTTCCTGCTACACCATATAAGGCCAGCAGAGGGCAGATGAGAGCAAGATTGCAGCCCTGTGGACCTCTGGACAGGTGATGTGAGTCCACTCGTTCTCCTATTAAAACAAGGAAGAAAAAAAAACCGAATTTGTTTTATAACTTACAAGTTGTTTGACTTGGACAAGGCATTTAATCACTCTGAGTTTATTTCCTATTTCCATAAAATGGAGAAAATTGTATTTGCCCTCATAGGGATACAAGATTTCAATGACAGGCACAGAAGAAATGCTTAGCCCTTTGTGGCACAGAGCAAACACTAAAAATGATAGCTAGTAGCAGTCCCATTATTCATCGCTCTCACAACAGTTTGTTCGTTTCTTTGATAATCTTAACTCACTAAATGCTTATTTAGTGTCTGTTCCATAGAAGACATTGCCCAGGTGCTGGTGGGGTTAGTTCTACGAAGGTCACACAGAAGACTGTTAGCATGTGACTGCAGTATCTGTGGGGAACTTAGGGAATCCTTGTGGGAGAAACACAAGGAGGCCATCTTGGAATGTAGTATCCTTGAAGTGTCTCTGTGAGAACACAGATGTGAAGTCTGACCCCAACTTGCAGAGCCTGCAGCTCTGAGGACAGAGCTTGCTCCCCTGTGAACTTCACATAGCTTCATAGCTAGCACTGACAGTCAGCTAGGTTTGGGGAAAGGCTGGCTTGGATATAGAAATAACATAAAAGACATAATGCCCTGAAAACAAGGACTACCAAGACCCACATGCCTTCCTGAGGTGGGGGATTGCCAGGACCCACATGCCCTATTGAGGTGGTTTGGCTATCCTCTGAGGGAAGGGGCCTGAGAGAAGGGTATAGAACTCTTAGCCTCAAAAGTTCACACTATGTGTTCTTCCACTACCAGCTCAGGGATGCTCCCTGTCCGCCCAGTGACATATGCCTTTGTCACCAATGCAGGGATGCTCTCCTTTTCCCTGGTGACATATGCCTCTGACACCAGTGCAGGGATAGTCTCCATCTCCCCAGAAACATTTGTTACCAGAGTCTTTGAGCATTGCTCATTTGTGGACCAGTTTCCTCATCTTTAACAAAGAAGTTGTATCAGCTAGTTCTGTGGATGCCTTTCAAGCCTTACATTATGTGAATTACATGCAGATATCCTTGCTCAGCAAGACAGTCTACTCTATAGATTTTGGGAACTATTAAAGGAATCTACTTCTGCCAGATAAAGGTCTTTCTTACTTACCCACAGGAAAGGCCCAGTCCTTTGTCCTGGGGCTTGGATTCCTCTTAGATGTGGCCTCTTGTCCTGTCTACTCTCCCTAGGGCCTCTCACCAGTCATGCCACCATCTTGGTTGCCTCTACCTTCTCCCAGCTTTTCCTTCTGCAGACTGTTAGACCATGCAAGGCTCTAACCAAGTGCTGAGAGGTAGCCATGTTTTTTTCCAAATCTACTCTTCTGTGTCCACAATGCCAAACTTGACATTTCACAACATAGTGATCATGACTACCATCAGCCAGTGTTCAGAGCTCACAACATGCTAGATGTGATATTGTTTATTTCATACTTGATTGTATTGACCTTTTCATTGGTGTGCACGTGTGTGTATTGTCTGTGTGTGTCTATGTACATGTGTGTGTTGTCTCTGTGTGTGTCTGTGTGCATGTGTGTGTATTGTATGTGTGTGTGTCTGTGTATGTCTGTGTTCATGTGTGTGTGTGCATGTGTGTGTTGTCTCTGTGTATCTGTGTTCATGTGTGTGTGTGTTGTCTGTGCATGTCTGTGTGTATATGAGTGTTGTTTGTGTGTGTGTGTGTGCATGTGTGTGCACAGGTAAACTCACATTTGCATTTGAAGGGCAGAGGCTAATGTGTCTTACTCAATCACTCTCCACATTTTTTTTTTTTTTTTTTGAGGCAGGGAATCTTACTGAACCTGGAACCCATCAACTCTCTAGGTTATATGGGCAATGAGCAGAGCTCCTCTCTCCATTTCCCAAAGCCCTGGGGATACAGACAAGCTCCGACATGCCTGACTTTTATATGAGGACTAGGAATCTCAATTCAGTTCCTCACATGTGTATGGTAAGCACTTTACCCACTGAGACATCTTCCCAATCCCAAAGTATATCATTTTTTGATACTATTTCTGTTTTTTTTTTTTTTTTTTGATGGAGCAACAAAGATTCAGGGTGGTTAAATAGTTTGATGGCAGATATCTATGGATAGTCTAAGAGTTTCTGCAGATAGCTCATCTCCCTGCTGAAAGAGAGACTTCTGCTAGTTGCAATTCTTGGGTCCTTTAAGGAGACACTGAAAACTTGCATGATAAGCTGTAATAGCTTCTATGACATCTATAATAGTTTCTATGATATCAGCAGGATGGGAATGGGATGCTGAGTAGAAAAGCTGTCTCTTGGGGTACTTGGACACTGGAAGAATCACCGAGAATCGAAATACAGAGGACACCTCTGCCCTAGCCCAGGCCTGTGAGCTCTGAGCATGACCATCCTTAGCTATAGCAGACTGAGGAAAAAAAAGAAAACGTCCTCATCAGAGGAACAGGCTTCAGGCCAAGCTCACAGTGGCTACTGGGAATGGTTAGCAAGGTTTTTTGAGTGGGGACTCTTTCTTTTTTAAAGCTGAGAGTGGAAAACAAATAGCAGCCATGTAAGTGATCTGCAGCTTTGAATTCTGCCCTCATGTACGGCAGGGGGGAGGGTTACAAGAGGTGGGAGGGGGAGGAGCAGAGACATAAGGGCGGTGACAAAGCAGAAACCCGCCCGCCCGATGCTTTCTGATTCAGTCACTAGGAGGAGAAATCTGCCTGTCTATAATGATCCCTGTTGGCAGCCAGCACTAATGGAGTGTGTGGAACTGGTCCTTTGGGACAAGGTGTGTGAAAAATGGCTGCCAAGTGTTAAAAATCAGGAGATTTGTTCTGCGTTTGTGAAGAAATGAATTCCAGATACTTTTTTTTTTTTTTTTTATTCTGGGATTTTTTTTTCCTTTAGCTTTTCAAACCCTTAGCTGAACAGGAGGGAAGAAAAGTGAGCTGAAGTGGCTCCGATTTGCAACAAGAGTGCAATTTCAATTGATTTAAAGTGGGGAGCAACCGAGGTAATGACCACAGAAAGAGGCTGGAATTAGTCAATAAATAAAGTTCAAGGTCCCCAGCCTGACTTCTCTTTCATTAGCTTTAAAGAATGGAAATGCAGGAATGGGAGGTTCCGTCATCTGGTTCCAGAAGAAAAGGAAGGTTGTACAGGACCTGGCCCTTATCCAGAACTCAACCCCAGCAGGATAATTTGACTTAGTATTTTGAGAAATCTCTCTCTCTCTCTCTTTCTCTCTCTGTCTGTCTGTCTCTCTCTCCTCTCTCTCTCCTCTCTCTCTCTCCTCTCTCCCCCCTCTCTCCCTTTCCTCTCTTCTCTCTCTCTCTCTCTCTCTCTCTCTCTCTCTCTCTCTCTCTCTCTCTCTCTCTCTCTGTGTGTGTGTGTGTGTGTGTTCCTCCCCCTTATGGGACACCACCAAAAGAAAGTAAGACTCTAGGACTCTGCCAAAGTCCAGCTTGGTGAACCAATGAGTTTCTCAGGGTCCCTGACAGGACATGGGTGAGGAGCTACTTTAAGAAGTATGGGCGACCCCAAAGTGACCATGCCCCCAGGTAAGCTGCCCTCTAACCCCAGCATGGATAACAACTTCTCCCCAGAGCTGCATAGTTGTAGTCCCCCTTACAAAGTCCTGCAGTCTTTGTATTCTAGCTCCTCTAAGACCACAAAAAGCCACATGTCTATAGGACAGAATTAAATACCACTGTCTGGGAGGTGTAGGAGGTAGCAGCTGAATTCTCAGGTGAGGGCCTTCCTCACAGTCCTCTCTCTGTGAGACAGCAGCAGCAGCAAACACAACTGATTTTGAGTCTCACAGATAGTCACAGCTACTCTAATAGGGAGATGGCTTTTGAGCTCAGGGGATTGTATTCTATAACACTTAGAAGCTGTTCCTGCTAACAGACCTTCCCCAAAGCTTTGGCCTTTGCTTGTCACCAGGATACTCTTACAAGCTAAAAGACCCAGGATCCTAGAGTCTCAGAGACAGGGGATCTGACACTAAATAATCTCTCTCTCCAACTGTCTCCTTCCCCAAACATCAGCCCATTACGGCTACTAGCCACATAAAACTCCTTTCCTTATTTTAAGGCTAGAATGGCATGACTACTATCCAGTAGGTACATGATCATGGGTGTGGGGCTGAGCTTGTGAGAGCATGACTGACAGAAGTGGACACTCATTTGTGCTGGTCTTTATTACTATAGTTGTTGTCTTTCTATTTCCAATAGGATAATGAGTGTTTCTGGCTGTATGTATGTGTACATATACATATATATGTGTGTGTGTGTGTGTATGTGTGCCTGCATATATGTGTGCATAAGTATGTGTGCATATATATGTGTGCATAAGTATGTGTATGTTCATGTATATGTGTGTGTACATGCCATGTGGAAGGATGGTGTGACATGGTTTTCTGTCCCTGGAATAGAGTGTAGCCCTCCATGAGTGTTGACAGTTGCTTGGCATGAGGCTTATTTCTATAAAAGTATATTTTTTACTTTATGTTACTCCTTCAGGAAATATTCTCCCAATCAAGGTTATTGGGGAAGGTTCTCCCTGCCAGGTTTAATGACTCCATGATTCAGAGACAGCATGAGTCTGGGAAGTGAGGGTGTGTCTATGTCCTTAGTAAAAAGTAAACACTGAGACTTTTAGGACAGCCCTTAAGGCTGTAGGAAAAAACTCTGAAAACAGTTCAAAATTAAATAATTTCCCAACTATGCCAAATATAAGAATACAATATGATTTTTATGGGGAGCTTCAGGAACCTGAAAGAACAGAGGCAGCTGCACTGGGAGCCAGCTTGTCAGAAAGATACAAAGGCAGATTCCTGAGTTCAAGGTCAACCTGGGACAGAGTAAGGCTAGGCCTAGACATGGTAGGAATGGCAATCTCAGAGCAAGATCCCACCCAGCTAGCATATTGTCTGTGCAGGCAGATCTCTGAATTCATTTGCAATGTTAAGAAGATAAAGAAAAGAAGTAAGAGTGTACTTACTGTCCTTTTCTACAAAATCAAGGGGCTGGGGTCAGGAGATGATGATTCGTGAGATAACCAATAGGGAGCCTGGGATAATGACTAAATTATTATGTAAATAAAAGACTTGGCTTTTAATCTGCAATAAATGAGCTATCCAGAGAGATTTCAGGAGAGAACTATCGAGAGAGGGAGAGAGAGAGAGAGAGAGAGAGAGAGAGAGAGAGAGAGAGAGAGCTATCTGGATAGCTGTCTTGAGCAGAACACAGACCATCACCTTGTACCCCACAACTTGACTTCCAGTTACATTTTTGCTGCTCTCAAACACCCCTTCTCTCAGGAACCCATCTCCAAGCCAACAGTGGTCCTAGGCAGATATGTATGTGCATGTTGTGTATGTGTATACATATCTGTGAATGTATGCGTATGTTTTGTGTGTATATATACACACATGTGTGGAAGCAGTTTTCATGGCATGTTGCCACATAAGCTCAAGAAAGGAAGTCAAGGAAGGCTTGGAAAATGAGCAAACATGACACCCATTCAGATCAATAAGCTTGATCTGAGCTTGTATCCTAGACAACAAGACATCCATGAAGTGACTGATGAGGGAGCTGCAGAGCTTGTATCCTAGACAACAAAGCATTCATGAAGTGACTGATGAAGGAGCTGCAGAGATGGGAAAGAGGCAAAGGTAAAAGGTGATGTTCAGTGCCCAGGGCTCTTTGGATTTTCCATCTTATAAAAGCACAGATACTGAGAAAGGGAATTAGAGGACGCTATGAGTGTAGTGTTCGAATATGAAATGTCTCCCATAGGTGTGTGTCTTTGAACACTTAGTCTCCAGCTGGTGGAGCTGTTTGGGGAGGTTTGGTTCCTTTAGGAGTTGGAGCCTTGTTGAAGGAAGGCTGTCACTGGGTGTGAGCTTTGAGGGTTTAGAGCCTTAACCCCACTTCTTGCTCTCTCTGATTCATGTGTATGGATGGTGATATCACCAGCCAGCTTCTGCTCACCACCATGCTTCTCCTACTTACTGCCAAGCCCCACCCCATGGTGAACTCTCCTCTGAACTCTAAGACAAACATCCCCCCTCTTCTATAAACTGCTTTTTGTCAGGATAATTTATCACAGCAACAGAAAATGGACACAATGGACAACACCTGAAGACTTTTTTTTTTTCCCCAGGGCTCATATTTTCAGCAAGTCTCTCGTGGTTTATTTTTAAACCACACTCAGAGCTTGTGGTCTACTCTGTAACAGCAGCCAGCACAAAAAGCGAGACTGGCAAAATTCTGGAAAGAAACACCCCAGTTCCCTAGGGCTCTCCTGCCGTAAAGTCTAGGCTCAGACTCCTTGGCAGGTGATGGATAGAAGGCAGGGGAGGGTTTTAGGAGGCAGAGTGCTCAGGATTGCACTTCAGAAAGATCGATTGATGGGTTACCTACCAGGAGCAAGTCAGGATGCTTGTACAGTGTTCCAAAAATGGCTGCAATGATTTACTACCCAATCCAAGGAAGAAGCGGGGGCAGAGTGAGGTGGCCTGCGGCAAGTTCCAGTGTTCCAGGAAGCCTTCCTCACCATTGAAAACCAGTTAGCACAAGTTAAAGCTACCGTCGTCCTCACTTTTCCCTTCTCATTTTAAAATGCTGGTTCTAGACAGTGTGGTTGCATACACCTTTAGTCCCAGTACTCTTTGAGTTTGAGGTCAGCCTGGTCTACATAGTGAGACCTAGCCTCAAAATAAAAATATTGGTTCCTTGTTCTATTTTCTTTTAATTAAAAAAGGTGCTTGATTTATTAGTGTGTGTGTGTGTGTGTGCGTGTGCGTGTGCGTGTGCGTGTGCGTGTGCGTGTGCGTGTGCGTGTGTGTGTGTGATGCATGTGAAGGGTTGAAGGAATGCAAGTTAGAAGAAAATTTTGTTAGGTCAGGCTTTTTCTTCCAGCGGTTCATGGGATGGGCTAGAAAAGGAACTCAGGAGTTTAGGCTACCGTGACAACCATTTTCATATGTGGAGTCATGTTGCCAGCCCAGGTTCTGAGAGTCAAAGGTTCTTGGTTCTAAGGATTCTGCCTTCTTTCCAGTGTAATTGGCTCAGGTTTAATATCCTCTGTTGACAGTGCCTCAGCCAAATAGCACCAGTCGGTGGGCAATTCAGGAATGGACATTTGATGGAGAAATGGGCTTGGCAGTTATTAGCATCTTGGGGGCAAGATTTCTATTTGGGGGGGACTTGGTGTTCAGTCCATACTGACTATATAGCTGATGCAGCATGCCTAGGGCTGCCTGTCTTTATTTTGGTCATATTTGGGTCCATGATGAGATGAGATATCCAATACTCAGCCTCTTTTTCTGCTTCATTCAGTACTACATGGGTTCCCAGGTCTCATGAAATGAATTAAACCCCTCAATGCTTTAGGGGAAAGTGCCCTCCAAAAGAGCTCATCTCTGCATCTCCCTTTGATATCCCCACCCCAGCTTTCAACTTTCCTGTGCTTCTGTTTGTCTTGGGGATAACAGACAAGTTGGCAAAGCGGGCAAGCAGGGGAAGGAGCAGAAACAACCGCAACAATCAGGAGGGGCAAAATGTAAAATAGCAGTAAAAACTGAACACAAATTAAGGCCTTGCCAACTGATGCTGTTCTATCCTTGTAATGCCCCTGTCACTACCCGCTGCTGTCCCCAGCTGAACATCTTTTAATGACCCACGTTTACATATTCATCCATGTTCTTCTTTGTATTTGAGGTCAGAGAGTCTAATACAAGCTGTTCTAATGAAGCTACAAAGACTCTCTGCCACCTCCAGCATGCTTGCCCTTGATCTGCCCACCAGCTGTGCTGACCAGGACGGGCTATAATGTGGAGCAGGTTATAAAAATGGTTGTGATGGATGGTAGTGATGCTTCTTCTGTGAAGGATGAAGGAAATGAGCTCCCTTCAGGCTTGTCTTTCTGTCTAGCTATTATCTATCATCTATAATCTCTATCTATCTATCTATCTATCTATCTATCTATCTATCTATCATATAATTATTATCTATTTATTATCTGGCAATCGTCTATTATCTATAGCTTTGTATGTAACATTTATCAATCCATTTTTCTCTGTGTGTTTCTATATTTGTCATTTGTTTGTCATTGATAACCTGTATATTATCTATCTTTCATCAATTGTTTATCTATTATCTATGCATCTATCCTTCCTATCTACCCTTTCTGCCTACTATCTATCTATCTATCTATCTATCTATCTATCTATCTATCTATCATCTGTCTATCTATCATCTGTCTATCTATCTATCATCTGTCTGTCTATCTATCTATCTATCTATCTATCTATCTATCTATCATCTGTCTATCTATCTATCTACCTATGATCTATCTATGATCTGTCTATTTATGTATCTACCTATGTATGTATCTATCACCAATCTGTCTATCATGTACCATTTATCTGTCTGTTTATCTGTCTATATACATACACCTCTCATACCCATACTAATACTTTGAATACATACTATTGAGGTTTGCTTCTTTATTTCTCGGGCTCTGTTTCTATGAAAATCAGTATGTGTGTATTATGCTGTGTTACTCCTTTCAAGCTCTGTTTTTCCATATTGCACAGAAACACTGCTCAGCTCTGATGACATAATATAAGGCATATAGGGCTATCTCTGGAGCTGTGGAACTTTGAGGTTGGCATTGTATGGCCTCAACGTTCTAAGTTCATGACATTTTATCACTGGGGGATGACGGTACATGAAAAAAAAAAAAAACAGGGACCAAGGTGTCTGATCAAATATCCTAGAGTGTCTCCTCAGAGACAAGGGTCCTAGGCCTGTCTTTGCCTCTTGCACAACTTTCTCTGGGATCTGTCATCAGATGAGGTGCAGACAGCTGCCCAGTGAGCATGTGTTCAAGGAGGAAATCCAGTGTTGTTCAGAAGCCCCCTGCTAGGCTGGAAGCATTTTGGATAGGTTGGGAGAGTCAGCCTTTTAGGTAATACCATGTGGATCACAAGGGCTGGCTCATCAGACATAACAATAATAGACGTTTACTATATGAGGCTGTATTCTAAACACTCTGCAGGCAATCCCTCATCTAACCCTCTCAGCATCCCTGTGGGGTAGGTGCAGAAAAGAATTAGGAACTATAGATTCCTGGGTGATGGCCTCCAAGATGTCCATGTGGTAAAAACTGCAAATGGTTCTATATGGCTGACATGTGACAAGATAGGGAGATGAGGCTGAGTGGCCTCGACAAGTCTCCTGGTGGATTCAGATGCCTGATTCTAAAGGGGAGTCGTGAGCTCTCTGCCAAGTGTCTATCTGGGTTGTCATCATGAAAGGGTGGGTGCTGACCTGGTTTGTTTGTTTTCAGTGGAAAACAAATTCCTCTCACTGAGGAATTTGATGGAGATAGGATTAACAGACCATAATGATTAGTTTTAATTGTCTATTTGATAGAATTTTGAATCACCTGAGAGATGGACTTCTGGGTGTGTCTATGGGATATTATCTTGATTTTGTTCATTGAAGCAGGGACCCTTCTATTCTGAGTGGCCTAATTCCCTGGCTGTGGTCCTAGACTGCCTAAGTGGAGAATGAGAACTCAGTAGCTGCATTCATTCATTGCTCCCTGCTTTTTAATTATGGACACAATGTGACCTGGTGCTTTAAGCTCCTGTTGCCTTGATTTCCCTATCAGAGTGGACTGTTCTTTAACTCTCCCTTAAGTTGCTTTTGCCTGGGTATTTTAGCATAGCAGTGGACAAAGAAACTAAGGCTCAGATCAACTCACTGGGTTGCTAAGGGCGAGTGGATTAATACATGTGGTTCCTAGGAGCATCTCGTATTCACTGATCGTGAGGTGAATGATCACGGGAAGTATATGTCTTTGGTAATGGACAGAGCTTGATGATGTGAATATCTTTGAGTCATTCATTGTCATTTTTGGTGTAAGTTTCTCATACAGTCATTGTAACAATGCAACAAGTTGTATATTATTGATATGGTCCATGGGAAGAGATTCAGATGTAAAATGTCATGTCTCCAAATCACTTGGCTAGAGATTAAATGTGTAGCAAGCTCTGTCTGAGCTCAGAACCACAGGGAGTTACTCCCTACCCCCAGCTCCCTCCAAGATCTTTGAATATTTAACCCTACTTCCTCCATGTGTTGTATAATTGTATGGAGAAAAATTCCATTCACCAAAATTTCTCCTGCTTAGAGCACACTGAACTTGTCTGGAAAATCTACTAGGATAAACTGTCTTGACACAGAGTGTAAAGAAAGATGCTAGGCACACACTCAAGAGCAAGTGATGGTCTTTTACCAGCAGTGGTGTGTCAAGAGTATTGGCAGCCATGTTGACTTTGCATCTGAGCCTTGATTTTTTTTTCCTTAAGACTGTTAATGTGTTAATTATATAGCTTCAGTCTTTTCAACAACCTCAAGCAAAATGCCACCCCTAACAAAGGCATGCAATTTGTGCCCAGTGGGGGCACTCACTCAATGCTGGGGGATGGGAAAAGAGCTACTGCTTTAGGATAATTATTGCTTGTAAAGTCTATGTCCTTACAAGTGGGCTTTGGTCTCTGAGACTCCCATCAAATGCCCTATCAGCACATTATTTTGAGCACATCCCTACCACATACAGATTTATTTAAGAGTTCCAATTATAGGATACTTTTCATTTCTGAGGAGTAAAACATTAAAAAAAAAAAAACCACACCCAACATCTATATATACAGCTTTGTGACATACCCATGTCAAAAGTTCTGAGTGCATACTTTTTGTGTCTGCTAACTTGGGCTTTGTTTCTTTGGCAATAAGAGTGAGTGCACAGGCACACACACACACAAGAGAGAGAATTGCTATGTTGCCACTCTTTTCAAGTCTGATCATTCCACATTGCAGACACTCACTGTTCTGTTCATATCACTTAACACAGGTGTCTGGGGAGATCTCCAGAGTGGTAGATAGCAACCTATGATACAAATGACATGAACTTAAACTTTGTATGACTAGAGCATTCTAATAGATACAGTGTGCTTGCATTTTGCTAACCCCCATTGTAACAACTGAAGGCTTTTGGGCTGGATTTTTTTTTCCCAACCTGATTAATGCAAGGTTGGTTTTAATCATAGATCTAGGTGATGGGAGAGAATACAAGGAGAACCATGGTCCTTGTGTTGTTAGCAGAATGCTCAGCCCATTGTTCTGGTTTGGATTTTTCCAGAAAAATTGAAGCCACTTGCTTGTTCTGTTAAGTGTTGGCATAGTTAAAGATTCACGCACTACACTACGTTCTGAAAATCTGGACACACGTAGACTGAATCCATCACAATGTATGTGCAAGTTTCAGAATGGCCAAGTTCTGCTCTGTCAACTGCATGGCTCAGCCTTCTTGTCTACTTCTCCCTAGATGCTCGTAGCCCACATGTGACATGTAACTGCTTGTGTTGGGCAGAATGATGGCATTGGTGTCAGGGTGCATAGGAAATATGAATGCAGCTTAATTCCACATTTTTAGGTCAAAACAAATGTCAGTGTGGTTTTTTTCATGTCCTCTCAGCATTCAGTGAATCATCTCATCTACCCTGCTTTGGAAACTGACAAGCTGCAGGGTAGGGCATGAAAAACAAAAGATTACGCAATGCCTGTGACTGTCAATCATGATGCTTGCTATGGAGGTGCTAGAGAGCAGGAACACAGGCTGTGAGAAAGCACAGAAGGGAGGCTCTGTTGCTGGGAGGTCAGGGAATTCTTCCTGGAGAATGCCAGTTGAGCTGAGGTACAAAGACAGACAGCATATGTTCACAGAGGAATCATAGCAAGGCTAGGAGTACAACTAAAGGAAATAGCATTTCTGAGGGCTCTGGGAGCCCAGGAAGCAAATCCATTGAATCATCTGCATGGAAGCCAATGTGGCCAATACATAGACATCCTTGGCACTCTCAGACACAGGCAACTCTTAGTGACTGCATTCCAGGCTGAGGAAATAAATATACTGGGGTGAAGAGAGATTGAGCCATCAGAACAAAGCATATATGTGTGTGTGTATGTCTCTGTGTGTGTGTGTGTGTGCGTGTGTGTGTGTGTGTGTGTGTGTGTGTGTGTGTGTGTATGTGTGTGTGTGCTTGCTCTTCTCTAGCAGGACCTAGAAAAGCAGCTGTCAGTGGGTGTGTCCGATGGGACTCTGAGGACAAATGCACATTGTGACTTAGTGAGATTAATAATAAGAGGGCAATGAGATGTTCACGAGGGCAGGGATCCATTGACAGCAATCCCAGTTGTAGATAAAAATCCCAGCCTGCCATCCACTGGCTAGACTTCCCCTTGTTTGAACATCCCAGCCCATGTCTTTAACCCCTTCCTGCAGTGTTCAGATATAATGAGTTCCCCTGCCACACAGTACTTACACCCGGCTCAGGCTGGGCTCTGTCATGAAACTGTGGCATGGGGAAGACTTTGAACTTGAAATAGAAATGGTCTCACACCATGCACTTAATTAATGCACCCTCACACTTTCAGTGTAAGGAGAAGACTCTCCAAACACACTTTGGCATGCATTCTCTTCCTGCAGAGAATGAAGGAGCGCTTAAAACACAGGGCCATTATTAGACTGTGTTAGTAACTAGAGACAAACATATCGGGATCCACAGGGGAAAGTATTTACAAAGCTCACACTGGGAGACTAATAGTGAGACTGAGAAATGTCTGTTCTGGGGGAGGCAGCCTTGGGTGAGCCAACAAGCAAGGCTTCTAGAATCAGACAAGCCGGGTTTGGATCTTGCTTGCTATGTATAACTGGGAGGCTCATGCTTTGCTCTGGGATCCTCAATTTCTTTCGTAGGACAGAGCATAAGATTTACTTTGCAAGGTCATTGGTAAGATTAAATGAGATAGTGCATGGGAACTGATGGTGCCTCTGGTACATCCAGGTCCTCCCCCATCCTTCTCTACATATACAATGTATACACAGATGCACAGAGCTGGCAAGAATGCTGCCGTAATAGACCACTCTGCTGTTCAGATTTCAATTCAAGCCCCAAGTCATACTTTTTAAAGACTGTGTAATGTTTTAAAGTTATCCGTTCTTATTTAGGTGACCTTCTTAGTATTTGACCTTGGATAAAGCACTCAATGCTTCTTTGTGAGTGTGCTAGGCTAACACATCCGCGCTTGTGTATGGAGGGCAGGGGTTAACCCCCGGTGCTGTTCCTCAGACAACATCCACCTTGTTTGTTTGATTTGAGGCAGGTTCTTTCTCTTGAGCAGGGAGTTCCCTGATTGGGCTGGCTGGCTAACAATCCATAGGGCTTTACCTGCCTCCTCCCCAGCACTGGGATTCCAAGTGGGTGCCACTGTGCCCAGTGCTTTTATGTTGGTTCTAGAGATCAGATTCAGGCCCCAATGCTTGGATGGCAATTTACCAGCTGAGCCACCTCCCCAGCACCTGGGAATGCTTCCCATTGCACCTTATGCATTTTATTCGTCTAGTTCTGAGGATTGGATATAGGGTCCCAGTCATATGCATGAACTACAAAATGAGCCACACTCTTTTTGTTCTTTTAAACTGGGGCTAAAATGTTAGCAAGGATAGTCTTGAACTCTGTAGATGAAGGAGGCCTTGAATTATGGCCTGATTGATTTGTTTCTAATAGGACTCTGGGAAGGAAAACAGAGGAAAGAGAAGAAATGAGGCAGGGAAGGAAGAGGAAGGGGGGCAGAAGAATTTGCGCAGAGCTGGCTTTGGTCAGGCCTGCTATTAATCCACCACACATTCATCCATTTGACCACCACAGTCCTCTCTCTGAGGAAGGAGCCCCTTCATATTCACATTACAGAGAAGAAGGCTGCGGCTCTGCTGTCAGCTTGCCCTTGAGATGGGACTGATGCGCTAGCCCTCTCATCCAGTCTTCTGCTGAGGAATTGATGGTACAATGACTATAAAAGTTTCTTGATTGGTATATAGCCGGTGGCAGGGAGTGGTATTTCCCAAGGACAGCTTCCTCTTCTCCTGAGAGTTGTGGAGGAACAGGGATGCAGCAGGGGTCAGAGGAGAAAGCTATAGAGAAGAGCGGAACATCTCCGTACCCTGATGTGTGGAGGGAAGGGAACAGTAACTTCTGACCCCATGTTGCCTTGGGTTTAGGGATGAGTGGAGGGCCAAGAAGGTCTGTGGGAGTTGATTTCTCCTACCCCACCCCTACCCCTTTTTCTAGGTTCCCATAATGTGGAGCAGGAAGGAAAGCCTGACTTACACAATAGTTCTGGGTCTTAATATCACACTGGGAAAAAAAAACAAAAAACAATCAAATAGCATGGCTACTGCCAACAGCTTAAAACTTGCTCCAGTTAGCTCCCACTGCCCTGGACCTGGATGCTATCTCCCCAACTGCTCTCCTTGGCCTGAGTTTGAGGTCAGTGTCTTACCCAAGGCCACAGCACTAGGTATAGAGTCCAGGGGTGCAGTTCTTCAGTGTAGCTGAAGGTCATTCTGTTCTTATTTATTCTGCAGAGTCACTAGCTCTTGAAGCTGGGTGGAAGAGCACCCCGAGTGAGGCTAACAAACTCAGAGTAGGTCTTCTGACCCCCAGCCTATCTGTCCTCCCATCAGACAACAGGAGCAGCCACAGAATGCTTGCTCATTCAGAGGTGTGTGCTCTGTTTCCTGAGCTCTGTGTTCTTAAGTTAGGATGTGTGCTTGATAGACATGGGCCCAGGTGAGCTGGTTCATAGAGGCTGGTGTTGAATGTAGTTTAGCATCAGCCAAATGGGAGGTAGGGGAGAAAAGAGGTTCAGGCTGCATAAGAGGGGCAGTGTGAGCAAAGGGAGTAGAAGGTAGGCCAGTCATTTGGTGACCTCTTACAGACAGGTGGTTAACAGGGTTCAGTAAGCAATACTCATGAAGACTGGAGTGCCAAGGCTGAGAAGTGTCAAGGTGGATCCTGGTAAGGGGAGAAGCCCAACTGAAGGCTGGGCAGGCTGGGGGCACTGAAGGTGAGCTTGTTGCTTGTAAAAGTTGTGACTGCACTGAGAAATCTGTGTTTCAGAGGACACTGGGGAGAAGAGCTGGGACTGGGGGGCCGCCGTATTTGACAGAGCAACCTGCCATTTAACCAGAAGCCAGTAGGCTTACTACTAATTATAATACAAATGTAATAGCCCAGGGATCTGGGAAAGGTGAAAGGCATGGCACTAATACACCCACTCAGTGGACAGTCACACTCTTTCTAGAGGCCACATTGGGACCTTCTATCATGCAGGCTCAGTATTTGGTCCTCCTAAAAAGTCCTGTGGAGACCTAATGGCCACGGAGCTAGAATTAAGAAAGGGGTAGGACCTTTAGGGGGTAATTTGAACAGAATGGAGCCTGAGGATGCTCTTTGCTTCTTTCCGATGTGAGCTCACATCTTTAAGGAGTTAACCTTCATAAATACTGACCTGTTCCTTCTTGACCTTGGGCTTCTGGCCCCAGTGTTCTGGCAGTCTGATGGGTGCTGACTATTAGCTCTTGTAGATCTGGGTTGCACATAAGGTATTTTAGCACAGCCCAAAGGGACTAGGCTGATATTTGCTGCCCCACTGTACAGTAAACTGCCTTGTGCAGTGGACATTGAGCAGTGTGATGCCTGCCAGGCTTCACCACAGCACATGGGACTCTGTGTGAAGGACATCTGTGGGGACATTCCCCTTTGGCAAGATATATGTGGGCTCTTCTTCTTTGTCTCCTGGCCTACTCAGATCTCTCTGACCCACTGGAGAGCATGGGGTTCTTTGCCTCTTTCTGGCTCAAATCAGACCTGGACACAGGGTTTTATGTTACTTCTAAAGAGAAGCCAGTTGAATGGAGGATGGAAACTTGGGCTTTAAGCATTGCTTGTGAGATGTCCTAATAGATTTATGGGAAACTTGGACAGACCATCAGCCCCTTGCTGTGCCACCATAGTTGTCTTGCTTTTCTGTTTCTGGATTGGCTCACTGCAGTAAGCAGAGGGGGGGGGGCTCAAACTGTCTGAGCTAATTATATCCCAGAGGAGTTGTTAAAGGAGACAGCCAAGCCCCTCGGCTCCCCAGGGCTCTGATTAGCTCCACGCCCCTCCCATATTCTAATCGTGCCCTTTATTAGATCGCTGTTGGATCCCCGACTAAGTTTAATTTCGCATTCACTTTTCTAAACATCCCGGAGATGACAATTACAAAGCAGACATGTAGACTTTTTTTTTTTTTAAAGAAACCTCCAAAGGTACCCGAGGCCACCAACCCAGGAGCTCTGATCACCATGTTACTTGTTTTTATATACGCTTTCCAGGGAGCTGGCCCAGAACCTTCTGCCAAAAATCTTTGCAGACTGCTCCCTCCTCCTGCTCCCTAAGCACCTCATTTAGTTAAGTGGTTTTGCCTCCTTCAGGTTACTCTGTAATTGGGGTGATTATTCATTCCTGTCACAAGACTGAAGCAGAGGAAGAGGTTGGCTTGGGACCCCAAATACTGTCTGGCCTCCTGCTGCATTTGATAGCTTATCTTGCTCTGAGCACGTGATTTCAGAGATCTGAGGAGCTGGCTTAGGTTCAGCCTGTCCTGCTGCCTGGTGGCCACTGCTCAGAAGGAAGAGTGCTGTCCTCACAGGAGTTGCCTTGGAGAGAGCAGATTGCCAGCCTGCCAGGAAGATGCGGTGATGAACGGCCTGGCCAAAGCGGCTTTGACTGGGAAGATGTGTGTTTGCTTACTTACAACCCAGGTGTGTGAGCCCTGGAGAGCTTCCCTGAGTGAGTGGTTCATATAGGAAGTGGCTCGGACCCACTGTGTAAGAGGACATTAGTAGTGTTGCGTGAGTGGGAGACCACATTAGAAACCCATTCATGGGCTGTCCCAGCACACAGACTCTGCCTCAGGCTTCCATCTAGGATTTTCTCCTCCTCCTCCACGTTCCTTCATTATTCTTACCAGATCATCTTGCCCTTGGGTCCAAGCCCACATTTGCAGGACCCATCAAGACATTTATCACTAATCCATCAATGTGTCTCTCACACCCCATGTTTCTCAAACTGGCTTAGAGCTCTCTGTGTAGTCATGGATGACCTCAAACTTCTGGTCCTCCTGCCTCTATCTCCCAAATTCTGGGATTCCAGGCCTGTACTACAACATCCACTTTATACATTGGAATTGAATCTAAGGCTTCATGTATGTTAAGCAAGCCTTCTATCAACTGAACTCTGCAACCCCCACTAAACAGCATCTCCACTCTCTCTGAATTTCATTAATGCACAGGGTTACTGGTTACAGGCTCTAGTCCTGGCCATGGGCTTTGGCTCTGAGCAAAACAGACATGATAGAAGGACAAGTGGAGAGATGAGATTCACAGTGAGGGAGTCTGGGCTGCTATAGGAATGAGAGAAACAACAGCAACCCAGGTGAGGTGATTTCTGAAGCCTTCCTGGAAGCAGAGACCTCTAGGTGAGACCCAAGGAAGAAGGGAGCATATGGTGAGTCAAGAGCAATATAAAGTTTCAGATTGGAGACTATCAGGCACATTTGGAAGAATGCTGGTACATCTAGGCTTTGCCTGGGAAGACCTTGGGGATAGGCTTGGACTGTGGCTTCAGAAACAGGAATGTGATGGAATTGAAGCATCTACCATCTTTGGGACAAGGATACAGAAACCATGGGGAAATGAGAACTTGGTGACCGTGAGGACTAAGTCCTGATCCTTTCTCCGGGCACAGACTTTGTGTCATTTGTAGAAATCACGCGTCCCTCTGATCTTTTGTTTCAGAAAAGATTTGGTTTTTACTTACTCACTGTCCTGAGGTTAAGGTATAAGGAGTCCCAGGTTTTTTTCTTTATTTCTGTATACTGTTATATTATGATTATTTCTGTATTCTGATATATTTGTTATATTATAAGCATTGCCTCCTCTTCACTTCCTTTTTCAGATTTATTTTATAGAAAAGAATCCTGTGGCTGGACTTATTTGGGAGAATGTTACAAATATCTCAAGGGCCATTGGTTCCCTCTTGATTGTTCCACTTCTAAAGACAAATGATGAAAACCACAAACGATAATACTCTCTATTCTGAACCCCCAAGTACCATCAAGATTTGAACCACAGAGCTTCATTCCCAGCCTGGCTTGAGAAGCCTATCCCCCTGCATTCTAGATTTTGAGAACTCACTAATATTTTTGTTTCCAGCGTGAGGCCTGAATAGGCCACTTTATACCCAGTTGTTTGCATGGTTGGTAATTTTTGCTCTATTCTATTTGGCAGGAAAATAGGATCAACCATCACGTTAGAGGTCATCATACCAAAACTAGAGGTGACACCTTACAGACCATACTCACACCAGGACAAGATGTACTGATCTGGACAGACAAGAGACACAGCTGTGTGGGAGAACTGTGCAGTTGAGGGAAAGAAAGCCCTTCGAGGGTGTTGAGGCAGACAAGCAGAAGCACGTAACCCAGGGGCAAATTCAAGATTGCAGTGCCAGTTCACAGAAACAGGTGACAGAGATCAGAACAGGTTGATTACAATGACTGCTAGAAGGACCCAGGGGTCAGACACATCCCGGACTATGCAGGAAGAGATGAGTCTAAGTAAGAGTGAGGAGCCATACAGAGCTCTGTGGTTTCTGGAATTAGACACTTGGAGAGTTGGAGGAATTGCAGCAAGTGATGGCTGTGTGCCGGGCATTGTACCAGGTTCCTGGTGTACACCTAGCTCACACTGTGATACTCTAAGATATGGTAATTTATTCTAACCTTATGAGTAAGCCCAAGAGAGGTTTGTAAGGCAGAAGGGCTTTCCCCTGAATGCAAGGTTCACTTGCTACTCGGCTCAGTGCTCTGGTGGGAATGGAAATACCTAGTTATGTAAAAGAGCTGTAAATGGTTTCAGTGGCGTGTATGTGTGTGTGTGTGTGTGTGTGTGTGTGTGTGTGTGAGAGAGAGAGAGAGAGAGAGAGAGAGAGAGAGAGAGACCCTTGAAATGGTTGAGAATGGAAGAAACCAGTCAAAATACTACCCATAGCTTTTTTTTTCTTTCTGTGAACAATTTGGGAGAGATAAATAGAGCAAGGGAATGAGGAGTGAATATAAAGTATATCATATATCCGTATAGAAGTGTTGTAATGAAACAAATTACTTTATAGAATTAGTGGAATAATAGAAAGATGTAAAATAATAATAATTCAACTATGTGCAAAACAAGAAATATTTCTTCTTTCTAAAGCCTGTGTCCAGGTCCCGTCTCCTAGTTGTGACATGATTCTGCCGGATCATGGAGACGTTGACTGCTAGGAAGAGAGATGGCGTGTTTGTCCTTCCAGGATTAGATTTTATTTCTTCCAGGTCCGGAGCAAGTTACTGATGGCAGCTTAGCTCCAGGAAGCCATGCCAAGACAGCCACAGCACCCTGCTTGTCTTTCTTAGCCCAGAAGCTCTGAAGGGAGGAAGGGCTGCTCAGAATTATGTTCCAAAGGAGACAAGCCCAGCTTCACTTCTGCTTACATACATTCTCAGACCTTGCCTGGGGAATTGAAACCTTCCACCCACACCCTCTACTTACTAGACTAAGGATCAACTTCCTTTCTCTGGATAAGAACCTGTTCGTCTAGCACCTGAGATTCCTGAAACGCTTCCCCATGTTAAGGAGACATTTCTGTACCCTAAGCCTTTAACCTTCGACCTTTGCCCATCCTAGATATTCGTACCCCCAGTCTCCCAAATTATATAAGCAGCCTTGAGTCACTCCAAGTAAAGTTGATCTGACTCCCTGCAGCTGATATGATCTTTCACAACAGGTACTCTCAGGGCTTTGAGCCCCACCTCTTTTTCCTCCTCTCTGCTCCCACTGCCCACAGCCTATGATCCCTAAAGGCAAGGAGAGTCACACTCAAGTTCTCTGCAAGGCAATCCAAGTCTTTTCATTGCTGAGGCATTTTTTTTTCTCAGCCTCAATCCACATTGTTTTTAAAATGAGGTCTTTCACTGGGACCTGGGCTTCAACCAGTAAGCTAGTCTATTGACCAATGAATGAGATTCCTCCTATCCCTACCTGATTACAAGTGAGCCATCATGCAAATTTGTTTTTTTTTTCCCATGTGGGTGCTAGGACCTCACACTTGCAAGGCAAATCCTCTACCAGCTGAGCCACCTACCCAGAGCCCTCTACCTCCTAGATCCTAGATCCCTCATCTGTAAAATGGGAAATAATCTTGCCTTCTAGATTTCTTTCTTTTCTCTCTCTGTTTGAAACATATGAAACTATTTTCATGGATTTCCCTGTGAATAGCTGAATACATCTGGAATTCTACCACATGTAGAGGTTCCATTTTTAAATTGTGAAGGGGGTTCCTACCAGTAAGTGGGAGATCTGAATCCTGGCCTCCGCTGGCCAGTTCTGGATTCTATGTACCTCCTTCCATATCACAAGTTCCAAAATTAAGCAAATAGCTCCTGCCTAAAAGACTGGGAAGGTAGCCAAAGCAATCTGCAGTTTTCTTAAACTTCTACAAGCTGCTGAAAGAACAATTCCAAATACCCGAGACAGAAGACCACAGGCAAGCCTGCAGCCAGGTGGCAAGGATCAGGTGTGACTGGCCTGACTTTTCTTCTGTACAGCTGGGGTGCAAACACTCACTGCAGGAGACCGAAGATTCTGCAATTTCGTGGAGGCATTGTTCTCTCGACTGAAGGAAATCACATGATTTCCTTCACATGTGGCAAGCTCCTTACGTTTTTAGGGTGTTATACATTATTTTATGTGGTTATCTCAAACACCATGAAGAGGGGGGGATACAGGAGAGGCACCAGAGTTGGGTAGGGCTGTGCTAAACACCTAAGCAGGAGGTCACCTAAGCAGGAGGTCACACTGCTTAGGTAGTGCTGAAGCAGAACACAGGATTTAGAAAGCCTTTTTTTTCCCCCCTGACTCAAAGCAGGGGAAGAGGCTAGAGAACTTTTCATCTCATTCAATCCTCTGGCTTCCCCCTCTCCAGGAATAATAATAGCAAGGGTCTCATTCACTAAATAAAGCTTAAGGCCTGAAGTCTTTTGCAGTCTAACACCTTCATTCTATACTTGCTGAGCCCCCTGGAACCAAAGGTATTATTTTCCTTTTTCCACTCCAGAAAGGCCACCAAGATAAACCCTTGCCAAGGATATCTGACTAGGAACTGGCAGGGTTGGGATTTAGTTCTTACTTTTAGAGTTTCGGTGTTTGCAGGGCTAGGTATGAAACATGGGTCTTCATATACACCAAGACAGTCACCACGGAGCCCTATCACAAGGCTCCATTCCCAGCCTCTTAGACACCAGCTTCTGACCGCCTTCAGCCTTATCAGTCTATGTTCTAGCTCCCAGCATGTGGTCTTACTCTTCCTAGTCACTGCACGGCATCACTGGAGGCATGCATGGGAGAATTTATGAAGTCATATGTCCTTTCTCCATGGATGGCATTTCCCCTGGCTGCCAAGGGGGCAGTCTCCCTGAGGGCAGGGAGAAGATTCACCAGCCATCAGCATCACACCTTGAATTAGCCCCAGAGCTGACAGATGACTGGCCCCAGATCTCTCTACATGTGTCAGCAAGAAAGGAAGTAGCAGAAAGAAACTTTCAAGCTGTGGTTGACAACATGAGCTCTGGATCTGGGTTGTTCTGGGATCTACTCTACCTCATATGCCCAATTTCATACCAGACAGGAGCCTTTCTGAACCTGCTCACTCCACTGTAAGCTAGAGGAAAGGAGAGGAGCTACCCAAGGGGCTACTAGGAGCTTGACACCCCACCATGACATGACTGCTCCTCAGTGTGTTCACTATGGCTAATGAAACTGTACAGGAGTTTAAAGTGGACCCCAGAGTACTAGACTCTGCTTACATTGCCCAGCCAGCACTCCCAGAAAGACTCCAGCAGGACCACACATCCCTTTCTTCTTTCTTGCCTCACATCAGACCCTGAGAGCATCCTCTGCCTTCCTCCACATTTTTTACTTTCTGATCCTGTTGTTTTAAGACCTAAATACTAGATAGACCCACTACCCCATATTCCAGTTCCTGCTGGAAGCCAGTTGGACCTAGGGTAACAGGAACGTTGGTTGGCAGCTTCCTCATTTCCCAGATGGACAAGCAGATGAGGCCCTTCTATTATGGGATGAGTTAATGAGTCCTGCGCATGCACAACACATATGCACACGTGTGCGTGCACACTGTTCTGGGAATTCTGCCACGCCCTGCCAGAATGATGTGTCCCCATCTGCCTCACAATACCACCGTTCCCAGAACGGTCTGTGCAGGAGAACGGAGGCTGTATCTTCGGACCCACTCTTTTGCCATGCCCCTTTTATTTTTCTAATTCCTGACACGAAGCAGCCCTTTGCAAGAAGGAGCAGAACCAGACCCCAAATATGGACGTGACTATAACTGAAGCATATGGTTTATACTTTCATCTTCCCCTCTGCAGTAGCCTGTGGCTCCTGGAGTCCTAGTTCCATCTTATACCAGTTTGGGCTCTAGAGGAAGGAAAGACAGATGCCTCCCACCCACAATTTCCATGCGAGCTGAGCTGGAAGACCCCTGAGGTTACAATACCACTCTACCCACCCCAGAGGTCTATATGGAGAATACATCTGCTGAAAAGTTACAAGACCTGCTTTTAGGGAACTCTTGGGGTGGGAATTTCACACTCTGCCTGATAATAAATGCTTTCCTTTCTGTTCTCAGTACAAAAAAAAAAAAAAAACTTTAAAATTTTTTTGAAATAATTATAGACTCACAAGAAGTTGCAAAAATTAACAGAGTAGTCCCATATACTTATCACTCAGCTTCTCGAATCATTTTACACAATGTGTTATATTATCAAGAGCAGGAAATTGACATCAGCACAATGCACTTAACTTAACCAATACAATTAACTTGATTATAGACTTTACTCAAATGTCACCCACTCTGTGTATGTGTGTGTGTGTGTGTGTGTGTGTGTGCATACACATGCTCGAAGTTCTATAAAATTTTTATTAGATCTAGAGGGTTTTTAAATTTTTGAGACACTTTCAGATTTATATACAGCTGTTAAAAAAAAAAAAGACAGATCCTGTATGTCTCATTCCCTCTTAGTAATGTCTTTCAAGGTTGTACTGTGACCAAGACATCCCTGCAGGAAGCACACATCACAGCACTGCAGGGGGAGACATTGCATCCCCACAGGAGGCACACACACCACCATCTCCCGGATCCCTGCTCTCTTTTTCAGTAGCTACACCTACGACCCTGCTGTCCACCAACTAGTCACGCAGACTGATTCCTACCGCTTAATTCACTATCTTGAAGCTGTTTAAACTGCACTAGTTGCTGTGCCTATTTTAGAATAATTTATCCTTATCTATAAAAATCTTTCTTGGGTTTTACTAGGAATTGCAGTAATCTCAAAGAAATCAATTAGAGTGAAAAACTGATATGCTTAATCCATCAATCTGTGAACATGGCTACATATCCCCATTTAGTAAGATGTTTGCTTCATTTTTATAAAAATATGTCATTGAAAACATACAGACTCAGTGCATATTTGGACTATAAACACTTCGGGTTTTAGCAACCATAAATAATAATATTTTGTTTTTTTTTTTTATTTCACCTGATGATACTTTTAGTGCTGATTGTATTGATGGGTCTTGCTGTCTTGGTTGGGGTGTGAAGTACCAAAGAGTCTCAGACAGTGTGTCTCTCGTTATAACTCTGAGGATGTTTCCAGAAAATATTACCTTAGGGAGGAACACCCTCCCTGAATGAGAGTAGCACCATCCAGTCGTCTGAGACTCTAGACAGAGGAAAAGTGGCAAAGGAGAGTCTAAACTGTCTTCCTCTGTACCCCAGACTTCTGAGGTGAGTGAACCTGTCACATCCCCCTGGATCCCCAAGGTGTCACAGTGTGCTGCATAACTACAGGTCCAGGACACAGACAAGTGACTGTCTTAGTTTTGTTTCCTGTTGCTGTGATTTAATACACACACACACACACACACACACACACACACATATATATTAATATATATACCTCGACAAAAGCAGGGTGCTTATTTGGTCTGTGGTTCTAGGTTCCAGTCATCAATGTGAGAAGGTTAAAGTGGGAAGAGCCTGAAGCGTCTAGTCGGAGCACCTCACAGCCAAAAGTAGGGGGCAATAACTAATGCCTACATGCCTGTGCTCAGCTCTTCTTTTCTTTGGATTCACCCCAGAGCTCAGCCCTCCTCTCCCCTTTCAAGTCACTCCAGGGCCCAGCCCATGCAACGATGCTGCCTACATTCAGGGTGGTTCTTCCTACCTCAAGTAACCCAGTTAAGAAAATCCATCATGGACATGCCCACAGGCCAACCTAATCTAGATAACTCCTCTTCGACACAGCCTCCCTAGGTGATTATACATTATGTCCAGCCCATCCCAGAGCCCATGAGCTGAAACCTCGAGACCCAGGGGCCCAGGTTAATCCTTCTTCCTTTAGGCTGTTCTCTCAGGTATTTTGTTATACCACCAACTTCCACTAATACACTAGGGTATAGGAACAAAATTGGTTTTCGTGTGCTGATCTTCCATCTCAGACTATTGCTGAACTCACTTCCTAATTCCCCGAGGTTGTTCTTAACTTCATAGGTGACAATCATATCATTTCAAGTAGGGGTACACCCAGTTCTTCCTTTATGACCCCCTTCCTGTCTGTTATCTCCCTTTCTTGCCTGTTGCACTGTCAAGAGACGACAGCACCGATTTTGCACAAACGTGAAAGGAGAGGCTAACTCTGCTTCCAGGGCTTAAAAAGCATTCAGTCATTCACTGTAGCTGAACATTGCGACTTTGTGCATTCCTCTTTTCCCTACTCTTTATCCCCCACCCCCAGTTTCTCCCCCTAACACTAGATAGGAGAGAAAGAAGGATAGAGGGAGAGTGAGTGAGGGAGGGAGGGGGGGAGGGGAGGGAGAGATCAGTGAACCTAATTTCTTTCTTTTTGTTTCTTCTTTGTTTGTAGTCTTTGTTACTTTGTGGGTTCTTATTTTCCCACCCTTTAACCTCCCCCAACCCCAGTTTCACTCCCTATCACTAGATAGGAGAGAAAGATAAGGAGAGGGGGGTGTCCGTGAATCTAATTTCTTTCTTGTTTCTTCTTTGAGCATAAATACTAATAAAACATAACTAATCCCCCTGAAGAACCATCAACCCCACCTACTGAGGCTTTAGCATTTATATAAGCTCTGAAAATTCCCAGAATTCCAAATATCACACAATTGCAGAAACTATCTGAAACTGGCAAAAAAAAAAAAAAAAAAAAAAAAAGCCTCTGCTAGAGCATGAGGCAAATCATAGCCAACTGCTGCAGACAGTCCGAAGCAGCCCCATATTCACACACCTGGGATTAAAATGAAAAATATCGTTATAATATTTTCGTGTTTTTTAAAGAAACCAAAATTCTAGAATTGTCACTACAACTAGCCATTAAGCACGTAAGAGGTGGAGGTTCTATAGGATGCTTTTCATCAAATGGAGGAAACTTCTCTAGCTCTGCTTTTCTGAGAATTTTTTTATATCATGAGTAGGTTCTCAGATTTTTTTAAAACAATATAGCTTCATAATGTCTAGAGATCAAATTCTTCCGGATGCATCTCCTGGAAGTGCACACTGCACTGAATAGTTTGCACGGACCATGGTTCTGCAAGTGAGCCGGGACTGCATTCTTAGGAAAAACTGTGCTTCTCATTTTACACGGGTCTGGCAAGGCTCCAGTATTTCAGCCTCTGTGTGCAGCTCTCACTGCATTCCATGCAATCTGGATTTCTGGGGTTGAGCTCTGGAGGTTGTCGTGAGAGAGGCCCACTTTGGTTTTGTTAGCCTGGCTTGGAAAGGGGGACCTTAGAAGGCTTTGGCAGATTGGCAGCTCAGGCTGCCCCCTGTTTCGCTCCTTACTTATATGCCATAGATAGTTACCAAACACTTCCCATATGGAGGACTCCAATATACAGGGGTTGGGTTACTATAGTGATCACCTTCAAAGGCAGGGCGTCATAGTGGCTCTGGCTAGTATCGTGATATGGAAAAGACCACAGCTTATTAAATCTTATTATATTACTCTCTCTGCTGAGAGACTTAGTGGAACTCTTGGTATCACAGACTTGAGAGAGCTAGAAATTAAGTCATAGTTGCTTTGGCTTAACAGTCAGAACTGCAGGTGGTCACCACTAGATGGAGTCTCTCTCTTGGGCTTTTCTTGATTAGATTCATCCTGATAACACCCCACCTTCAGCACATATGCATAATGAAAAGAAAGAATATTACAAAATGCACTGCCTTGTGATTTATAATGGTGAGTGTCTTCCCTGGCCACTGCAGGATGTGCTGTCTCACCACACCCTCCCCTCTGCATGGAGTCCAGACCACCTCACCCTGGGAGACAGGGCATGAGCAGTAGAGGTCAAACCCCAAAGGGTCTTTCCATGAAGCTAACCGGGACCATCCATAAGGCACCTGATTAAAGCAAAACACCATGCAGCCCTGTAGCTTAGCAGCCAGCTGTGCACATTGCTCTAATTGGGCATCTTCAGACCATTAAGTAGATTGATCAATGACAATTATCTTCAGCTTTAATTTGGCTCCTCCCTGCCTTTCTCTGGGCACTAGAATTGTTGAGAAAGTTATACATTTATACGTGGAGTCATAAATGCACACATGCACATGTGGCACACAGACAAGCAGCAGGGCAGAGGTAGTCAGAATGGGTATCCCGTGACTCTTGCCCCTACTGATCTGTTCCCTCATCTTCAGGGAACAGACAACTTTATGTTGAAAACCATGGTGGAAGGAAGAGACGTTAAAGCTGTTCAGGATGACCAGGAGAGTACCCTGTCTAACTGTTTGGGCAAGTAGAGGGATGCATAATATTGCGTTTGAGGTAGGCTACATAGTCTGGCTTTTTTTGTTTTGCTTTATTTGTTTGTTTTAAAAAGGTGTTTCACTATATAGCCCAGGCTAGCCTAGAACTCTCTAATCCTCTGACCCAGCTTCCTGAGTGCTGAGATTGCATGCATCATACCTGGAATCTCTCATGTTCATTGTTATGATCTTTATGATTTTGATACAGGATCCCATGTAGCCCAGGTTAGTCTTGAGCTAATAGACAATAACCTTGAATTTTTGATCCTCCTTGTATTGGCTAGTTTTGTGTCAACTTGACATAGCTGGAGCTATCACAGAGAAAGGAGCTTCAGTTGAAGAAATGCCTCCATGAGATCCAGCTGCAAAGCATTTTCTCAATTAGTGATCAAGGGGGAAAGGCCCCTTGTGAGTGGTTCCATCTCTGGGCTGATAGTCTTGGCTCTATAAGAGAGAAGGCTGAGTAAGCCGGAAAAGAACATCCCTCCATGACCTCTGCATCAGCTCCTGCTTTCTGACCTGCTTGAGTTCCAGTCCTGACATCCTTAGTGATGAACAGCAATGTGGAAGTGTAAGCCAAATAAACCCTTTCCTCCCCAACTTGCTTCTTGGTCATGATGTTTGTGCAGGAATAGAAACCCTGACTAAGACAAATTGGTACCAGCATAGTGGGGTATTCCTGTGATAACCTGACCATGTTTTGGGGAGGGCTGTGGAAGGACTTTGGAACTTTGGGCCAGAAGATCCATTTGGTGTTAAGAGCTCTGTCAGATGTTGTGTAGGAGCTTGGAAGATAATGTTGAGAACAGTGCAGAAGATGGAGGCCTGGCTTGTGTAATTTCAGAGGGAAAATTAAAGACTCTTTTCAGGGCCATTGTTATTTTGGATTGTGAAGATTCTGTGGTTCTGGTTAGCTGGGGCTGAAGAATCAGCTGTGATTAACAAGATACCAGAACTATTAAAGTGAAAACTTTGCATTACTGGGACTATTGATGCTAGTTAGCTGGAGCTAAGGAATTAGCTGTGATTAAGAAGAGGCCAGCATCATTGAGGTGACATCTTCTGGGAAGTGTTTTCTGAAAGCACAAAGAGGCTGTGTTCCAGAGATAGCCAAGGTTGTACTCCTGCTGCAGCGGGACTTGGTAATGTGTAAGGGTCACCCAGGTGGTACTGGTTTTGAAGGCATGAAGGGGTCACGCAGAGCAGCTGAGGCTCGGTATTGTGAGAGGCCATGGAAGACCATTGGTGAAGGTGCAGCCTCAGTTGCAATTGACGGCCCAGGACTGAAGGGATCATGCAGTTTTTTGGAGATGCCAGTACTATGAGATGACCACCAAGAGCAGCAGCAGTGGAGTGCAGGCATCTGGAGCCTAGAGGACGACACTACAAAGGGCATGGCTGGAGAAGTGACCCATGCCCTTAGAGGAGCCCAGAAGATCGTGAGTTGGATCCCAGACACTGGACAGTTGGAGTTTAATTTTTGCTTTTGATTGTGACTGTGCCCTGATATTTTCCCTCTTGAAGGAAGAAACTATTTTAGTGGATCCCACAGTTAAAGAGACTTTTAATTGTAAAAAGACTTTGGATTTTAAAAGAGATGGATATTTTAAATAGATTGAAATTTTAAGAATATGTAAAGACTGTGGGACTTTTAATGTTATTTAGATCTTGGGGATGAATAACAATGTAAAGGTTGAGGCTTACTAGTGATGTGTTTGTGTGTCAAGTTGACAAGGGGTCAATTGTACTGGCTAGTTTTGTGTCAACTTGACACAGCTGGAGTTATCACAGAGAAAGGAGCTTCAATTGAAGAAATGCCTCCATGAGATCCAACTGTAAGGCATTTTCTCAATTAGTGATAAAGGGGGAAAGACCCCTTGTGGGTGGGACCATCTCTGGGCTGGTAGTTTTGGTTCTATAAGAGAGCAGGCTGAGCAAGCCAGGGGAAGCAAGCCAGTAAGGAACATCCCTCCATGGCCTCTGCATCAGCTCCTGCTTTCTGACCTGCTTGAGTTCCAGTCCTGACTTCCTTTGGTGATGAACAGCAATGTGGAAGTGTAAGCCAAATAAACCCTTTCCTCCTCAACTTGCTTCCTAGTCATGATGTTTGTGCAGGAATAGAAATCCTGACTAAGACACCCTTGTCTCTACTTCCTGGCTGTTAGAATTACAGTCATATGCCATCATACCTGGTTTTATTCAGTATGAATGGTCAAACGCAGGACTTGGTTCATGCTACGCCAGCAGTCTACCAATAGAGGCAAAGCTGCCTATGGTCCCTTTAAGAGAGGTGTCGTTGTGTCTTGAATGTGAAATGCTCCTCACAGGGTCTCGAGACCAAACACTTGCTCCTCAGCCTCTGTTGCTGTTTGGGAAGGTTGTGGAACCTTCCAGAGATGAAATCTTGCCAAAGGAGATAAGTCACTGTATTCCTTCCTTCCTTGAAGTATAAGCCAAAATAACTCCACCCACCATTGAGTTATTGACAGGTGTTCAATCACAGAAATGAGAAAAGTAACTAACGCCCCTCCCCCCCAGCCCATGGCCTTCCGGTTGCCACAAGTATAGAGGAACTGACCACCCACAGAACATCTATTTAATAACAAGCATGGGCCCTATATACACAAGCCTTTGAATCCTCTCAACAACTGTTGGTCAGGAATTGCTTCCCCAATTCCTAGACCAGGAAACAGGGACCAAGCAGTGTCACGGTCATAGCAGGCAGATGTTTCTCAAGGCACCTTTTACCTCTTCACATGCCAATCAAGGAAACCATGCTTTCTGGCCAAACTAATAACCTTGGACTACGTCGGAGTTCTCTTCCAGGAATGTTGCCCTTCTCCCACATAGGCCACACCTCGGTTATCTTCCAAGGCTGGAAATACATCAGTGGGGAGACCTTTCTTAGTCAAATGTTCTCTAGGCTAGCCCTACCCACTCGTCCACACAGAAGTCCCTAACTCAGCTGTTCTTGCTTTGTCCTCTCCCTCTTTCCCAGTGTGCTCCACCTTCTGTGCAACAGACTGCAGAGTGCACCTACTTCAAGGGCAAAGAGCACATAGGTTTTTAATCTTAGCCTTTTATCTCTGCATCCCGCAGTTATTACAGGGAATGCCCCTCACTGATGGCCCCATCCCACTCAGCGAGGAATCTGGTTTTTCAGTAGAACCTGCTTGTTTAGGCACTGTGCTTTTGTTATTTCTGTTTCTGGGATCTACAATGGCAAGAACTGGATTTTCTATGAAAACCTACTTCATGTAAAACACAGAAGCCATATCCAGCCAACTCTCCCAGGCCCCCTGCTTGCTCCAGTGGCTACCTTTGCTTCTGCTTATTTTCCTCAGGCTCACTGCTGTGGCTCAGCTCCTTCCTCTCATACCACCTGGGTGTAGAGGGAGGGCTGAGGCCGTAGCTTCTCTCTTCTTTCCTCTTCGCCTTCTTTCCAGTTCCAGCTGCACTGTTAAACTAGCATCTTATGATCCAGCCAGTGGGTAGCGTTTCCTCATTTCCTGGCTTAAGGTCATATCTCAGTACAATGTAATCTTTTCCACATGCAAGCTTTTTGCACATAATCTGTAATGCACACACCTCTTATCTTCTCCCTGTTTCTGATCCCTATCAGGCTTGATCGAGCACTGTGCCTGTCACTGCTAAAATGGTTCACGCTGCTGGGGACGCTTGTTTATGTGAGAAAGAACAGAGTCAGAAGACTCCTCTCCTGAAAAGCTTCAGTCCAAGCTCTTGGTGGGTTGGGGTCTGAAAACAAAGCTCTCATGCCCTTCCTGACAAGTGTGAGGGGATCATTGCTTCGGTGGGTGGTGGGGTGTGCTCACATAGTGCAGGCACTGGCATCAGGCAAAACTGGATTTGAATTCCTGCCCAACCATACATTAGTTATTCCACATTAATGAGCTTGCTAAACCTGTTTAAGCCTTAGTTTTCCTATATGTAAATTCGGAATAATTCCAATGACCTTATAGATGGGGTATGAGAATTATAATTACCTCGAATAAAGTGCTGGCATGTACTATACATACCATGAACTCACCTGGTCATCGGAGTGAGGCTGCCCTCTCCACACAAGTCCTCAGCTGCATCCTGATAATGATCCAAGGTTCAACAGAGAACCATCACAGATAAGATGGCCAGAAAACAATATTTGGGAAATGAACTTACCAGAAGGCATCAGCCATTGGTTTGTGAAGGTCAGAGGTCAGGTGTCAAATATCTAGGTAATGGACATAAATTACATTAAGAGATAAGGATGGTGAAGTTCTTAACTTAATGTTCCCACTAACAAGAAGACTCAAAAGGAGCTGGATGGGGTGGGGGAGGGGAGACCAGAGAGGAGTCTGCTTCCAGTTTGCCTGGGGTAGAGGCTGGTCCCTCCTGCAGTATTAACCTACAGCAGATGGGGTCGGTCTGGAGATTAAACCCAGGGCCTCACACATGCATGGCAAGTGCTCTATCACCTGAACCATCTTCAGTCCCTCACTATGTTTGGATGCTGTTTTCTGAGATCAGAGCATCTTGAACCCAGGCCTATGAATCCTTTAGCTGGTTCTATGTTGTATGGTTTGTCTTTCTGTCTGGTACAGCTTCTTGCTTGTTACCTTTAACACCTAATCCTATCTCAGCATCCCAAATGTTGGGATGGCAGTTCCGTTCCATCAGGGTCATCACGAGCACTCTAAATCTGAAACAGAGCCAAGATCGTAAACAGGAGGAGGAGGGAAGTGGTGATACATTGCTTCCAGCATGCCATCTTGTCACTGATTTAGGAGCCCAGGGCTTGAGTTCCAGATCTGTCACTGGGTCACAGTATGAAATTCGATGTAGCCACTTCACCTCTCGGAGCTTCCTTGGCCTCATCAGTCACACTGGAGACATTTTCTCTGCCTCCGTGTCTTAGCAATTAGGAGACAGTGATGGTAAATGTTCTTGGTAAACTACGATCTATAACACCAGTGATAAATTCCATCAGTGTTGTATATACCTTATTTAAAAATCAAGACTAAATAATAATAACAAAGAAGTTCCTAACTATCTGCTTTGGGTTGCTTTAGCCACATCCAAGTATATATATATATATATATATATATATATATACTGTTGCTGTCTTCAGACATATGCCAGAAGAGGGCATCAGATCTCATTACAGATAGTTGTGAGCCACCATGTGATTGCTGGGAATTGAACTCAGGATCTCTAGAAGAGCAGTCAGTGCTCTTAACCACTGAGCCATCTCTCCAGCCTGCCTCCATCCCTGTTTGTCTGTATTTTTCCCTTCCTCACCTTTCTGTTTTCTATAATGCCCTTTCTCTAAACTACCTACCCTCTTTCTACAAATCCATGTAAAATTGTTTCACACATTCAATTAATTCAGTGACCACTTAAGCACCCAGAATTCTCGAGGGAGCTAAGCCGATTAGTGTACAAATGTTGACAGTACCATGTGAGTGGCAAGAAGTGCCTGTTTATTAAAATTGTTTCAATTTCTAAGCATTTACTTACTAATGGATCTGAAATGAAACTTCTGATTTCTTCAGCATATCATATTCAACATGCCTCACCTATTTTGAACCTAATACTGAGCACTGAAATAGTCTTCGTGGCGGAACTCATTTCCAAGGGTTAATTTACGTCTTCAAAACCTGTTCTGCATCTGTGGGCAATTCATTCATCTATCCCAAGGTTTAAAAGTTTTAAGAAACGTTTAACGGCTGGATCGTGGGAAATAACCTCGAGGAAACTTGAGAGGAGATGCTAATGAGACATCAGAGGAGAGATCAAATAGATGCTGACACAGGGGGGAGCATCTAGGCCAGTGAGAATTGACAGAGCCCAGCTACCAGGGAACAATGAGAGCAAATGAAAAGAACAGCGGTGTGCAGCTGACCAAGTTCAAATAGTTCAGTAAGCCATAGTAATCAATAAGAGGACATGATGCTGGAAGAATACATCACGACAGTGAGAGAGTGAAGAAATTCATTGGACACACAACTCAATTCACAGAACCTGGGACGACTGTGGCTGTGTGAGAAAGCATTGACTAAACAAACCAGCTGCATGCCTGGACTAGACGGATATTTACTGAAACAAAGGATGCCCAGGAGGGTACCTTGGTAATGGGGCACCCATCAGTGGCTCTCTACATGGAAAAGAACTAGAGTGTTAATTGTAGTGGTAAAGAAATATACAATTAATTGAGTAAAACAGACTGCACTGTGGCTGATAATCACGCCTTTATGCAAGCTGATGTCACAGTGGGTGCAAAATGTGTCTGCTATCTCCCTGATGCTTTTTCTCGTGTAACATCAACACTGCCAATGACACAGTGACTGATGATTTTCGTCTACCAATTACACGCAGGCCCTCGGCCAACGCTTTCTACTGTCTAATATGTGTGTTTCCAGTTGTTTTTGCTCTGAATGGGAAGAGTGCTGTTCAGTGTTTTCTAGGCTAAAAAAACCAAAACAAAACAAACAAAACAAAACCCTGAAACTCTTAGTAACTTAAATAATTCGCCCGTATCTCCACGGCTAATCAGTAAGGGAGGGAGATCAGAAACTCTAGTTTGACTGACGTAAAGTCTCATATTTTTCTTTTCTATGCTTCTCATTATATACCTTTTTTTACTTCTAGTCCTTACAAATCTCAGGTCCACTCTCTCCCTGGAAAGTCTTTAATCAGTCTGTACTAGTGGGCTTCCCGTGTTCCTGTGACAGTCTGTTGCAAGTAGATTGAGACATGTTAGAGGGTGTTGAGGTTGACTAGACAGTAATCATGAAACTGTGCAGTTTGGGTACCACTCAGAAAGAACAAAAGCCCTGCTGATTAATTGCATGACGTCTTGGTTCACAAGACGTGTTTGAGTTCCAGTGGTAGCAAAACGTAAAATAACATGTGTTTGAGAATCATATCGTATGCAGAGCACACAGGGTCACACTGAAAAGCATTTCCCCCACTGTGGCTCGCATCCAGTAAAGTTTGAAAACTTCCAGCCTTTGTAATGGGATGGTGATAGGTGTCCATACAGTAGCTGGAGCTGACAACAGTGTCCAGCCTGGTCATCCAATTAGTGTGCTCAGCCACAGACAGCCCTGGCTTAGCTGAGGCTGCCAGGTACCTTATGACCCAGACCCTGCACAGCCATGCTCCAAGGAGTTCATGGGTCTCTTACTTGGACCACAGCCAAGCATTTAATGAAGGGACTTGGCATTTCAAGAATATGACCCAGAGCTGTTCCTTTCTCAGGTTCACAGTAGACGGAGATAAGGTCCTGGCCAGACAGCATCACATAAATTAATTGAGGTGTTGGGAAGTAATCAAATGGGAATTATTAGTCCCCAGGAGATACACACAAGGCTAAGAACTGGGGACCACAGAAAAGAATTAAAAAGTCAGCCCAGGGCACTGTGACAGAAATTCTGACTTCTGCCGGGATGGAGAGGTGAGAGGAAAATGTTGATGATGTTGATGATGGGAAGTGAGGAGATAATGATTTTCGAGCTTTTGGATTCTGATTTGACCTTGGTCTGCATCCTTTATTGATCCGTTCTGTTCATAGTGCACTCATGAAGGTCAGGCGCTGGGCTAAATCTGCCGGAGGCCACAGTGTGTTTCAGAGAGCAATTGACTTCAGAAGTGACTTAGGTGAGTCAGACCTTGTTTTTCTACCTCTGCTTTTCTTTGGCTGCCTAGTCTGGGACTTGAAGCTCCTTGCTACAAGCTGGAATGATGTCAGGTCCTAAACTACACCTGTCCAAGGCTAGCATGCTCAGCATGCTTGGTGGACTCTGCCAGCTGCTTGGAAGAGCTTGGCATGGAGTCCCAAGGTTGCCTGTGTGGAGAGCAGGGGAGCAGCCCTAACTAGTGAAGTCTCTTTTTGCTCTTTTTAAAACCCACACTGCAGCATTAGTCTTCCCATTGAAGTGGGAAGTAGGTTAGAAATGGGGTCCCTTGTCCAGCCCAGGGCTCGGGCCTCTAGGTGAGGCAGGAAGTGGGAAGTTTGACTGTGCACTCCATGCTGCCACCAGGCTGTGAGAAGCCACAGGACCCCATTCCCGGGGTAGAAAAGCACAATCTGAGGTCCCTGTTGACCTGCCGGAATTAGCTCAGGGTCCCCAGGCATGCATGGAGGCTGAGGACAACAGTTTCTCAGGATCTCGGACATCCCAGATGCTGCTGTATGCCAAAGGGAAAGGGACAGGAGGAGAGCGCTCTGGCTGGGTCCACAAGGAGGAGAGTCTTTGGCTTGCTCATCAGAGGATGTGCAGCTCTTTAGAGGGAGACCTGCTCCATTGTTTCGGCACAGCAGATCCCGATGAGAAGAGGCAGTCTATTGTTTTAAGGAATTTATTGTAGAAGGGCAGAGAGAGGGAAAAAGAGTAGAGAAGTAGAGGCCAGCCATTGGTCATGGCCATGTGGAAAGAGGGGGGAAGGGAAGGTGGAGGGGGGGAGCAAGAGGGAGGGAAAGAAAGAGGGAGAGAGGGAGGGAAGAATGGAGGGAGAGGGGGCAAGAGAGAAAGAGCAAAAGAGAGAGGAGGGGGCAAGCAGATCCTTTTATAGTGGCTGGGCCTACCTGGTTGTTGCCAGGTAACTGTGGGGGTGGAGCCTGGACAGCCTACATGACTGATGAACACAGAATTATGGAGCTGGGACCTTGTGTCAGGAGCCTAGTGTCTGGGCTCATGGCCAATTATTAATCTGCTGGGTCTCTGGGGGGTTAAACCTAGCTGAACCAGAAAACACACTGCCTTTCATGGTACCACACCGTGTGGTTTGTGCACTAAGTGCCAATCACAGTTTGTTTGCCTTACCTGAGAATGCTATGGCCTCTAATAATGCCAAAGCTAAGAGTATTTGGCCCTCTGCTTAAATACATATAGTCTTGTATTTTAGTTGATGTTTTCCACAGTGCTGTGTGAGAGTCTGTTGCTTTTTACAGGGCAGATCATGCTTACTGTCTCCCATCATCTGCCTTTGTTACAGTCCTAATGGTGTTCATCTTGACTTTGAGCTACCCTGTGACCAAGAGTCCTTCCTTGTTCTGTTCCAAAAGGCCAACCGAAAAGAAGTGAAGTTTCAGAAACCTCAAGGATATGCCTCAGTTTCCATTGATCTCAGATAGATTCTGTTTAATTACAAAGAGAGTGATTACTTACAATGAGTTTTACATTTGTTCATCTGTCAGGGACCTGTGAAGGTGTAGGTGCACACACGTGTGACACGGGCATAGACAACTTAGAGAAGCAGGTTCTTTGCTTCCATTGTGTGGAGGCCCCAGGGGGATGGGAGTTTGCTTCCATTGTGTGGAGGCCCCAGGGGGGTGGGAGTCAGGTCACCAGGCTTGACAGCAATCACCTTTACCCATGGAATCATGATGCTAGCCTATGAAGGATTTCTGGGGTGACAAAGTAAGGCACATTCTACCTTGTTTTAGATGCCCATGAAGGGTCTGAGGTGAAAGAGCAGAGGACAAGGATCCCAGAGAGATGGCTCACATCCTAAGTCAGCCACAGCCCGCTATGGAGCCCAAGGAACACCTTCAGTTTCCCTGGACTCATCTGTGTAGTCCCTAAAGCCCTCGTTGGTACTGACATGCATGAAAACACAGACAGGGAACAGTGTCGTTCAGGAG
The DNA here is from genome assembly GCF_000001635.26 of Mus musculus. NCBI lineage: Eukaryota > Metazoa > Chordata > Mammalia > Rodentia > Muridae > Mus > Mus musculus. Next base: position 81,498,256 of record NC_000077.6, on the reverse strand, counting down.
TGTGTGTGTGTGTGTGTGTGTGTGTGTGTGTGTGTGTGTGTGTGTGTGTTAAGAACAGAGTGCTGTTCTGTGCTGAGCATGGCACAGAGACATTGTGCTGCATGCTGATGGGTTATTAGACCGAGGCAGTTGTTCTCTGTTTTATAATTTCCATCTGCTCAGCCTTTTTTTTTTTTTTCTGCCTCCATGTTCTGATCATAGCTGGGTGGTAGAGAGAAGAACAGAAACCTGAAAACTGGCGGTCAGGTGGGGCTTCAGGTGAAGAGATTCTGTGAAGATGGAAAAAGCCACTCTCCAGTGCCTCCGTGGAGAAAGGCAAGAGGCAGGATTATCCTTCCCTGTAGAGGAACCAGGCAGCCTGACCCAATCAGGCACAGTTTTGGCATCAGGCCAGAGTATTCCATAGTCTTAAGACTCCATTCTCATTGTGGTCTGTGCTGCCTGCCATTCTTTATCTAGGGACGATGCTTTGTAATGCTTTGCAATAGGGGCTCAAGCTTAAGCACAATATGCAACCAGCCTAGAGTGTAACAAACCTCCACATTTCGTGAGGGTCTACTTCCACAGAGTTATCGGTTTTCAGTACCTGAAGTCTGAGTCTCCCAGGCAGTGAGGGAACAGGGGCTCAGCCTCAGCCACATCTGCTAGAAAGACTGACCTAACTCTCTGATATGGGAAGAGTGTGCTTCTTCATACGTAATTAAAGCAGTTAGGAGCTTACACGACATGCTCACAAAGCCACTAAGTGGGGTCTGAAAACCCCTTGATGTTAAGCATTGGGTAAGAACTCTTGAAAGTGCAGCTGTTGTGCCCTTGGGGTCTGAATTGTCTCCTGAGCTTGGCTAGTCCTGTCGAGCTTCCCAAACCTTCTACGTTCCCACAGAGGCCAGGCTTTCTCAGCAGCTGCCTAGATTTTCTGATGGCCCCTGGCAAGTTGAGCTTTGCTGAGCCCCGTAGCCCCCACTTGTCTGTGATGGGGGAGGTAGTGCTGGATCCAGCTGCTGACAGGCAATAGTTCTCTGGTTGGGGCTGGTTATATGATCCAGGTAGATCATAAGGGGTTCTGAGACTTCTAGTTGCAAAAGAACAGAATCTGGCAATCAAATGCTAATTAGGCAGGCTCTATTTCTTAACGGTTGCATGTAAAAGGTGGGTGTACTCAATTCAAAGAAAATAACCTTAAAATCCCCGTCCATCCAAATTCTTTCTTGTAAGACATTACCCCCTCATAACTCTTTCCTCTAACCTCCACAACAGCCCCCTCATTTCCCCCTCTGGTCTCTTCTGTCCTTCCTCTCCTCCCATTTCCCCTCCCATCCCTCTCTTTCCCCTTTCCCCATCTTCTCCCTCTCTCTGTCTCTCCCTATCTCCTTAGCCCTCTCTCCCCCACTCTGTTCTACCCCTCTCTGCCTCTCTCTCCTCCATCTTCTACCCCTTCCTAAGGCTCTTTTCCCAAGCCTTTCTTCACCCTTACATCATTATTATGTAGATCAAAACCTTGACAACTTCAGCATTCCCTCCACAGCACACTTTAACTGAGTTCTCCACTAGACATAAGCTGGAATCTGATCCAGCTAGCAACAACCCTCCTCCCACCAAGCTGCAGGGTGGGAGATGAGCAATCACTGTCCCTGTTAAAGTCACTTCCGTGTTACAATTTGCAGACTGTTCTCCATCTCTGTTAATGCAATTGCTTGAAGGGCACTTTAAGGATAATCATTATCCATTGATTTCTTTTTTGGTCTGAAGCTTTTTATCCCTCCCAATAAGCTCTGCCAAGTGCTGGCTGCTGGTTCTTATTTTTTAACTGAGGAAAAACTCCGTTGTTTAGAGGGTTTCTAATCCAAGGTCCCTGGATACTCTTAGTGGGGCCAGGTGGAGATTCTCTTCTACCCTTTGGTGAGAAAATTCACCTTTTGGCTAGGATTTAAGGATTCCTTCTGGGAAAAACCTCAATGCCACCACAGTATTTCCTGTGTCACATGGTTAATAACCACCTTCCCCTTCCAGGAGGCAGCTATTCAGGGCTTATACCCCTTGGATGATTTCCCAGGGAGTGATAGAAAGGTAGTGGTAGAAAGATTTTTCTCTATTAAGAAATGGAGACTGCCCCCAGCCCCCTATGCCACTGCTGTTCTTCCCAGGAACAGCAGAAAAGGAGCCTGCTGATAGAAAAATCACACCCAAAAGTACAGGGACAGCAGCAGAACCTTTGCTTAGAACAAGTTTTGAAAAAAGCTAAAAGGTACTGGGACTACAGGATTCTGGGAAAGAACCATGAATGGAAAGATGTGGCTAAGAAGTTGTCTTCTTCCTAGGAGCCTTGGTTCAAGTATGCTTCCAGGTCTGCAGCCAGAGATCTGGGAAGTACCACTTGCTCCTATCCACCCTGGCTAGAAGGCAGTTCCTGGGGGTCCTCACCTGATGCTGCATTTCGTCTGTTCTGAGCTAAATTGCGCTTATGTGCCCTGTGGTTGGAGTAAAGGGATAGGAGGAGTCGTTTTCAGGATGCCTTCTTTGAGGGTGTGGTACTGACAATTTACTACCCCCAGCCCCCTGTGCCACTATGGTTTCTAGGGCACAATGCCCAGGGATGTCCCAATATTCTGTGCAGGATGCTGTAGCTTCAATAAATGACAAATGGGAATGTGTGTTTGCACACTAGGTGTGCATGCACACTTGCATAGTAATAGCATACATACCTAGCAGAACCTCTTTGTTTAATATCCTTAGCATTCACCAGTCAAATCATTTTCAGGGATGTGGAAAACAGTGTGGCTACTTATATTAACCCAACAGAACAAATTGGGTGATTTCCCCCCCCCCCCAAAAATACTCTCACTGTGCTGCATCCTGAGCGTGATGTTTTGATGTAGAAATGTGTGGCTCTTCCAGGCCCCTGGAACAGAAAATGAAAAGACCACTTTTCAGTTCAAATATTCATTGCAACAGGGGAACAAAGCCAAGAAAATTATTTCCTCACCTACCCCAGCCAAAGCATACTCATTGAGAGTGAGCTTCCTTCCTCCTTGTTAACATCTCATTTCTGGTCCTTCCTACCCCCTTTCCAAACCCACCCTTGGTGCACAGAAGCAAGCTGGGCTGGCTCACCAGGGAGGTAGCCAGATAAGTCAAGGAGAACAGAATAGAAGGGAAAATGGAGATAGAGGCACCAAGAGCTGCCTACTGCCTATTCAAAAATGGCATCTCAGCTGACAGCTGATTGCAAGGGACAGGACAGACAGAGGAATAGGAAGGTAGAGTGAACTAGTTGGAATTCCTCAGTTGACGCCTTCACAGCTGCAGAGAGGCATTCGGAAGGGTGATCCCCCACAAATCCTGACTCTGAGAAAGAAATTGAGGAGAGAGGAGAGCCAGGCATCTCCCAAATGGCCCACTGGTTTGCCGGCTCTGGGAGCAGCCAGAGTGAGAGGGCTTAATCTTTAGGTGTGAGGACAGGTGGGCTGGCACACGGCAGGATAATGACAAGGAGGAGAAGAGGTTGTCTTCACTCTTGCAGGCACCTCAGGCTGACTCAGAAAGACAGGCAACAAGATGGGATGTTGATCTTAATGACCCTTCTTAAATGTTCAAACTACCTTGTAACCATTAAAAGAACAGCCAGAGATGCTTGTTGTAGTAGACACTCAATTTCAATAGGAGTGTTCCACCCTCTCTTAGGTCATTCAATTTCCAAATAAAAGACACAAAGCCTTTGTACTTATAATAAGCCTCTAAATCACTCAAGTTAGGCAGATATCTACCCTCTGAGCTATTAGTGTCTTCTTCCCTATCAATAACTCCAAATTATAAACTTGTCATGTTCCATCTGGGCTGCTCTTAACTCCTATTGTCCAGCCCTCATGGCCATGTTTTCATGACTCACAAACCTCATGGTGTCTTCTCCTCTCTCCACCTTCTCCCCCTTTTTGTGGTCTCCTCCAACACCAAACCCAGGAACCAAAACACCACCTACCCTGACATAAGCTATCAGCATCTTTATTTAACCAATAGTTTTAAATTAAGGAGCAAGGTCACATAGCATCACTTGGTGTACCTGAAGCTTCTCTTGTCCATGGAGGCAATCAGGGCCAGTATTTAGCATTACAACACATACCAACTGACCGCAACAGATGTACAAAGCACGGCTGTGTCCCAAGATTCAGAAGACTGCTGCACAAAGCCACATGGTGAGAGCTTTTCTCTCAGTTAAAAAAAAAGAAAAGAACAAAGAAAAAAAAGTTCAAACAAGAAAACAAAACAAGATGTACTGGCTGGTCTTGTGTGTCAACTTGACACAAGCTGGAGTTATCACAGAGAAAGGAGCCTCCCTCGAGGAAATGCCTCCATAATATCCAGCTGTAAGGCATTTTCTCAATTACTGATCAAGGATGGGAGGATCCATTGTGGGTGGTGCCATCCCTGGGATGATATCCCTGGGTTTTACAAGAAAGCAAGCTGAGCAAGCTAGGGGAAGCAAGCCAGTAAGTAGCATCCCTCCATGGCCTCTGCATCAGCTCTTGCCTCCAAGTTCCTGCCCTGTGTGAGTTCCAGCCCTGACTTCCTTTGGTGATGAACGGCAATGTGAAAGTGTAAGCTGAGTAAACCCGTTCCTCCTCAATTTGCTTCTTGGTCATGATGTTTTGTGCAGGAATAGAAACCCTGACTAGGACACAAAGAATGACCAACCCACAGTCCTGTAATTATTCCATGAGCCAATTAGCTTTCGTGTGTTATGTGTGTATATGCATGTGTGAGTGTGGTGTACATGCAATGTCTATGCACATGTGTGTGTTAGTGTGCCGAATGGGCACGGAGACTAGAGGGGGGCATTGAAAGGTCCTTTATTACTTCTCATTTCTTCCTTTGAAGAAGGCTGGCAACCAACAAATCACTGCATTCTTTCTTCCTTCTGCATCCCAAGTCACTAGAGCTACAGATGCACCCGGGACCACACCCTAAGTGTTATGTGGGTGATGTAGTCCAGATTGAGGTCCTCACACTTGTTCAATGGCTGCAGTTATCTGACGAACCATCTTCTCATTCTCCTATTACCATATTGTCATTGTGTCCTGTGCACAGTTTCTCTGCATGCAGTAGCAGTCAGAGTCTCTCTCAGTATTCATATATGCATACAATGATTTTTTTTGCATTCATTCATACATATGCATTCATTGTCAGGTTTTACAAAATTGCGATAATACACTGTTGTCCTGAAACTTGCTTGCTTCTCCAGACAGCATTCGTGGGCCTCATTCCCTGCCAATTCATATCAAACATTACCAGTCATTGCCAAAGTCTCATAAGGCTAGCGATGTGGGTGGGCCCCAAGGGAGCACCCAGTCCTTTGATGAATGATGTTTCTATGTTTTTCTAGGCATCCCCAGGTGTGCCTGGAGTACCCCTTTGTGACTCTCCCACTAAAGTCATGGCAGTGAGGTTCTTTCCTGAGGAGGACCGGCCAAGAAAGGAGGGTTGGAGATGTGAGACTGCTCCCTAGTAACAAACAGGGAAAACTCTTGCTCTGTGCCCGTGGAGCTGTCTCCATACAGAGACACACTAAAAATAGTCCACCTGTCTCCTCATCACTCTGTTTATTAAACTGTCTTTCTTAAGGAGGCTCAGCATATCCAGTAGGGTTTAAAAATACGCACTCCGACAATTCAGCTGCCGAGCAGATGAAATGGTGCCTCCCACTTAAGGAGTTCGTGCCTGCTGCTCTGGCACACTGAAGCTCTTCATATAAGAGCTGGTTCTGGGTGGATACCAGCCAGTGGAAAAACAGAGTGGCCTGCTAACTTCCCTACCCACTCTTCCCAGAGCTGGGGGATAGCAGTCTAGTTAGTTATGTCACTTAAACTCCAGTTTCTAGGAACAAAAGAGATGCCTAGTGTTAAATAAAGAAAGTTTTTTTTTTTTTAAGATTTCATTTTGGGGTGTGTGTGTGTGTGTGTGTGTGTGTGTGTGTGTGTGTATGCATTGCATACAGGTACTCTCATATGCAATAAAGGGTGTTGAATTCCCTGGAGCTGGAGTCTTTCTGAGCTGCCCAAGAAGGGATGCTATGACAGAAACTCAAGTCGCCTGGAAAAGTGCACCTAACCACAGAGTCATCTCTCTATCCTGTAAATAACACACTTAGAGCAATTAGCCTAGTAATGAGATGTAGTATTAAACCTTAGATACATCACCACTGTTCGTATTGACCTATACAAATACAAATGTTGTGTATAGTTCGGCTGAACTGTGGCACCGTCACTCTCATCTCTATAAATGGTGTCACTGGCAGCCAGCTCTTTGATTTAAAACATTAAGTTGGAAATGGAAAGCTAGACTTGGCTGACAAATATTTTTTATTTGTTTATAGTATTTATTTGTTTTCCTGGTTATTGCATGCTTTATTACATTCTAAATAACAGAAGTGTGCAACTTGGAAAATGTGAGATTCTACATTAGTCTCTGTCTAAAATAAGCACTGCAAAAAAAAAAATGGCTGAGTTCTTAAAGTCCTGATTCCTGAGGTATCTTGCCCTGAGAAAGTGGCCCCACTTTACCTCTGAGCTGACCAGCTTTAAGGCCCCCTGGTTCTTCCCTCCTATTGCTGTGTACAGTGTCCTCTTGGATTCCACTCATGTAGACTGATCAGCCTACCACCACTCTCTACCCATGGTCATGGTTTCAGAAGGTTTAGTGGTGGGGACGCTATGGCAGAGCAGAATGGAGTAGCGCTACAGCATAGCAGCCAGGAAGCAAAGAAGGGGAGTGCCAGGGTCTTCCTCTCTGGAAACAGCCTCACAGGTACACTCATAAGCATGCCTTACTGATCTCCATGGTAATTCTAAATCAGCCAAGGTGGCATCAAAGACTAATTATCACATCCATTCAACAAACAACAACATTCATTATACAACAGTTCAAAGAGTAGCCTTTTAGTGACATAGAACCTTCCATATCAGTCCCCAATTATTAAGTTGTTATGTGTCACACCTACTAGTCACTAGGACAGCGAACCCTAACTATGATGGTATATAGTTAGGATATCAGTGACAACATCAAAAACAAGAACTGGCAGTTCATCGTTCATAGATCAGATGTGTACACGCTGCCTGAATGGTCACATTTGATTCCTTTAATTACCCAAAGGGAGTGGTGTTATTATTCCCATTTCACAGATGAGGAAGAAGGCCCAGAGGAGAAAATGGCACCTTAGGGCTCATATCATGAAATGTCAGAGCTCTTATATGAAACCCAGACCCCGAAGAGCTGTAATATGTCATAGAGACTTGAGTAGCTTGGCCTTGATGGGGGTACCAATATATTCACGATATAGTTAGATGGATCTGTAAGCCCATGCAAGTAAGATTCCTTTCTCCTGGGAGGATGACAAAGGAGCCAGGACAATCTCCTGAAGACAGTACACACAGCTTGTCACTGAATGCTGATATGGTTCCTGAAGATATGAAGAATGTAGTGTGGGAGGAGAGAGCAGTGTAAGCCAGGACCTTAGGACACAGCACAGCCTGGCCTTTAGAGGATAGAGTGGTCAAGAGAGAAACTGGGGGAAGGAAACCACAGATATTATTAGTCGTGAGATCTCAAAGTCTCACAGATGACAGGCAGCCACCAAGAGACTCACAACACAGAGTAGAAAAGTCACTGGCCAGTTGTAGAAGGTCCAATGTCCATCAAGCACTCACATGAAGGATGGATATGCAGGAGAATGGGGTCCTGGAGAGCTTGGACTGGAAAACCTAGGAAGACCTGGTCCCATAGAAAGCTCAACAAAGCAACTTCACCTTAACCACATGTAGATCTTGACCCAGCACCTTCCCCACTTTGCTAGTTGATACTGTGAGAGATACACCTCCTCTAGGGTTCCTATTGATGAAATTTCTCTGAACCCTCCAGTTCCATGGACTTCACTCATGTCTTTTTTTTTCTTTGCTGTTAATGGTGAAGATCTGCTGGTGAAGACTGACTCTGCTACTCTAGCATTTTGACTTTAGATTCCTAAACATGCTCCCATTGCTTTCACAGGCTGAACTGATTCCAGATCAAGTTCAAGATAGTGCATAGGGTCTTGACAACATTTAAGTCATTGAGTCAAGAGGCAACTACCTCCCTTATTCTATAGCTAATACCTGTGTTAATACAAGTCTGCATGTGCTGCTTGGTTAGCACTACTTCCTGGTGATTTTTACAGATGTGTTGTGGAAACAGAACAGTGCTGTGATTTCCCCCCAGGGTCCCCCCAGCTGGGAGAGATGTATGTTGATGATGTAGCTGACTAAAGTCTCCCCCGGTTGAATGAAAAGTTGACTCTATCTGACAATTAAGTTTTCTAATTTTCAGCATAATCATCCTCATGCCACAGAAGATCTGGGGGGAGATTTACCAAATGGAAATGTTGAAGAAGAGCTTCCAGAGACCAGAGAGAAAGCCATAACTGGGGACTGAACCTCTCTCTGACTTTGGAAGCTGGTTTATGAGATGAGCTAAAGTCCTGGGGGGTGGGGGGAGAGGGGGCAGAAATTTCAGGCCCATGAGCAGTTCAGCCAGGTGTCTGTTGACATCACATACTCTATCTAGGTTCTCTGGGAACATATGGATGAGAGCTGATATGGTCTTGGGAGGTTAGCCCATACTCACATCAGAGAGGACTTAGGGTGGCAGTTGTCTTCAAACACTAACACTCTTTACATGGAGAAGGCACTCTGCCAGGCCTGAGCCGCATCAGCAGTGTGGACTTTGATATTAGGCCAACTTGAGTTCAGACCCAGCCTGGCCCTTGCTAGAAATTGAAAGCTTGTGTTGATAAGTATGTCCCCTTCTATTAAATGGAGGTACACTTGGATCAATCTCAAAAGGCTTACATACAATAGGGATTAAGTCCAAGAAGAGGTGTTGACAGTGTGAAGGGACAGGCTGGATGCTAACAGAAATGGTAATCATCATTACCAGCCAAGATACAAGCACAAAAAGCCAGATGGATAGGAATCTCACTCCATGAGCAAATCAGAGGAATACATACAGAAGAGGAAAAGTTGGCTCAAACTAGGTCTGCAGTGCTGGGAGACCCCTGGGCATCCAAGACCACATTCTTCAACCTAGGTTGTTCATTTGTTTTCTTCCTGACCCACCAAGGTTGTCCCAACATGGGAAGCCTCCACCTACACTCAAATTGGAGAGTAAGCTTGAGTTCACTGGGTGCTGGGAGCACAGCCGATGTGAGCCATTAGAGTCGGCTCAGCAGCCAGCGCCAAATGGCTTATCTCTGCTTCCCAGTGGAGCCAAATCAAATCCATGAAAAATATTAGGGTTTTTTTCCAAGCCATGTTGAGTAAACCAGATGCTGGCAGCAGTCAGCTAATTGGCTTGTGTTATTCTCTGTTGGAAAACATTGAACTCAACAGTGAGGTTCACCTTCCAGGACTGGGAGTTTTGTCACCCGTCAACTCTACTGATCTATGCTCCATCACCACCACCACCCGGCCCACAAATTCTTCCTGGTGGGAGGAAATCTTGCATCAGTGGGATGAGCAACAGCAGGAGAGAGAGAGAGAGAGAAAGAGAGCTAGAATTTGGTCCTTCTACCCAAACCACAGTCACGCTTCAGGCTTCTGTCGACCATGTGTTTACCAGAGAAACATTTACCGAGTGGCTGCTGTGAAGAGAGAGGAATAGATACAACATTTCTGATATTTAGGGATGTTAAGACCCAGAACATCTGTGTGATGATTCCATACACTCATGCTGTAACTTCCAGGCAGTATTGGCTATTCCTTCCTGTGTTATTAAATTATTCCAAAAATTAGAAGCTTAAATGGGCAATCTGTTTTGTTTATGTAGGCCTGCTTGCATGTGTGGATGTATGTGCATATGTGTGAGAGTACTGTGTGGATGCATGGGTACATGTGTGAGAGTTCATTGTGTGTGGATGCATATACAGGAAGAACAATACCTGTTAGCTCATGGATTTCATGGAAGTTACCTATGTGGATGATTCCCTTACAAGGTGTTTCTTGATGTTAGAGTCAGGCTGGTGGCTAGGGAATTTGTTATTTGAATCCAGGAACCAGGAAGATATATGCTCAAACTAACTCTCAAAGGTGGAGGACCTCAGGTTTTTGTTTGTGGTTGGTGAAGACTTAGGTCTTTGTTTTGTTTTGTTTTGTTTTGTTTTGTTTTGTTTTGTTTTGGTTTGGTTTGGTTTGGTTTGGTTTGGTTTGATTTGATTTTTTGAGACAGGGTTTCTCTGTGTTGCTCTGGCTATTCCGAAACTCCTCTGTAGACCAGGCTGGCCTCGAACTTGGAGATCCAACTGCCTCTACCTCCCAAGTGCTGGGAATAAAGACATGTGCCACCACTGTCCTGCTGACTTAGGTTATTCCTAATGTGTCACTCTTCACAAGCTGACTGATTGTTTTGTATCATAGAGTTGGGTTCCCCTAGACCAAGGGGATAAAAGTAGGGGCAAATATCAGTAGACGGGACTCTTTAGAAGCCATGATCAAAGCTAACTCTATGCTTTTTCATGATATGCTCTTTGAAAATAAGTTTTAGATTTAATCAGTAGTGGAATGAATAGACTGAGGAATGGATGGATGGATGGACAGATGTAATGGTCCCCTTAGCTAAGATTCCAAATCCTTTTCTTTATGACAAAGCATAGTGTTCAGGGTTTGGTCTTATATCATGAAAGTTATATAACCTTGAAGGGACCATGTAGAATAAAATGGCCCACTTCATTCTAAAGGTAAGCCTTGGGGATGGTACAAGCTGTCAAACGTTAGACTACTCAGTAGTAAATTCAGGACTGCCATGACAGACTTCTCTTTCAATGTTTCTTCTCCAACAACATGAAAAAGTACTGTGTGCACTTGGCTCAGAATTCCTACCACCATTATACAGAGATAAAGAGGAAATATAACTTGTTGAAGTCCAAAACCATCTGGACTCACTGACCCAGACACCTCCTCTGCTTTGGTCCAAGGACCCATTGATTTTTGTCCATTCAGCAGATCCAGTCCCACTCCGGACACCAAATGTTGCCATGGGACTTTATTTAGAACAGGGTGCTCAATACCATGTTCCCTGGCATGTCTCAGAATGCTTTGCTGCTTTCAGGTATACCTGTCTATAAATCCACCCCTTGTCAGTCTAGGACTTTCTTAAGTGGATCTTTCCCTCTACTGAAACATCCCTGTGGATGCACCATAAACGTTGACATTTCTCCAGAGCAGGATGTTTTTGAAAAAATATTTTAGATGAATGCCAGGCCAGGCTTCACGAAATGTCATGGTGACTTTCCAAAGAGACCTGCCAGGAGCTAGGGTGAGTAAAAATAGCCACTGCTCTGTGTGGATGTGAAAAGAGTAAAGATCACAGAGAGAAGAGTTTATTTGTTTTTTAAATAATTATTTCTAAGTGGTTCTGGGCCTGCAGAATGCGTCAGACAGGCAGGCAGGCAGGCAAGCAGAAGCTCTATGTCTGACGCCAGAGGGAGAAGGCAGAGAAGGGCAGCAGATGGGAGAGAGGGGGATGGAGTCTCTGGTTCTAGCCCCAGCCAAGAATTTTATAAAGCTTGGAAAACCCCTCTTGGATAGCAAGCCTCAGTTTCTCCAGCTGGACTAGAATATGAGGGGAATAAAAGCAGCTAGGAAATAGTATGCAAATGGCTACATATAGAAAATGGGAAAAATACACACATTTTAAAAAACAGTGCAGACAGAGACTTGGGCAAAGAGAAGGCGAATTTTCATTCAAGGGGGAGATCAGCACCTCGGACAGATCCAGCCAACTGTGCTTTCCCCGAATGTTCAGTCAGGGTTGTCCCTTGATTTTACAGTCATAAGATATCTTCCAGGCAGCTAGATAAGCACAGAAGGTTGACATCTGACATCTGGACTCATCTTCTGGGTGATCTCTTTCTGGAATTATAATCCGTGGGCTAACTGAGATTCTGAGGCAGAAATTAGCTCCCCACTTCCTGTGGGGCTGAATACAGAAACCAACACTTGCCAAGCACTGGCCCTCCAGCATCAAATTAGCATATTAGTTAAAATACACATACATACACACCTACAGCATTGGTGATGAGGAGTTCCAGAGGCTGTAGTATCTCTTCACTCTCAGTTTGGGGAGGGGAAACCTTGATTCTCATAGACACCACTACCTGTCCTTTGGAATTCGTAAGAACGATGGTGCCTTACAGATATTTGGCTCAGGTCCACAGCATGCTCAGTGTATGGATCTAGACTCTGGAAGGGTGAAAAGAAACATTAAACATTTGCATGTTCCAGGCCGTAATAAATAACTAAACAATGTGGTTTAATTTCATTCTTAAGAGATAAATCTGGGGCTGGAGAGATGGCTTAGTGGTTAAGAGCACTGACTGCTTTTCCAAAGGTCCTGAGTTCAAATCCCAGCAACCACATGGTGGCTCACAACCATCCTTAATGAGATCCAACGCCCTCTTCTGGGGTGTCTGAAGACAGCTACAGTGTACTTACTTATAATCAATCAATCAATCAATCAATCAATCAATCTCTGGGCCGGAGCGAGCAGAGCCAGAGTAAGCAGGGCCAGAGAGAGAGAAGAGGTGCTGGAGAGAGGAAAAAAAGTGTCTGAAAACAGCTACAGTATACTTACACATAAATAATAAATAAATCTTTAAAAAAAAGAGAGATAACTCTGAAACAAGATTTGTCACTTCTCTCTTGCATAAGATTCTTTGATACATTTTCATTAATATTCTAGATAGCATACAAATTGGGTTCCAATATGTCACTTTGTACAGGCTTATCATTATACTATGTCCACAAATACCCTCTTTTTTCACCCCCCTTTCATAGTTTTACACCTATAAGGAGCTTAAATATCAGAGTGTAGAAGAACCAATAGTTACCTGATGTAGATGCTAGTCTGATTCCAGATGATCCAACAGCCAAAGCCATGTTCTTTCCCTTGAAAAAATGGTTGCTTTTGCACAGCTGGATTTTATAAATGATTGAAAGGTTCAACTGTCAAAGGTCAGCTTTCACAACACAGGGTGAATTGAGACAGGGTGTAGAGAAGGCGATTGATTGATCACTCACCAGATCTTTCTCTGAGGAAACAAAGCTTGATTCTCTGGGGGCCAGTGAGAAGCTCCCTGGGGCTGGCAGAAAGGGTGAGGACACACACACACACACACACACACACACACACACACACACACACACACTGTGGATGGAGCAAATTTCAACAAGCTCCAAACATTTTATATACATACATACACACACACATACATACATATACATACATACATACATACATACATACATACATACATACTACACATAACACATTTGGTGGATGGAACAAAGCTCCAAACAACTTTACATATATACAGACACATATACATATGTTTGGTGGATAAAGCAAAGCTCCAACAAGCAAGCTCCAATGACTTTACTTTTTTCTCTTTGCCTTTCTATATCACCTAAGACAAAAATTCTCTATGTAAAAAAAAAAAAAAAGATTACCACACAGCTACAAGTTACATATTCTTTAAAAACAATTGCCACTAGAACATATTCTTCAGGGACAGATTAAAAGCATTACACAAAAGGAGTGGATTATTGATTATGCTGTCTTCTTTCAAACCCAGACCTAATGAAACATCTCCCATCTATCTTTCTCTCCACAACTTCATTGTAAGCCCACAGCAATAACTCTTTTGTCACTGATGAACAAAGTTTAAGCAAGTCAGTCTACAGTAGCAAGTTTTTCCCTATGCTTAGCTGACAATAATTTGTATTTACCGATAAGCAGATAGTCATCTATCTTGCATCTTAATTTTGAAGTCTTGTTCAGCTAAACTAGTTAATCATCTAGTCTCTACTCCTATACTCAGATTTACTCTTAACTCATAACCTTATCTTTTCATGGTGCACACTGAACTCTATGGCAACATCACTAGATCATAAGATCTAGGGACTTGGACCCAACCTAGAATTAATGTTTTTCTTTGAACATTAACTTGTCCCAAGCCTATTTTTCTCTGCCAAGTACAATAATGTGCTAGTAACACATGAAATCTCACTGTATTCCTTTTCGAACCTATTGCAGTCCTCACTATCCTTCAAGGAAGGGGCACATTCTACTCTTCATTCTAACTTCATTATATCTTTCTGGCAAAACAACTTAAACTCCTTAAAGTTTCCATCAACTACTATTACTTCCTAAAAATTTTTAAATCAAATTAGAAATTCTATAAAATCATTAATCCATTCAAATAATATTATTTTATGAAAGTTCATCTTCATATTGACTTGCAGGAAAATTGCCCAGTAGAGTGGCCTGTCTCCCAAGAAACTATCTCTTCCACACCCAATCACACCATACAGGAGAAATATAGCAATGACAAACACGAGAAGGAACAGCAGCTGCAAGAAGCAGTCCAGAGATGAACCCCCAGAGCTGTGGCTCTCTGAGGTACATCCATCACACCTACGTGAAATGGTGAGCCATCTTCAGAAAGTTCACTTGCACACCACAGCTCCTCCTGCATGGCATCCACCATTCAACATAGCCACATTATACAGAGCTCACACTCTCTCTTTCTTCCTCTCTCCCTCTCTGTTGTTCTCTGTGTCTGTCTGTCTGTCTCTGTTTCTGTCTCTCCCTCTCTTATACATGTGTGTTGCATACACAAACATTTTCTTTTTCTTTAACTGTAATTAGTTCTACTGCTGACTCAGTCCTAAAACGTAATCTTAACAGAATGTTCTCTGAGCTTTTTTCCTTTGCCCTTGCCCATGTAAAGAATTCCACTCGGTCCTTTAAGGCCCAGCCCAGATGTTGACTGAATGTCAGTAAGCTTTCAAACTCTCTCCTCCATTCTCCCATCACACACACACACACACACACACACACACACACACACACACACACACCACCTTCAACAAAAGTCATTTTCTAACAACCCTTGAATCTCAGATGCCTAGTGCTATGTCAAGCACCTAGTAGGACCATGCAAAGCACATATAGGAGGAAAGAAGGAATGAAGGAAAGAAGGGAAGATGAAATAGAAAGGAAGAAGGAAGATGGGGGAAGAGTCATACAGAAATAATAGAATTTAAGACAATGCAATTAGTGAGCATGACGCTGACAGCCAACATTTATTGAGATACTTGGCAGTCTATGCTCTGTTCTGGGTGTTTAATGTGTATCATCTCATTTAATGCTTGCAATAACCCTGAGGTAAGTACTATTATCACCCCAATTAAGCAGATTAAATTTCTCTTTCAAAGCTACACAGCTAATTAAAAGATTTTTAGTAGAAGATTTAGAAGATAAATCTAAAAGATTTAGAAGGAATGTTTTAGTAGAAGATCTAATTAGTGGAAGATTAGTAGAAAATAATTAAAAGTTTGAACCCCAGCAATTTGGAAGCAGAGCTTTTCCAAGACCTGTATGTCTGTGCTGTTTAGACTACAGAGACAGGAACAAGTGCTCTGGTCCTAAGGTGCAGCTTTGCCAGGTCTTACTCACTTAGCTTTGCACATCAGGTGTCAGCTGGTTTAGCTGGATAATCTTCTGCTTCCCCATCTAAACTGTGGTATCAATCCTATCTACCTTGAAGGGTTGTAGAAAGGATGATACATCTATCATAATGAGCTGCCAAGTACCAGCCTCTGCTTGGAGAGGGGTTGAGGAAGGGGTGTCTGGGAGCAGCAAAACAAAGAACTCAGAGTCACATACTGGGTCCAATCTGACTGCCTATGTTCTGCTCAGGACAGCTTTCAGATTCTTTCTTCCTCTTCCTCTTCCTCTTCCTCTTCCTCTTCCTCTTCCTCTTCCTCTTCCTCTTCCTCTTCCTCTTCCTCCTCCTCCTCCTCTTCCTCCTCCTCCTCCTCCTCCTCCTCCTCCTCCTCCTCCTCCTCCTCTTCTTCTTCTTCTTCTTCTTCTTCTTCTTCTTCTTCTCTCTCTCTCTCTCTCTCTCTCTCTCTCTCTCTCTCTCTCTCTCTCTCGCTCTCTCTCTCTCCCCTATTCTAAAAAATTCTCTGGATAGCTCATCTTTTGCAGATCAAAAGCCAAAGCCCAGTCTTACATATCAATTCAGTCATTTCTCCAGGTTCCCCTTTTATTATCCTATGAATCAGCATCTCAGGATCCTAACTCCTTGATTCTTAAAAAGAGACAGTAAGCAGAAGCACAAGCAATAAGATAGTTAGGTAGGACCCTGTCCTGAAATTACCATTCCTATGACACCTGGTCTGGACCTAAACTGCCTCTGTCCCAGGCTGACCTTTAACCACGGATCTGCCTGCCTTTGTGAGCACAAACAAACAAACAAACAAACAAAAACTTATCTGGGTGGGATCTTGCCTTGCAATCACCTCTCCATAAATCTCTTTATCCCCTTTCTTCGTATCTGTCTGACAAGCTGGCTCATAGAGCAGCTGCCTCTGTTCCTTTAGATCTGTGAGGTTCCCTATACATTTCATATTACATCTTTACATTTTGCATAGTTGAGAAATTATATATTTCTGAACTCAGGTTTTCAACATTCTTTCCAACAGCCTTAAGGACTGTCCTGAAGGTCACAGCATTCTACCATTTTGCTGAGACATAGACAAACCCTCAGCTCCCAGACTTGCACTGTCTCAGATTATCATGGAGTCATTAACCTTGGCAGAGAGGACATTCCATGAGGGAGAAATGTGAAAATATGAACACTATTATACAAACAAGCCTTATGTCCACAGCAACCATCAACACTTATGGAGGCCATGCCCCTGCTGGCTTTTGTTCCAAAGGCAGGAACCATTTCACAACATCCCTTACACATGGCCAAGCAGGACTTGGCAATGAGCCAGCCCACACTTCTGGGACGTTTGTTCAGCACTGTTGCCTGATTCCCACACAGTGGGTCTTATATCTCTGCTGCCCCTCACGATTGCCATTCTATTCTGCGGGGGGGGGGGGGGGGGGCTCTGCCCTAGGCATTTTCAGTGACCTCCTTGTTTATGCATCTAGCAAGTATTTATTCAGTGGCTGTACTGCAGGTGCCATTGCAGGCTTTGGGGCAAGAGTGGGAGATTAAATGGACAAGGTTTAGATTCTCATAACCTTGTGTTCTATCATTTATAGCTCATACCACCATTACATGCAGTGAACACATGAGCAGATGCTTCTCTCCCTCTCTCCATGTATACACACACACACACACACACACACACACACGCATATGTGTGTGTTTGTATGTTTGTATATGTGTATATGTGTGTGCACACACACAATATTGGCATGGTATACTGGCTGGAGATGGAGCAACGCTCTGTTGTGGAAGGGGCTGAAGGAGATCTCTTAGTAGGCAGCATTTGATCTCAGTTCTCAGTGAGAAAGGGATCCAGGAAGGAGAGAAAAGCAAGTATGATATCCAAGGCAGGTGAGTGAGCGTGCCCAGCAAACAGCACAGCCAGCTGAAAGAGAGGCCATGCAAGGTCACAGAGCTTATAGAACAGCATGGGTTTGACTTACAGGATAAACAAAAAGGTGAAAATTGACCAAAGACACAATTTCAGAGGTGTTTCCTGTAGCTTACCTGGGCCTCCTAGTCTGAATGTGTTTAAATAGGTCCTCTGTTGTAAACTTGCCTTTCTACCTAATACGAAATGAGAAACCCACAGCTGAAACCATAGCCTTTAAATGTCTGAGTTATTTTATTGAGAGACATGAAGATTAATTTCTCTAATTCCAAAAATATCCAGGTTGATAATGCTATGATGTGCAGTTTCTAAAATAAGGACTGTCTTCATACCACACAGACTGTTGCTAGAGCCCATTAGAGAATCTAGCAGCTTTAAACAAACAAACAAACAAACAAACAAATAAACAAATACAGCTGCACAAGACAATATTGCTCCCCCCTCATAGTTATTGTAGACCAATGAAGTTCTTGACAGTAAATTGTGACATTATACAGAAATGTCCATTGTGTGGTGTTCAAGTATAAAAACTGCTGCTGATATTCAACTCCAGCTTCCTCAAACTGGTGTAGAACAGCCTGCAAAGCTGTTGAGCTCTGCAATAGAGAGTGAGCATGTAAGACATAGAGGTCGATTCTTCCTTACTCTCTGCTTGGATCCAGTTGTGCTCAGACTCCATCCAATGTCTCACAGACCTGTGTAGTCTTTCCCAGACACTACAGAGTGTTAAAATTTAAGGAGTGGCTTCACAGAATTCCATGGAAACTTTCTAATTAGGTAATCTTAAAGCATATGTACACACACACACACACACACACACACACACACACACACACACACACATATATATATATATGATATATTTTCCCATTCAGTACATGTCTCATTAGTGATGTTCCCAAGCATCTGATGTCCCAGATACTGTCTGCACAGCGTGGCTTTCTTTAGGATACATTTGCTTTTGTGTTATTAACTTTCACCTTGAAGGGGCAAATTTTGTGATCTTCTTTTCTTCAGGAACTATCTGCTAGGTAGCATGTTTTTCAGAGCCAGTCATCACAGGAAGTTATAAAATGCAGTCTGCAGATAGCCATGGGTAGAGTGCTTGCCTACCATTGCAGAGTCTTGGATTCAATCCCTCTGGCTACATAAACTGGGCCTGGTTTATAGAATCTGGAATCCCAGTCCTCAGGAGGCAGAAGCAGAGATGTCAGAAGTTCAAGGTCACCCTCAGGTACAGAGCAAGTTTATGGGTTTATGGCCAGCCTGAACTGTATGTTACCCCATAGTAAAAGGAAAGGCATCATCAAATTTGTTTTAAACAACAGAAACACAAAGTCTGCTGTGAATATGGCTCCTATTTGGGGGATTTAATGTGATATCAGAAGTCTTGAGATATTATAAAGACTTCTAATGATTGAGTATATTCCTGAATTTTCATTTTTAGCTAAAGATTTAATTTTAAAACACAGGTATGGGGGCAGACACCAGTGCAGATGCTTATAGAGGCCAGAAGAGAGCATAAGAGCCACTCAATATGGGAACAGAGTTTGTGTCCTTTGGAAGATCATCGAGTGCTCTTAATTAGTGAGCCACCCCTCCAGCCTGAGCTCTTGCCTTCATAGGTATTAGCACACTGAGACCCTGGCAGCCTTTACTCCTGTCTCCATCTCTCAGGGACACCTCTTACCTAGTAATGAAGCAGTGAAATCATAGGTGTCTCTCCCCAACCTTATTTAAATTACTATCAACACAGCCAGTCAGCAGAGATCATGTGTACATATGTTTTACACTGAAAGTGTTGTGCTTTTTCATTAAAAAGTGATCTGTTATTGAGACTATAACTTTTCAAATACATCAGAGGTTTGTTGTTGCTTTTTTCCCTTTCGGTGTTTAAGAAAAGTGGTTCTTCATAGTTTGGAATCTAATTTACATTAAAATGATCACTAAGTACAAGTTAAAGTGATTGAAAATATTATTAAAGTGAAACTCCCATTGTTGTTGAAATTATAATTGAGACTGAATGTTAAAAACGGAGGTGTTCATAAGAAGTTTGCCTGATCTTTATTTTCATTCTTGTATGTGACAAGCTTTCTGTGCTATGCATTTTGCTCAGTCACTTCATTCTGCTTTTTAGAGTTTGCTGTACCATGTTGTCAAATGCACTAGACTTCAGTGTCTCCTTACTGCGATAGAGGAAGGCATCTGCTGGGTTGTATATTATGTTTCAGCATTTGGTGAGATATCTCCAAAGAAATATATTGAGATGCCCCTCATTTTTCTTGGCTAAGGAGTGTCAAGTTCTGCTCTGAACACTGAGTGATCATCAGCATCACCCCCAAGTTGGAGGCCATGTCTGTGTTATACCTCCTTAACTTTAAATGTCTTACTAACCCTAATGGACTTATACACTCACTGATATTCCAAAATACATCAGGCACGGGAGATGGCTTAGTGGTTCTTGCCTTGTAAGCATGAAGACCTGAGTTTGAGATGCCATAACCTACATTTAAAAGAAAAACCAGCATAGTAGTGTGTTCTTGCAATCCCAGCACATCCGTGGCAAATGAAGAAGGCAGAAACAGGAAAATTCCCATGAGGTCGATGGCCAGCTTCCTCAAACAGGAAGCTGAACAACAAAGAAGAAACTGTCTCCAATAAGATGGAAGGTGATGAGAGACACCCAGAGTTGAGCACCACACATGCACTGTGCTCCCCCACTCCAAGTACCATACATACACCAACACACAAATAAATAGACAAATAGATAAAAACATATTTTCTTTTAATTTTAAGAAAACATCTCAAGATATAATTAAACTATATCTAGAGAACAGTACAGGCTCATGCCTAAGTCTTAAGGATATAAAACTGCATTTCAAGTGATCTTGATCATTTTGAATAATGTGGGCTGATATTCTGCCATACTTGCTTTTATGCCATTGTTTTACTTGACAGTGTGGCCAAGGTCTAACCCAGACAAATGGAAGATAATGGCCATTCTGCTCAAGAGTGGGACCTCATCACAGGGGACCAGGAGATGTCAAAGACTAGAGTCCTGTAAGGGGGGAGAGGGAGGCACATAGTGTCACTCATCATTGGTCCACCTTACTGCGATGCTTGTATTGGGGCTCATTGATTGGGAAACAAATGGCTTGGCCATGACTTCTTCTTGATGTTGTTCATTTGAACAACTAGAAAGTGGAGAGGTAACAAACAGAACAGGCAAGAATATTCACTAATTATCTGATAAGAAGTCAACATAAAAATACATTTTAAAATGCCTACAACACAACAATAATAAACAAACTTCACTTAAAACTGAACAAAGGACTTGAATAGACATTGCTTCCAAAACAACTATCGAAGGGTCCACAGCTCAATGACAAAATGGGTACCAGTCTCCTGGGAATGTAAGACACACCCACTTCTCATAAGGATGGCCATCATCAAAACATACAAACAGAACAACAACAACAACAAAAATGACACCAATTGTTTGTGAAGTTATAGAGAAGTTGGAACATTCATGCACTGCTGGTGGAGACGTTAAACAGTGATAGTGTGGCCACTGTGAAAAACTGGTGCAGTATCCTCTCAATAAATAAGACACAGCACGACCATTGGTCCAGCAACTTTTGGATATGTATCCCAAATAACCAAAACCATTAGCTACCCATCTAATGCATACATATCTACTCATATTCACAAAAACATCAGCTACACTATTTAAAAGGTAGACTCACCCATAGACACTTAGACAGATAGACAATGAGAAACCCATTAACAGAAATATACCCTGAAAGGCTGAATATCTGTCCTATTGATGCTGAAAACTGACACATTTAATACTTTGTCTACAGCAGTAAATCTGGTCCAAATTAGCCAAATTGATAATATGTCTGTGAGAAAAATACTTCTTTGCTTTTTGTGAAAGTTTGTGGTAAGGTAGAGGGTGTTTGATACACAGCAATACTGTCGTGATAACTGACAGATACAGATTATCAGCGCTCAACCGCAGCCTGCTTTTAACTCATTTTAATGTCTGTAGTGGGGAAAGATGTTCAAAGTCTTTGGGAAAATTTTTCAACACAAATATTTTATTACCTGATTATTTCAAGTTTCCCAAGTGAGTTAGCATCTCCCCCACTTCCCTTTCATCACTCTCCTGCCTCACTCAGAAACTGATGGTTTTCTTTTTTCTGCATCTGCCTTACTCTTTATTTATCCCAGTTTGTGTTCATTACCATCCCTCCCACCATCCTGCCAGGCCCACATTTCTCTATTCCAGGGGTTAGGACCCAGCCATGCAGAGGTGATGAATATACAAACACCATTGTGACCACTAGTGGGAGACAGTGAGCAGCTAACTGGGTAGAAGGGCAAGCAAGATGAGATGAAGTCACACACAGGAGGAGGAGGAAGAGGAGGAGGGGGAGAAGGAGGAAGTGGAGGAAGAGGAGGAAGAGGAAAAGGAGGAGAAAGGCTCAAAGTAAAACTCATATTTTGGAGCAGGGTTTAAAGGATTATGAGTAGTCCTCAAAAGAGACATTAGGGAACAATATATATACACTGCAGGGACAGCGCTTATGAAGGCCAAGTTCATGACAGTGTTGGTATCTTTGAGAAAACACAAATAGCTCAGCACAGCTGGAGCTTATTGATAAAGTAAATCATTGGCCAGGGTGAGCTTATGAAGCAGGAGGAAGTATATGGAGAGAGCAGCTATGGGTAGTCCTAGAAAGACCATGCTTGACTGCAGAGTGAGTTGGGAGACACAGGGTGGGGGGGGGGTGAAGAAATCAAGGTTCACAATTTTCACAGCATTTGTTGCAACACTCGGATCTGAGGATATAAAAGAGATAAGTACCATTTGGGGAGATGGCTCTGTGGGTAAAGTGTTTGTCCGGCAAGTATGAGGATCTAAGCTCAAATCTCCAGAACCTAAATGGAGGCAAGGATAGCAATGTGTGTCTGTAAGCCCAGTGCTTGTATGACATGACGGGAGGTGGAGCGAGGAGAATCCATGGAAGGCCATGGGCTAGCTATCTGGCATACTCAGAGACAACCAAAAGGAGACCCTGTCTCTACGGAGGTGCAACGGGAAGAACAGTACCCAAGGTTGTTTCCTGAGCGTCATGTACTCACTGTGGCAGGTATGTACCCACATTCACACTCATGAACATATGTACACACAGTAGACTTTCATAGACTGCACATAAAAATCACTTGGGGCTCAAGCACAATGATACCAATCTCAATAAAGCTACCTTCACTTCTAAGCATCTGATGCTCCCAGGCTTGGCCCTGGTGCTTCACTCCAGATCAACTCATACTACGCTGTACTCTTCACTAATGAAGTAGACTCATGTGATAGCTGGTGAAAAACAAAAACTAAACAAGCATCCGTGAACTGCTGCCCACAGAGATAGATGCTACAGTAAGATCTGGATAGGGTGGAAACATGAATTCCTAGGGACAAGGCACTTGCTGGTTTGTATAGAGGCAGCTGTAGGGCTGACGAGGTGATTGCTAGTCTCTGTAGTGGGGAACGCGAGGGTACATTTTCTCCAAAAGAAACTCTGCAAAGAGGATAAAAATAGTGCTTCACAGCTTCCTGTAGAAATCTGAGAGGGTTAGGACGTGCTTTTGTATCCTTTATTCTCACAAGAATCTGGAGAAGTAATCAAAACAAATCTTTTCTGTCCTCTTTTCTGGATGACAAACTAAACGGTTTCTCCAGCATGGTTTAAACCCTAAGCTCAGGGTGGTTTTTCCTACAGCTTTATTGGGAACATGTATGTTCGTGGACAGGACACAGAAGCCACTGTGGGTGATTCAAGTAAGAACATATCTAACACTGGGAACCTGGGCACTGCACAGCCAAAGGCTGAGGATAGAGGTCTGCCTTGAGTTTCATTGGTGGATACTCAATGCCTACAGGAGGGTGGTCAAGAGTTCCCCCGAAAAAAACAAACAAACCACCTAACCCCATGGCTCACAGTTCCATCTCAGAGATGCTAGGGTGCCTTTTTCTGGCACAATCTCTCTTGCTCCTCCTGGTAAGGGAATCTTGGAAATAGAGTTTCCAGGCTTGTAACGCCTGCATTTGGGAGTCACTTCTAGACAAACAGGCACAATATTGTGTTTTAATAGGCAATATTCACTTAGTAGCCAGATCATAGCAGAGATGAAAAAAATTAAATGTTCCTCAGGTTGGTTGTTAAAAATGAAACAAGAAGTCCTGGGCTCCTTTCACCTCTGTCTTCCAGCTACAGATTGGTTGTCCTGGCTCTAGTAGAGACCCCATGAGGCAACCAGGAAAAATCCTCTTCCATCAATAGAACATCTATGATGAACAAAGGACAGAGAAAGATTCGCTCTACACTAAGATAGATCAGCTGGTGAACAGCAAAGAGGGTTGGTAGAGCCTTGAGCTAACTCCAGGCAGGGAGCCAAGGCAAGGTTGTAGCCACAGGAGACTGTGCAGTACAGGGCTGTCGGGAGCCCTCACCACAGTGACACTTGGCACAGAGCACATGCTCACTAATGTATAACTTGCTCTCTGTGGTGTTTTCTTCTACTCAAGATCTGACAGCTGCAACTAGATAGAGACTCATTTAACAGTGACTGCTTATTCCTCATCATTTTGGTCATCATTATCTCGTTTTCTGTAGTCTAGAGACCGCTATGTCAGAAGAGATCAGGCACGTCCACGGTGGGATGGCCGTAGAGATAGCATCCAATTTCATGTGTGCCTTCCTTTTCCCTCCTCTCCTTCCTCCTCCTCTTCTTCTTCCTCTTCCTTCTCTTCTTTCTCTTCCTCCTCTTCTTCCTCTTCCTCCTCTTCCTCCTCATCTTTTCAATAACTAACCTTATATGATAATCCAGTGTAGACAATCTATGTATTTTTGAAGACAAGAAGACCAAAGCCCAGGAAGATAAATGTTTGGTCCAAGCTCATTGTTTCTCAGTCAGATAGCTTGAATTCTCAGCAGCAGCTTCAGATTGGAAAAAAAAAAAAAAAAAAAAAAGAGGATACTGTCTTGTACATAACGAGTACCGAAGGGTCCGAAATAAAGGAGCCAATTCATGTTCATGGCAGGCTGATGTTTTGTAACATGCATGACTTGTAGTTCAGTCTTCAGCTCCTTTCCCATTTCTCTCTCCCTCCGGTTGCTCACTGTCCTTGAAGTCCCTGTCAAACGTCACTTTTGAACGTATCCAGAGAGGTTTTAAAGCACAGTTGGCTACCTCTGTCCAGTTAGCCCTTGTATTCGTGAGTTTTTTCACTGCTGTGATGAAACACCTGAGAGAAACAACTTAAGAAGGGAATGTTTATTCTGGCTCACAGCTTGAGAAGATACATTCAGTCATGGTGAGGGATTTGCGGTGGTGACAGGGCTGTCGTTGAATCCCGGGGTAGCTAGTGACACTTCATACACAGTGGGGAAACAGAGGCATGAATGTGGGTGCTCAGGCCACACTCTCCTTTCAATTAAGTCAGACCCCAGCCTAGGAGAGGTTACATTTTTATTCAAGGTGGGTCTTCCCCACCTCTGCTAAGCCTCTCTGGAAACACCCTCTCAGACACACCAAGAGCTGTTTCTCCTAGGTAATTCTAAGCCCCACTAAGTTAATAATCAGTATCAATTACCAATAAGTCTACCCCTTGTCAGCATGCCACCCAAGCTCATAATTTTAAAACCATAACACTCTACTCCTGATTCGCAAAAACTCATGGACTTCTCATAAAACAAAATATGTTTAGCTCATCTGTACAAGGCCCAGAAATCTTACAGTTCTAACTTTGTTCAAAGTCTTCTTTGAGACTTGAAGCAATCTTTTGTGAGGCCTTGTAAGAATTAAAAATAAGGCTCACATTCACAGCATTACACAGTGGCCCTTCAGTCACTTCTTGCAAGGAATCCAACCCTGACACTTTTTGCCTTGACTTTACTTAGCGTTTTGCTGAAACCTGGTTCAAGCATCAGTGACTCTTAAGTCTTGCATTTTGTATCCCTATAAGACCAGCACCAGCACACATGTAGCAGATGTGCAGCTTGGTCTTTATGTGGGCACCCCAACAACTGGAGCAGGGGCTATCTCTGACTTTGTTGCTTGCCTATGGGTCCTGTCCCCCTAACTGGTCTGCCTTGTCTGGCTTCAGTGGGACAGGATGTACCTAGTTCTTCAGTGACTTGATTTGCCATGATGAGTTGGTACTTAGGTTCTCCCTCAGGAGGGGATGCGATTGGGATGTAAAGTGAATAAATAGAAAGAAAGAAAGAAAGAAAGAAAGAAAGAAAGAAAGAAAGAAAGAAAGAAAGAAAGGAAGGAAGGAAGGAAGGAAGGAAGGAAGGAAGGAAGGAAGAAAAAGACCAGCACCATGTGGATGATGCTGCCAAACTCTGCTGCCAGCTTGAGATATTGGAATATGACAGTGGCCTCTTCATACCTTAACACTAAACCTGAGAAAAAACAGGTGGTTGATTTTGAAAACTAAACCACATTCAGTGCCATTCTCGTTCCACTCCTATTTAAATGGATTTCCTTTTTTTTTTTTTTCAAACTGGAGCTTTGTGGCAGGGGTGGGAGGTTCTCCAGCAAACAAGGTGTCTTTTCTGTTGTCTCAGTGTATAACGAGAGTTTTCTCCTTCATTACACTAATCCTATAGCTGCTCCCTTCCTCTGCCTTGTCTACAACTTTAATGTGGTCACTATTTCCTTGCCTAATTCTACAGATTTCATACTTATCTCCTCTCCCTCTCCCTCTCCCTCTCCCTCTCCCTCTCCCTCTCCCTCTCCCTCTCCCTCTCCCTCTCCCTCTCCCTCCCCCTCCCCCTCTCCCTCTCCCTCTCCCTCTCCCTCTCTCTCTTTCTCTCCCTCACCAAAAGCAGTAAGTAGCAACCATGCCACAGCCTGGATGTTATGAATTTTGTATCGCGCAACAATTTCATCTATTACTTTTGCATTCAGCTTCAGTCAGGTGTTCAGGGTGTGAGTGGAATGCAGCTAGATTCTTTTCCAGAGTAGAAGTGATGGCTCATTAAGCGCTGCATATTACATTCTAGGTATTCTTTTACCACAGCTATAAACGTCCACATTCTTCTTTTAGAACAGTTCCAAGGGTCTACACAGGTTAATCACAGCAATAACTTTACTTGGCAGTATCAGTGATCTATATTAGTTTTTTTTTCTTCTCTTCTCTTCTCTTCTCTTCTCTTCTCTTCTCTTCTCTTCTCTTCTCTTTTCTCTTTCTTCCTCTTTCTTTCTCTTTCTTCCTCTTCTCTCTCTCTCTCTCTCTCTCTTTCTATCTTTCTTTTTCCTGCTGTGACAAATGCCCAACCAAAGCAATGAGGAAGGAGGGTTTATTTTGGTTGTGTTTCAAATGATAAATCTCATCACAACATGAGGAAGATGTGATGGTGGAAGTGGCCCTAACTGTGCTGGCAGGAGCACGAGGTAGCTGATCACAGAGTATCTGTAGTCACAGAGAGAGGAATTGCTGGTGTGTGGGCTGGGACCCCAAGCCATGGGAAAGTTCTGTTCATTTTCAAGGTGAGTTCCCTCTTCCTTAAATCTCCCTGGAAACGTCTTTGCAGATATGCGCAGAGGTAGCTCTTAGGCTCTTTTAAATCCTGTCATGTAGACACTGAAGATTAATAATCACATCCTAGAGCAAAGAACTCCAGAGAGTTCTTCTTTGTCCCCATCCAGGAGAGACTAACATGGCCTCAGTGATCCAGGACCACTTCCTTGTAATAGTAATTTTTAATTGTCAATTGGATACCATGTGGCATCACCTGGGAAGGAAGTCCCAGCGAGGATCTGTCTAGATTAGGCTGGCCTGCAGGCACGACTGTGAGGGGGTTTTCTTACTAGGGTTAATTGAGTTGGGAAGACCAACCCTGAATGTGGACAGCAACATTTCATTGTCTGGGTCTTGGACTGAACAAAAAATAAAATAAAAAAGGCGGGGGTGGGGGGGATTGAGCTGATCCCTATGCATGGGAGATGAATTCATTCTAGGTGGGAGAGGTCTGGCCTTCTCCTTCCAAGTGATAAAGGGTTTGGAAAAGCAGTAGCAGGTACCAGGAAAAGCAAAATTGGAAAGGTTGGTACACAGAAGATGGTGGCGCCCCCTCTAAGGACCATGGGAAGAAGCATCTTTCAATGTGTTGGCCCTGTATCACGAACCCATCCTTTGTTCTCTCTTCCGGACTGTGGCTGCATGCGACTAGCTGCTTCCGGTTCCTTCTGCCTTGACTGCCTCATGATGAGGAACTGCAACCTGGAACCTCCCCCAGACTCTCCTTCCTCCCTCCCTCCCTCCCTCCCTCCCTCCCTCCCTCCCTCCCTCCCTCCCTTCCTTTCTCCCTCCCTCCCTCCCTCCCTCCCTCCCTTCCTTCCTTCCTTCCTTCCTTCATTCCTTCCTTCCTTCCTTCTTTCCTTCTACCTTTCTTCCTTCCCTCAAGTCCCTCGGGATTTCAACATTGCCCTCTAAGCTGCCACCCCCAGAGTTCCTCAACTCTAATGGTCCTAAGAGAGAAAGCATTAATGACATTGATGTGGCATCCACCCCTACAAATGGAAACCCAGGATGAAAAATGCCAATTCCATCCTGCACACTTTGAAAGCTTAGGCCTTAACCTTTAGGGTATAGGCCCTGGTCTAGTGAAGGCCAGGGACATGAGCGCAAGTGGTGGGCTGCTCCCCAAAGTTTTGAAAGTTGCTTTGTGCTTAAGATGTAGAAAAATTCTCCAGCCTCCCAGGTCCTCCCCACTGTCAGGGTGCCCCCTTTCTAAAAGTTCTCATCGTAGAGAACCTAAAGTTGGGGCTAGAAGGCCAGTGTGTCCATATTGTCTATCTAGTGAGGTCCTTATACAAGATTCTTTATTTCTCTGGGACTCAGTTTTCTTATCAGTAAGATACAGTCCCCAGCAAGGTAAGCCACAGAGGACCTCTGACTGTATTGTCAGGTAAAGTTAACAATCACACTGGGTTATATTGCTCCATGCCCTTTATATTTATAAAACTGCCTGTACTGTCATATCATAATTGTCTGATAGGTGGTTCATTGCTTATAGATTATCCTCCTAGCCTTTGGAAATGTCACTGAGGTGTGCCAGAGCTAGAGCAGATTCATGCGCTCTTTCCACACTGCATCAAACCAATCCCCTCAAAGTTTCTAATTTATTCATTTGCCAAATGTTTACATAAGTTTGCAATAGGTCACATACCCATCACAAAGATCAACTTATGTCATCCCCATGGCAACAGTGTGAGCTAGGTACTGTTGTAGTATCATTCCCATTCCACAGAGAAGGAAACTGAGATACAGGAAGATACAAATTTTCCTGTCAACAAGAAATGCAGGGACAGGGAATGGAGCAGAGACTAAGGGAATGGCCAAGCAATGACCAGCCCAACTAAAGACCCATCCCATGAGCAAGCACAAATCTCTGACACTATTAATGATACTCTTTTATGCTTGGAGACATAAGTCTGTGAAAGCTATTCTCTGAGAGGCTCCACCTAGCAGCTGACTCAGATGGATGCTAAAATCCATATCCAAACAGTGAATGGAGTTTTAGGACTCTTATGGTAGAGTTGGGGACGATTGATGGCCCAGAAAGGGATAGGATCTCCAACTAAGTTGGATCTTTGGGGCTTTCAGAGACTGAACCACCAACCAAAGAGCATACAGTGCCTGAACCTTGGCCCCTTGTACATATGTAGCAGATGTGCAACTTGGTCTTTGTGTGGGTTTCGAGAAACTGAAGCAGGGGCTATCTGAAAAGCTGCTGCCTGTATGTGGGATATGTTCTCCTAGCTGGGTTGCCTTGTCTGACTTAGTGGGAGAGGATGAGCCTAGCCCCACAGAGACTTGATGTGCCAGGGTGGGGGGATACCCAGGGTGAAGGTAGGGATGATAGGGGAAAGGATTGTGGGAGGGAGTGACAGAGAGGGGGACAGCAATTCGGATATAAAGTGAATAAATAAAGATGAATAAATTTTAAAAAGAAGAAACAAAAAAGGCCACATCTTTCCAACCCAGAGCAGACTGGCCTGAGATGAGAAATCATGTGACCAGGATGTCTACAGAGCACAGATTCCAGGGCAGAAGTGAATGCTACTGCAGTCACCATGACAGCTGCTGGCAACAGAGTCTCTGTGGGGCCAAGACCTGCTAATGCATTTTGTCACTTTGAGGAGTCCCTCCAATTACATGTACTGGTCAAAGGCCATAGTTTAAAATGTGTTGTGGCGTACATTACTAATCTCTTTTGTAAACCCAGGTGGTACAGACTGGTGGACTGTCAGAGATGAAGGGTTTTTAGAAAGTGGGGTCGGTGACTCTAAACTATTAGAACCCTGCCCAGGGGACGACGGGGACGCCCAGAATTATTTTCCCGAGTGGCAAGTTCCAGCTGTGTTGATTCAGCAAGATAAACTGGTCACAGCTTGGTTTCGTGCCATCCTCTCTTATTTAATCGATTAGTTTATTCTTAAATTTTGTTATTACTAGTTTTTGAGAGAGAGTCTTCTGACTATGCAGCCCAGGCTGGCCTCAAGCTCACAGTCCTCCCGTCTTAGTGCTCCAAGCGTAGGTATTACACCACCATGCTTTTATTTTAAAGGCATTCTCCTTAGTCTCTAAACATCTAAAAGATAAAGGCTTATGGGAGTTTTTTGGTTGATTTTTTTAGATGAGCTTCTTTCTGCTAATTGGTCTATTATTTTTCCTTCCTCGTGTCTCTGCTTACCTAGGAAGTAGGTGGAACTGGGGGTGTTTGTGTTCTTTCCAATGATCGAGTCAAATGACTTCAGCTTTTTAGCTGAGGAAACCCCTTTGAAATTAAAACTCCAAAGCTTCCCAGTTTTTCCAGATTTATCATGGACACATCCTTGCTTGGCTTTAACTCAAGGTTCACAATTTGCCATTTGTCTCCTTGAAAGAGTTTTTCTCTCCAAAATGTCTACAGAGTCATATATTCTTGGGCTGGGTTAATGGGTTTTTTAAAAATGATGACACCCAGGTGTAAGGAAAGAACAGGGCAATAAGGATCCATGCACACTGCAGGTGCAAATGCAAATTCTCACACTCTCCGTGCCTGTGGGTGTGTGCACGTGTGTGCGCACGCGCTATGCCTGTGCTCCTGTGGATACGTGCACGTGTGTGCTCACTCCTGCGGAGGTCAGTGGTGTGTGTGTGTGTGTGTGTGTGTGTGTGTGTGTGTGTGTCTTTCCTCTATTGCTCCCCACTTTACAAAAAAAGAAAAATATTTGATTCCATTTATCTAGTTTCTAATTACGTTTT
Source organism: Mus musculus (assembly GCF_000001635.26). Lineage (NCBI taxonomy): Eukaryota > Metazoa > Chordata > Mammalia > Rodentia > Muridae > Mus > Mus musculus. Next base: position 81,467,455 of record NC_000077.6, on the reverse strand, counting down.
GGTGTCTGGGTGTGTGTGGTTTCCTAGCTGGACTAAGAACAGAGTTTATCTAAGTTGAAATTCAGCGGGATTCCTGGGGCGATTCCTCGGTGATTAGAGCAAGTACTGCTCTTTCAGAGGACCCAAGTTGCCTTCTGCCTTACTTTTTGATGAAAGGTCTCTCACTGAACCTAAACTTCACTGGTTGGGTAGGTAGGCTGGGGATCTGAATTTATGTCTTTAAGTTTAAGTGGTAAGGACTTTACCAAATAGATCATGTCATAGCTCCAAGTTGTCACAGTCTTTATGAAAAAAAAAGTGGTGATACATATTGAAAGCTTTGAAATTAATGATATTATTAGATGTGATATGCCACACAGTTTAATATACAAGATTGGCTGTTGTAATTTTACTTAGAAAAATTGTGTTTGGGGAAATCTTTAAATATGCACAGAAGGGGCTTTAGATAATTACAATACATCTATGTAAGATAAGAAGTTCATAATAGTGAATGTGCCTCTTACCACTAACTGTCTCAATTCCTAAGAGATGCACATAAAATACATGAGAACCAGGTGCAGTGTATGCTATCAGTATGCCCACTTTACAGAAGGTGAAACTGAAGCCTGAAGAATAAGAATAATTTGTCAATAAGGCCAGGACAACACATGGTAAAGGTGGGGTGTATCCCCAAGATGGCTGGCTCAAGAACCCACACTATTAGTCACTTCTGGAAGACTACCTAGTGGTTTGGTAACAGTGTATGTACATGGTCAGGTGTGTGTGAAGGGACTTGGAAACTAGGTACCAGCATTTGAACATCAGGAAGGAGAATTGGCTGCATTTGGACTTTCTTCTTTATGCTTGTCTGTATTCTTCAAATTCATTTCAGGGCTATTTGTTTTGGCTTAATTGGGGGAAATATGGAACACTGATTTTTCCAGAGAAAACAAATCTAGAACTGAATGCCACCCTCTCTCACATCTAACATGGGAATCCATTTCTGTGGCATTTGCGGCAAGCAAATATTTGGCTTATGTTTGAACTGTTCCATGAAGGCATTCGTAGATGCAACTGAACTGAGGTTGGTTTGGTCTAAGAACACAGAGGAAGGTGATGTAGCGGTTAGGTAAGGGATTTGGGTCATACATTCAGGAATGCTGTAGCAGCAAGGTGAAGCTGGATGGCTGAAGAAACCCTGGCACACTTTATTGTTTTCTGTCTCATTTATTTCACAGCCTGTTGGCAATATCGCCTCAGAAACAGATTTTCAGCGGACAATGATCAGGACTCTCACTTTTAAAAAAACTCATCCTGAAAGGAATTGCATGCCATTTTTCAACTGTAAAACTGACTAACAAAAAATAATAAAACCCAGTGTGGGCTAGGGAGCAGGGCATCCTCCTTCACTGCTAGGAGATGGCGTGATGACAATTTGACGTTTATCAACATCAACGACGTACATTCCATAAGCCTAAAGATCTCATAGCTAGGCACCTGGCCAATAAATGCAAGCACAAGGCTCTCCGGTACAGCCATTACAACATTTGTTATAACAGAGAAGAAAAAAAGAACACCAAAATCTTGGAAGCAGAGTGTCCTTCAATAGGGCCACACTAAATAAATTATAGAGCCACCATATGGGTGGAATACTCTGAAGACATTAAGGAGTCGAGAGAGAGAGAGAACTGCAAGTGCTGGCGTGGGGAGATCTTGAGGTTGTTGTATTAAATGAGAAGATGCCAAATAAATATACAACAGAATCTTAAAGAGGAAGGCTCTGCATGGAGACACACATTTGGATGTAAACACACTTTTTTCCCCCAAAAGAAAATACAAGGAATCATTCCCATGCCATTTAAAAGAGCCAGGTTGGAGAAGAGGGACTGGGGAAGCGAGGAGAGAGAATTTTATTTTCATCTGCGTCTATTTTGTTCGACTGCTCTATTACACGTTACTGTCATTTTTAAAGTAAAAGCAGGGGTTATCTAGGAAATTGCAGTCCAGTTCTTTATTGTTGTTGCTTTTCTGCCTCTCTAAGCTAAAGCAACATGCTCCCTCACACACACACACACACACACACACACACACACACACACACACACCATAGTTCCTGTCATCTTAGTTTCTAAAAGTATCAGTGTTATTTCTCAAGGCTCTCTGGTGTCCACTCCCCCTCCTTGAAGCCAGGCGTGCTTTCTGCCTGCATGTGCTTCTCCTGGGTCCTCCTCATGGCTCCCTTCACCTGTGTGGCCATGAGTCAAATGAATGGGTTCCGATTAGGAATAGAAGAGAAGATAAATGTATCCAGGTTGCCAAGAGGGTCTGAGGCTGGACACCCACTGCTGTCCCCACCGTGGTCTGCCTTCTTGTGTTTAATATTGTCTAGCATGAAAGGAAACCTTGACTGGGCTCTCTCCTAGTGCCTGGCTATGACTCCCTTCCTGTCGTCTTACCCCTTCTCCATCTCTCAAAATGCCTTGCACAATGCTCACCCATGGTTGGAGTTGTCTCCACACTCTTTGGACTAGAGCAGCATAGATAAACCCTATATAATGATGGATTTTGTGTGTCGATTGAAGGGTCATCTGGTGCACAGGTATGTGATGAAATACTGCCTGGGTGTTTCTCTAGTAGGGGCAAGATCTGGATGAGATTACACTTGAGTAAGTAGACTGGGTACAGCAGACTGCCTCCTTGTTATGGCCAGGCCTCATCTCATTCTCAGAAAGCTGGAGTGAGTGAGATAACACCTGAGATAGGAAGATCCCTCCCCTCCAGCTGATTGCCTTCAGGTGGGGCCATCAGCCTCCTCTGCCTCTAGATCTGCATGAACATGGAGCAGAATCATCAAAATTATACTAGGGCTCCTCCATTATTAAATCCACCTACATGTGTGTGCATGTGGTGTGTGTGTGTGTGTGTGTGTGTGTGTGTGTGTGTGTGTGTGTGTGTAGACATGGCCAGTGCACTCTTTGTGACTCTGTACTACTTTCAACTAGAGCCTAAGAGAACAAATGTTTCCATTCCACAGAGTTGGCCATAGCCATATGATTGTTACTGGCCACTTCCTGGGCTGATTATCCTGCTCTTGCACAAGTTGATTTGACCCTCAAGGCTCTGTGACATGCCACAAGAAAGTGTTGTTTTAGATGGACACTGTCCCTTCACTCAAGGCCAGAGAATAAGGATTCATAGAATGAACTTGATTCTCACTTGGCCTGGACTCTGGCTTGGCCCAGCCTAACCTGTCTCAGGTTAGCCAAATTTCAATCTGCATACCAGAAAGCATGATCGTGCAGCTTCATGTCAACTGATGACGGCTGGGCCCATGTCCCAAGAAACACTGCATCAAGTGATGTGATCACTGTGCAAAACCAGGTGACATCTCTCATACGCACCTAGGCTCTGTGATATCACCTGTTGTTACTAGGCTACAAATCCATGTGGCACGTTACTGTATTCAATGGACAATTGTGGTCCAGTCATGTTTGTTTGTTTACATATACCTAAATGTGGCAATGGTACAAAAAATACAGTAGAAAGGATTTTAATAGTTTAATTTTTTTTAAAAAAAGTGATGTATTTGCTGTATAGGAATGTATGTATATATATGTGCAGGTTTGTGCACCACAAAGTGTAGTGCCCTTGGAGGCCAGAAGAGGGAGTCATATCCTGAAGCTTTTGTCACAGGAAATTGTGTAGCACCCTCTAGGAATCTAAGCTTTGTGCTCTATAAGAACAGCCAGTGCTCCTAACATCTCAGTCATTTCTTTAGCCTCTGGTAGCAAAGATTTTTAATAAGTACTTGTCCTGATGAGATCTGCCAAGCTTGGTGGCAGCCCAAATGGAGTCAGTGGGTGAGATGTGTGGAAATCTGAGTGTTGAGCAGGCACGTCTGGCTTTTAGGCTGTGGAGACATCCTCCACAAAGTTCTTGTTAAAGGACCATCAAATGGCTTTTGCAAAAAGATAAGCAAAACAAACAAGCAAACAAACAAATAAATTCTCATAATGCTCTAAGTTTCTGGTTTTTCTGCTGGTTGTTTGTGTCTGGTGGGGCATTGCTGAGGACTCCCATAGATTTCATAGAACCTGCACACTGGAACTACACAAAACTTAAAACATATTCCCCGTTCTTCAGTAATAAATGTTCGCTGTGACTCTTCTTACTTTACAAATGTTAAGATTTTAAAACCTTTCTTTTTCTCTCTTGGAATAGTAACAGTTAAAACAGATACATTGTACAGGTACATAAAATATGTTCATGACATCTACATTATGTTTTCAAACTTATTATGTATTTATCTTCATTGCCCCTCCCCTTTTAAAATATTTTTATTAGGTATTTTCCTCATTTACATTTCCAATGCTATCCCAAAAGTCCCCCATACCCTCCCCCCCCCACTTCCCTACCCACCCACTCCCACTTTTTGGCCCTGGCGTTCCCCTGTACTGGGGCATATAAAGTTTGCATGACCAATGGGCCTCTTTCTAGTGATGGCCGACTAGGCCATCTTTTGATACATATGCAGCTAGAGACAAGAGCTCCGGGGTATTGGTTAGTTCATATTGTTGTTCCACCTATAGGGTTGCAGTTTAGCTCCTTGAGTACTTTCTCTAGCTCCTCCATTGGGGGCCCTGTGATCCATCCCCTTTTAAGTAAACATAAAGACATGGGGGTATACACTGTGCCTCAGCCTCTTGTTAGGTTGGGCTCTCTAGCATCAATGCCTTCATTTCCTATGTCTCATTCAGATAGACAATCTCACTGGGTCTGCGGGGAGAGTGGGAGGGGGAAAGGGGGAGAGGGGGAGGGGGAGAGGGGGAGAGGAGGAGGGGGGAGGGGGAGAGGGGGAGAGGAGGAGGGGGGAGGGGGGAGGAGGGGGGGAGAGACCCATTAGGGAAAGAAGCTAAAGATACGAAATGAAGTAGAGGAAGAGGACATACTTTGGACTTCTCTCCATCTGAGGTACACATGGAGATGTGTGGAAGTGACTTGTGCTTCAGCAAGCACACCAGCTTCATCGATCAGAAGAGGGCGCCAGTGATTAAGTGGAGTTGTGTGAGAGGAGGAGGAAGTCCGGTCAGTCGGGTCTTATGAGCCCCCTCCAATTCTTTTTTCCTCCTGCTGTCTCTCTTCCCTTCCCATCTTCCCCTTTATGTTACACATCCTGGAGATACTGGGGGAGGGGCTTCTCTAGGGCTGGAGGGATGAGCAGCAGGCCCTGCTGCATGAAGCTTATATTGCAGAATAGGAAGCAGATAAGGCCAAATATGAGTGATCTATGATTGCCAGCTATGATAAAGCTAGGAGATGGGGAAAATAATAACACCACAGGAGGGGATTTTGGCGGAAGTCAGATTTAGAATGGGGGTGCAGGAAGATCTGGGGGCGGGGCATTCAACCTGATGCTTAAAGGATGAGTGGTCAAAGAAAAATCAGAGGGGAGGGAGTCTGAGGTGAAAAGAATCCCAGCTGGGAGGGCTAGCATTGTGAAGGACTTTTGTCTTTTGGGAGAGCTTAGGAATGGAGGAAGGCCAGAGTGACAAGGCTCGGAGGACAGGGGTGGGTGGTGTGTGTGTGTGTGTGTGTGTGTGTGTGTGTGTGTGTGTGTGTGTGGTGTAACAGCAGCAGAACTCTGGAGATTAGAGGGGCAGCAAGTGCCAGAGTAGCAGGGATTTGTGGTTTATCCCAAGTGTGTGTTGGGAAGCCAGAGAGTCGTTGGATGCCTCTTAAGCCGAGGATTGACATGATCCAGTTTTGCCTTGTAAAAAGATAAATTTGGCAGCTGTGAGTAAAATGGATCAGATCGAACCAGAAAGGAGAGCTTTAGAAACCCCAAAGTGGTAGTTCATCAGGAAAGGTGCTGGTGGGTGAGCAGAAAGATTGCCCAAGGAGGTGAAAAAAGGCAGAGAGAGCTGTGACCTCTCTTTGTGGAATGACAAGATCTGTAAAAGGTCTGCTCAGTAGGCCCCACTCTCTGCAACCCCCTTATATGTGACCTCATGAATTTGAGACACCTGCTGCTTTTGCAGGATTGCTGCAGTGGACTAAAGTAAATGATATATTCTTGGTCTTTGGGTTGTTTCCAATGATCAATAGACATGGAAAGAACTAAAATTGGGGGAAGCATTTGGGCCTCTGGGTGAGAGCTCACAATATTGTCATATGGGTAACTGTCTTAGTTAGGGTTTCTATTCCTGCACAAACTTCATGACCAAGTTGGGGAAGAAAGGGTTTATTCAGCTGAAGTTTCCACATTCTGTTCATCATCAAAGGAAGTCAGGACTGGAACTCAAGCAGGTCAGGAGCTAAAGCAAAGGCCACGGAGGGATGTTAGTTACAGGCTTGCATCACATAGCTTGCTCAGCTTGCTCTCTTATAGAATCCAGGACCACCAGTCCAGGGATGGTACCACCCACAATTGCTCCCCAACTTGATCACTAATTGAGAAAATGCCTTACAACTGGATCTCATGGAGACATTTCCTCAAGAGAGGCTCCCTTCTCTGTGATAACTCCAGCTTGTGTCAAGTTGACACACAAAATCAGCCAGTACAGTAACAGTAAGTTTGTAATGTTAGTAAAGGTCTCTGTAATCTATGTAAACCTATCTAACTCTTAGAGGCAGGAAGAACACTAATCTTAGAACAAAAATATTCTTGTTGGTTCCTAGGTGTCATAGTTAGATCCTAGGACCCCCAGCACTGGGTGAGCATTGGTGCTGGATCTCAGAGACAGCCCTTGGCCAGGTATCACCAGTCCTGACAGGAAGACAGTCTTATCCCACTAACTATACAGGGAGATTGAGGGAAGTCCTTCAACTGGATTGAGTTTATCCAACTACAATCCACAGACCTTGACTTGGGCATGTCTAAGACTTGTGGTTGAAAGATGTTCAACATACAAGAGTCTCTTCCAATATTCCCAAGACTTCTGATTGAGCCCAGAATGTAGGGCTGAGTTTTGGGACCCCACCTGACCTCTCTGAATCCTACCCTAAATATGAAACAATGATATGAGTCTTTCTCTGCTTGCTAGGGAGGAGAACAGAAAATCAAAAGAAATGAACACATGAGGAAACTATGTGCCTATGAGGCCGTCTGTTTAGAAGGACCCAGAATGAGCTTGCCGAGCCAGTCTTCTAGGGTTCTAGCAAGTTCCTTGACTTGGTTTGATTCTAAATGTCCTGTAACTTCCACCTATTGGTTCTACTCCTACCACTGGAAGTCTCAGAGAAAGCCTTATGTCTTCTCCCTTGACAGCCCACTGGTAGAACATTTCAGATAAAAGGTACAACCCTGGACCTCCAGAGGTCTCCCTCTCTTTTGAAACCAGCTCAATCCCTCCAACAAAGTCTTCTGGCCTCTCTTCCATCATTCCCCCTTGGAATACTCCTCCCTTGCTGATGTCCTAGCTGTGATATCCAGTTGAGTCACAAGTCAACGAAGTTCATTTCAGCCAGAGTTCTGCTCAGAGTTCTTTGCTACAGTCCAGAATGGCATTTTGTGCATTAAAGCTACTTGGAACTTAAGTGGGTAGAAAGTTCCCAAGAAGGGACAAATGACAAACTCATGTGCCCATTGCTTCCCCATGGGGAGATAGATACAGGGGCACCATTCTCCCAGCTATCATCCCCCACAGAACAGAAGACAAGAAGGGGGAATTGTTGCCCACATCTCAAAGATAGAGTAAGAGCCTCTAATCTGCTGTGCCCAGGATCCTTTGCGGAGCATTTTACTGGGGCTGTGGTGTGAAAAGACCTGGCTTGGAAGCAGAGGAAGTGTGGGGAGGACAGGTGGGGAGGACAAACTGCGACTGGTGGTAGGATAAGAAGTCAGCTCCAAGCCCACTCCAGTGATGGCCTCTATTATTCTTTTCCCTTCCTGCTTTGTGCCCACAGGGGTTCTGCTTCCTTCTGATGTATTCAACCTCCCAGGATGCACTTGGGCAGAAAGCTCACTGACATTACAAATCCATCCTTGCCCGCAGCATCTTTGTTCCACTTTGTCACTTGGTTCTATGGGTCTGCTGCGTGAAACATGCTCAGGCTGTTCTCTGGTCTTGGATCCTGTGATCCTAATTAACACTTCCCCTGCTAGCAGAATCTTGCTTTTCTGCAGGATGCTCAGCCACCCCCCCACCCCACCCCACCCCACACCTCTAAAAGCACAACTAGGGACCCAGCAGGATTCAGAATGTGTCTCCTTACTCATCCATGGAAGAACTCTGTTGCTCTGCTGGGCCATCTTCGCTGCTCTATGACATTCAGGATACTGTGGAGCAGGGGATGGAAATCAAGACCCTCTGAATAAGCGCAGGAGGCACTGTGAAGACACTGGGGGGCTGGACGGAGTGTGAGGTAGATAGAGAGGCCATCAAACTTCCACCCTCCCCCCACCACTTTGGAGTATTTCCTCCACTCAGTAACACCTACCCCAGGTGTAGCTAGCTCATCTTCCGGGTTAGAATTTGTTAGTTTAGTGCAACAAAACATACATTTGCTCACACATTTACTCTCTTACCTATTCATTTATTCATATATATTCCATATTTCAGGTGCCTAACCTGTGCCTGGCATCATGGTATACACTGGGGATAATGGGAACCTCAGACACCATCCATACCTAAAACCTTTATAGTAAGAGAAGCAGTAAGGACTGTCCCATACCTCTGTGTGAAGCATAAGCAAAGAAGCTATTTCAAGTTAGGGACTGAGGGGGAATCTTTTTTTATTGTTTATTTATTTATTCACTTTACACATGACCACTGCCCCCTCCCTCCTCTCTTCTCAGTCCCACCCTTACAAATCCCTCTTCCCATTGTCCCCAACCTTTCTCCTCCAAGAAGGGGAGCCGTCTTGGGTACATCCACCCTCTGGGACATCTAGTTTCAGCAGGGCTAGACACATCCTCTCCCACTGAGGCCCATCCAGGCAGTCCAAGTAGTGAGGAAGGGGATCCAGTGGTAGAGAGCAGAGACAGAGACAGCTCATGCTCCACTTGTTAGGGGACCCACATGAAGACAAGCTGCACACTTGTTATCAATGTGTAGGGGGTCTAGGTCCAGCTCCTCCATGCTTCCTGGTTGGTGGTCCAGCCCCACAACCCTCTGAATTGCTCACTTCTGTCCCCCACTCTTCCATAAGACTCTCCGGGTTTCACCTGATGTATGGCTGTGGATCTCTGCATCTGCCTTCATCTGCTGCTGGATGAAGACTCTCAGGAAAAAATTATGCTAGGTTTCTGTCCAAAAGCATAGCCGATTAGCATTAATTGTGTCAGGGGTTGGCTCTCTCTCATGAGATGGGTCTCAAGTTGGAACAGTCATTGGTTGGCTGTTCCTGAGGGGCATCTTTAAGGAAGAGATTTGCCTGCTGGGCAAATATTTCTTTGAATCTACTGAAGCATCATCTATGCAAAATGGCTGTCTGGAAGGAGACGTAAAAATGTAGACTGTTGGGAGCCTTCTCAATACCCTCTACTCCCAACTGTAAGCCTCAGCAATTCAAAGAGAAGGTTGGAACCAACTTGCCAGATGTTTGAGCTGGACTCTAAAGTGTTCAATAGAAGTGAAATAAATTGGAAACTACTGTTCCTATTGTCCTCCTGGAGCGACGAGAGCCAGCTTTTATTCTTCCTTCTGCTGGCCAAGTCAGTTCCTGCTTCCAATCTGGCCCTTGGGTCCCCTGCCTGATGGCAAATATTTCTAACCTGGAACAGCTCATTGGTGGGAGCCGAGCAGACTAATAACAGCGCTTGACAGTCTTTCATGGTTTTCCCTAAATGTTCCTTCTTGCACACACACAAAAATGTTTAATAAAAATATGGATTACAGCAGAGCCAAGGAACCAGAAATCAATGACAGTCTCGTGGCTGTTAATGTAATACCTTCCTGCCGACTACTTACTCACAGGGGAGTGAATAGCTGAGTTCAGAACCCTATGGAGAGAGCAGAGCATCCTGGGAAAGGATGGAGGGGTGGGTGTGGGTACAACTCAAGGCTGCCAGGGAAGCTATCTGGACATAAAGAGAGACCTGAGATCAGGAATTCTGGGTTCTAGGCCTGGCAGGAAATGGAAGATTTTCATGATTAGTGTTGGTGTTGGCCTGGTCTTTTTCACTTCAGTGTCATTAAGTGTAAGTCCAGAGTCCCTTATGGATAGCAGTAATATACATTGTGGTCATCCATCTCTGAATTATTATGGTTAGTTATAAATATTGGTTTCCAGTGTGTGGGATAATACAAGCTTAGCCACACAAGACATGTTGATTAGGTGGGATCCCCTCTTCAGCTCATTAAAGCAGTCCCCAACGTTCTTCTCATTAAACTTGTATTGCTGCCCCGCTGTCCGTTGGTTGCCGAATACTCTGCAAGCAATAAAAGCTGCTGTCTTTAAAAGTTCTCTGTAATTCCAATTTTCTAGAAGTCAGACCAGAAACCTTGGCTTCTTCCCTTTCTTTGTTCTGGAGGTAGACCTCCGGCAGGGCTTCCTCAACAAGTGCCAGCCAGCCCCAGAGATGTATAGAGCTGTCTCTCCTGGGCTCTCTCCTTGGCAGAGATGCACTTCTTCACATGCAGACTGTAACTAGGGCTCACACAGCCATATTCACAGACACAGAAGGTAGCCATTGTCCAGAGTGAGGTGATAAATATGGATTAGATCTGTACAAGCAGCAAGATCAATTATAAGAACATGCTGCCAAATTAGTCTCCAGCTGTCGGCGTTGGGTTTCTGCTGTGGGTTCTGAATCCATTTATATTCTCTTTATTCTCTCTCTCTCTCTCTCTCTCTCTCTCTCTCTCTCTCTCTTGCTCGCTCACTCGAGCGCACGTGTGTGTGTGTGTGTGCGTGTGTGTGTGTGTGCGTGTGTGTGTGTGTGTGTGTGCACGCGCGCTAGAGTCAAGAACAACCACTACCCCTAAGATTATGAGATAAGGGTTCTAGGCTGGGCTCTGCTTCCAACTAGTTCCCTGGCTTTGGAAAAATCCTCATTTCCCCCTTCAAGCCTCATTATCACATCTATGGCATGTACAGGGTTTAGGGAGACCTTTCTCATCCTGAAGCTTCCTCTGAAAAGCCTGACTCCAAAGGCCTTGGGTTGGACTTTGGTAAGGGCACCAAGTAGGCTGCATGAGAGGGCCTCATCCCACTCTGAAGCACTTTCAGCTTATCCCTCCAGTAGGTTGTTTGGTACCCACCCTCTTGAATTTCCCAGACTACTTTGCCTGCAATCATCCCCTTTACATCTATTTACCCAGGGACCCTCCATCACTCCATCATTCAGATTTGGCTTTCAGTCTGAACACACCTGGATTCTCATGTGACATCATTTATATTATATCCTAATTTATCACATTATGGTGTCACATACTGATATGGCTGCTCTATGAGGTCAAAAGAGGACAATAAGATGGTCTGGTTTGAAGAGCTAAAGAGTAGCAAGAAGCGGGTAATGCTATAATGGCTCCTATGGAGCTAAACAAGGAGCCCACTGCCTGGCTGAGGCCTGACAGGATCATGCCTGGATTTCCACCTCTATGTCTCTTCTTCCCTACCTGATACCACTGTTTCTTTTTGTTAGTTATAGTTCTCATCACTGTAGTAAATACTGGAGAGAAACATATTGAAGGAAGACAGGTTTGGGCTCATGGTTTCAGGGGCTTTTTTCCATAGTCAGTTGACTCTATTATCTCTGGACCAGTAAGGAGTCAGAAACATGCAACGGGTGCTGATTGTCTTAAGGCATCAAGGAAGATGGAGAAAGAAAGGAGAGGAAGGAGAGAGGAGAAGGGTTAGGAGGGGAAGAAAGGAGAGAAGATGGTAGGAAAGAAGGGAAGATGACAAGAAAGAAGTGGAAGGGAGGAGCAAGAGGGAAGGAGAGGGAGGGAGGGGAGAGTAGCGAAGAAAATTCAAGAGAAAAAAGGAGAGGAGGGAACCAGAGAGGAGGAAAGGGGAGGGAAGGGGAGGAGAGGGGAGGAGAGGAAAGGAAAGGAGAGGCAAGCGGAGACAAGAGGAGACAAGAGGTGAGGTGGGCATGGCATGTCTTTCCAGGTGCACCCCCAGTGACTCACTCCCTTCAACTAGCTAGGCACCGTCTCTACTTATCTATCACCATCTCTCAAAAGAGTACCACTAGATAGGGTCTAAGGCTGTGTAGAGACAAGTCCTAGCACCTCCTCTCTATAGAAGCTCCTATGAGAGAAACTCTTCACGAGAAGAACAAGTAGAGGTTTTGAAATCAGGCCATCTTGCTCTGCCTGATTAACCACTAGGTTCCCTCTGTGGCTATGGGCATTTCTGTCTTTGGCCACTTCCTCAGACACTGCCTTCAGCCTGCAGAGCCTGGCTTCCCTCCAGAAAACTGGAAGCTAGTGATCCAACAGGCTTCCTCCGCCTGGCCTGGCCACAGCGCTACATTTCCTAGAAACTCCTGTAACCAGGTAGGGTCTTGTGACCACATTCTTCTAGCTGAGAGATTTAAGCCGCTTTTAGATCTGGCTACAAAATAATGTCCCTATGGCCTTCCTTCCTTCTTGCTCCTGTCTGTCTACTGCCAGTGGACCTTTTAGCATCCCAGATTACTAAACAAACGGTCTTCTAGCCTCTCTTCCATCTTTAATAATGCCATATGGAGCTTATGTAATATGGGGTAATAATTTCTGCTGGGTTAAATGACTGAGTTCATCTTTTACAGCAGTTAGCTTTGTACTTTAATGGGGAACCCATGTGGAAAGGGCAGGGGGAGGATCTAGAATCCAATTCCATATTTTTCTTATTGGGCACAATCCCACAGAGAACTAAGGTCCTCCTCTGGGTTTAGACATATGCCTGGCCCCTCATCTGCTCTAATTTCTCTATACTTCTTTTCTTCCCTTTTCTTTGCCCTTTCTCCTAGAGTCCCCTCATCTGATCAGATTTGCCAATTTCCAGGCACAGGGAGGAAGTGGTGCCTGTGGTGACCTCCAGAGAGTGCCTCTCCTCAAGGCTGCCATTGGCTGTCTACTGTGTAGGCTCCTCTGCACCTGATTCTGCCTTTGTGTTAGGATCAGGGGTCTTCCATGCTCTGCTCAATCAGATGTGTCCTGGAGGCAGGGTCAGGCTCATCACCCTGGGGAGGGAGGAGTGGAGAGTGGCTGACAACTCCCTTCTGCTCCTAGATTCATGGGAAACCTCATATAAACACTCCCTACATCTCCACAGCCACCCGCTGCTAATGCTGCCTCCTCTCAGGCTCCAGGTGCACACTGACTGGGCCCCCTGTGGATATATGGTGTCCCTGTTGTCATGACAACCAGCCAGAGAGACTGATGGGCAAGTGTAACTTCATTGCTGCAGGGAGGGCAGAGAACAACAGGGCACACGGGGGGAGGGGGCATTTAGAAGTGTGGAAATACAGAAGCAGGAAGAAAGCTGTAGGGATTTCTACATGCTGTGTTCATACCGCCTGTCCTGTCTTTGGAGAGAGTATCTTTCTCTGCAAAGCCAAGACTCTGGCCTTCCTCTCTGAGCACTTCAAGGATTTAAGAGTGGGCTCTGGGAAGAAAGCATTGAGGAGAAACATAAGGCAGTAGTAAGTGAGTAGCATTTATCAGATGTTTCACAAATCCAGGGTTAGCCCTTACTGCTAGGGTGATGGCAGAATGTCAAAGGAATTCCACGAACAGGCAGAGGAACCAGCACTTGCAAAGGCACTGGCACAGAAGACACCATGTTGTGAGCAATGATAAGTGGGAAGAGGTGAGACAAAGAGAGGTCTCTGGGCAGGAGGTGAAGGTCACAGAGGGTCTTAGATTCTGAGTGCCTCTGGGACAACTCTCTCTGAAGTGAGCTATGGTTTGACTTGGCTATGAATTTTTGAGGTCCCCATGCAGAGATCAGATGGCATCAAAGTGGAAAAAATGGGATGCAGAGGTGCCAGAGAGGGATGCTGAAGCTGAGTGTGTGCTCAGTGTGTGAGTGTGTGCTGAGTGTGTGCTGAGTGTGTGCTGAGTGTGGGCTGAGTGTGTGCTAGGAGGACCCCACTAGGAGAGAAGGAAATGAGAACAGAAAGCAGAGAGATCTTGGCATCTCAAAAAAATAGCAGACACTGGAAAGGATGGTTCTAGGCTGTCTTTGCTGGAAGTATAGTGTAGAAGAGAAAGGAAGCCATCAAGAAAACACCTCCATAGCATGGTCAAGCTTTCTGCATGGGCGGTAGGCTTCCCAGGGGCAGGATACCTATTTCTTCTTCTTGTGACTTATTTGAGATTCTGGGAAAAGTACTTGATTTGCAGCCACGTGGGCCCAGGATCTTCCTTGTGCTGCACACACCCAACTATGTGGCCAGCACAGCTACTCTGCACCTACTGGCTGTCATCCAGAGATGGGGGGTGCTTGTGCTAAGATCCGTGAGCTCTAGACCTTGTGACTTGAAGAACCACAGTGACCCGTTAATCTGGGAAATGCTGAGAGTAAGTCACCCTCACACCTGCTCTGAGATAGGCTAAACCCACCTCTCAGCAATGACCCCTCATCAGTCCCTTTTGTGTTCTTCCCCACTAGCTGTGGACCATGCATGCTTGGAGGAGGGGTGATGGAGGGTAACAACTCCAGAATGACCCTTCCTTTCATGCCTTGCTACCATTTTGTTCCCTATACTCCCAACAGACCTGTCCCTTACAAGTATAGCCTCCCACAGTTATGGACTTAATTCCAGTAACACTGACTGTTTTTTTTTTTTTTTTACTCTGATTTTTTTTTTACTCATGTTTTCAAATATATTAAATGCCTCAAAAGTGAGCTGATTCATTGTCTCACTGGCCCCTTCAATAAGCAGGTCAGAGATCAAAGGCTCCCATTATAAAGATAAGGAGGCTGTTTTGACTTTTTTCTACCTCTGTGAAGTTACACAAGTAAGTTAAGTTATTATTGTGGGTCTATCAACTCCAATATTCTGTTTGTAAGGTATACACACACACACACACACACACACACACACACACACACAAGGGGTGGAGAGAGAGAGAGAGAGAGAGAGAGTGAGAGAGAGAGAGAGAGAGAGAGAGAGAGAGAGAGAGAGAGAGAAGAGAAGGATACACAGGCACAGCTCACGGTGGATTTTAAGCAAACTGCAAATGGTTTCCCTAGAAACAGCTCTTTATGCCCTAGTAGGTATTTCTTAGCCTTCCAGACAAAGTACTGGGGAGGGACTGGATTGGACAATGCTCAAAATCACTGACATTAAGTTCTCCAAATTCTGACATTTTCCCCTTCCTTATTCTGGAGGCCCTAAGATCTCCCATAGCCCAGCATTGGTGTTTATCCAATCCTGAGATTTCAGAACCCGTAGCCACAGACTAGGGCATGCAGGAAGAGATAAGAGGTGTGAAGTCAGTAAGCCTGCTGCTGCAAAGAAAAACAGGCAACAGGGGTGGATACCACGTGGGAAACTATGTCTGTTTTGTGGCCCTCAGTCCTTTCCTTTAAAATCTTCTTTGGTCACTATCCCATTGTATATTCATATATTGCCCTTGCCTAAAAGACATACCTTAAAGAAGTGTCATCCTTCTATTTGAGGACCTTCCAGATTTGACTGCTAAAGATACAGACAGAGTCCTGAGCTGGATCCTCAGCTCAGAGGCCTGGAGGTAACACACACACACACACACACACACACACACACACACACACACACACTCACACACACACACACACACACACACACACACACACACTCACACACACACACACTCACACACACACACACACACTCACACACACACACACTCACACACACACACACTCACACACACACTCACACACACGTCAGTCAGAGTCACAGAACTCAGAAGGAACAGGAACGTACATGTTTAAGTCTTACTTGAGATAAGTCTATAAGAACGGCTCATCAAGATACACACCTACCACAGCAACAACTCAGATCAATATGCAATCAGGATAAAATCCCACATGGGCAGACCCAGACTGTGAAATCCTACTAATAATCGTGACTCTTTTCTTGGAGTTTGTGAAGGCATCTGTTGAAATAAAAGTGGTCCTGGTGACAACTGGCCCATGGATTACCATGGCTTCTCCATCTTAACCCTTCAGTGTGGCTTCATTAGTTTAAAGTATTTTAAGCTGTACTATAGAATCCCAAGGCCAGAAGGACATGGAATAAATACATCTGAAGTAAGGAGAAGCTGTGGATAAGGACAGTTTGTAAATTACTTCATGCATTTGGGGTTTTGAGGAAGAAGAAGGGGAAGAGATAAACCAAGGGAAGCAAAACAAAGGTTACAAGCAGTGTATGACTGGGCAGTGCCAGGAGGCCAGGCTCTAAATGTTACCTGTTACCCTCTGTGTGGTCTTGTGGGACTTCTGTCCCCTCTTCTCTCTGCACGTAGGCTTTTCTTACCCACAATGTGAGGTAGGAAATGCACAGCTATAACTTCTGATTCTGGCTCCAGCCAGGGGCGGGGCCATTTGTCCCCATGATTACTGGAACCATAGCCACAAAGGTGTCATTTCTATTCACATAGAACTTTCTAGACTGTTAAACTTGCTTATGCTCATTGTCCCACCTGAGTTTCATGGAAAAGACAAAGCCTTGTCTACAGAAGGGAGGGACCATTCCACAGAGCAGGGACATGTGCTCTGTTCAGGGTATGAGAATCATCCCACATGCTCAGGTTTGGTTCCAGGCACCTGTTGGGGGTTGAAATGTGTGAGCTAGTGTAGCTTGGGGCTTCTGAGAAAGGGTCTTAGACCATGCAGTAAATGACAAAACCTCTCTGACCACCAGTGAAGGCATTTCAAGTCAGCCACTATGCATCTTGCCCCGAGCTACCCCATGAGCATCCTTTAAAGACTCACGAGATGTTCTTGAGGACATTGGGGACAACAAAGGAACATGTCCCAAGTGGTTTTCAAAGGACCAAGTGTGTTTGCTGGGTTGATGGGAAAGAGCAGAATCTGTTTGCCAACCTTGCCTTTAAACTCCCCGCTGTGTCTAGCTGGCCTTTCGAGTTTCAGTGCAGTCAGAATTACGTTATCTGCAGCCAGCTGCAGGGTCCCAGCTGTGTCCAAGACTAAGGTTGGAAGCTTCCAGAGCTCATCTCTGACCTTAGATAGACTTTGTTTATGGTCCTTTCAACTCTCTTTCCTTGTCTGTCAAATGGGTTGGCCCTAGAGGGAATTGTGCACTCCATGAGGATGAGCTCCATCTACGAAGGCCTCCAAGAGCATTAACCCATCTGCTCACACAAAGGATGGCTCGTGACCATGTATTCCGCATTGATATGGAGGAGGAAAAAAAGAGGAGAAAGGGGGATGCAGTGGAGAAGGGAGAAAGAAAATCAACCTGGAGGGAGAGTTACTATACAGCTCTTTAACACCTGCCTCGTGGGGTCTAGAAGTGTGCTAATTGTCTGATGAAGACACTGCAGGGGTGGGGTGGGACCTGTGAAATTCTTATATCATACACAACAATGATGGAGGCTCATGGTTGAATGGATACAAATTAGGAAGGAAAGACTAGGGTGGGGGTGGGGGGATGGATCATAAAAAAAGAAATGAAAGCAAATCTCTATACTCCCATCCCTACCTGCTTTCCTCCCCTCCTGTGTTATTTCAGAATTACTGTTTTCTCTGTGAAGTTTCCAGAAACTAAAAGGCACCCGTGCATGTAAACGAATCCTCTCTTTAATCCTCTACCATCTATTCCCTGAAATTTAAGTGAGAAAAAAACTGTTTCCTAACTGAATCCAGACCTGCACTCCACAAACAAAATAAATTATGTCACCAGGACATTTCATGCCTCTGGGTTGATGACTGGGGGAAGACAGGAGAGGAGAGGGATGAAGAGGTACCCCTCCCCCCCAGCCCTAAATAAAAAACAGGCATTCTAACAGACTCACGGCTGGCCAAAGTAGGGAGAAACTCAGAGCTCCAAGACTTGGTGCTTGGGTCTAAATTTAGAACCTATTTGTAGACAAGTTGGAGTGAGTTCAGAGAAAAGCCACCAAAACAATTAGAGGAATGCAGTTTAATTGGCCCAGCTTGGCTAAGCAACTGCTGAACAGGGAGCCTTACAGAGTCTGGAGCCAGAGGGAAGACATAAACAGTGTGTGTGTTTGGGGGGGGGGGCGGCTTAGCGTGCAGCACAAGAGGGCCTGGGACATAAATTGATCTCAGAGAAGATGGGACATAACTCAAGCCAGACTTGTGCATCCTGCGACGGGAGCCCCTTGGACTTGTAGAGCCACATAGTTAGGCCTCTCCATGGGCCATTACTCCTCAAGTGTTACTGATAACAATACAGTCTTATTTAATATAATATTTACAACTACCCTGCAAGGTAGGTGTGCTTATTCTGATTTATTTTTTGCAGGGAAAGAAATGAAGGCTTGGCAATGCTAAAGAACTTGTCCAGTCTCTTGGAAAATTAAGATTTTTAACTTTCGAACTGGTTGGTTAGTTTCAGAGTTTCAGACTCTCCTCTCTGAGAGATCTCACCTCCTGGTAGCTGTGGAAGGAAAGGAGAGAGAGAGAGAGAGAGAGAGAGAGAGAGAGAGAGAGAGAGAGAGAGAGAGAGAGAACAAACTAGTGAAAACTAGTGAGCTCTGGTAAGATTCCTAAGGCTGCTGTGTAGCTGTGTGCTACTGAAAGAGCAAATTAAAGCCAGACCCTGTCTTGTGTTTCATAAAGAGATAAGAGAAAGGGAATATGTTTGGTGGAGGTATAGTCAGGTTTGGAGGAAGGGGGTGCCTCTGCAGGCCCATGTTGAGGCATTCCTTTCCCCTCTGAAGGACTTCAGGGCATGGGGAAGGGAATTGAGGGAGTAGAGACAGAGAAAGGTGGGGAGACAGAGGAGGGAGAGACAGAGAGGAAGAGGGAAGGGGGAGGGGAAGGGAGAGGGGGAGGGAGAGGGAGAGGGGAAGGGGGAGGGGGAGGGAGAGGGGAAGGGGGAGGGAGAGGGGGAGGGGGAGGGAGAGGGGAAGGGGGAGGGGGAGGGAGAGGGGAAGGGGGAAGGGGAGGGAGAGGGGGAGGGGGAGGGGGAGGGAGAGGGGGAGGGAGAGGGAGAGGGAGAGGGGGAAGGAGAGGGAGAGGGAGAGGGAGAGGTAGAGGGAGAGGGAGAGGGGGAAGGAGAGGGAGAGGGAGAGGGAGAGGGAGAGGGAGAGGGAGAGGGAGAGGGGGGGGGAGAGGGGAATAGAGGCTGGCCATGAGCACAGGGTGGGGGAGGGAAATGGGGAGAGGGAGAGCAGGAGCAAGAGGACAGAGCAAGTGCAGAGGAGTGAGGAGAGGCAAGCAGCCCCTTTCACTGTGAGTCTGGCACACCTGGCTGTTGTCAGGTAACTGTGAGGTGGAACCTAGACTAAATGCCGACACCTTCCCTGTGAGCTCTGATCCTGGGTTGTGTCAGGGCTCCCATCCTTGGCCCTCCTCTGCTGGCTCCTAAGTCTGGCTAACCTCTCTGCATTTTCTCTGGACCCCATGACCTGCTGATGTCCCCTTTGTGGCATAGCTAGAAGAGAACTGACTATAGGTCAGAAAGACCTGTTTTTTAGTTACCACCTGGTTTGATATTTAGTGTGTGTGTGTGTGTATGTGTGTGTGTGTGTGTGTGTGTTTGTGCGTGCGTCCGCGCGCACGCTCATGTATGTATGTTTAGATCAGAGAACAACTTGTGGGAGTTGAGGAGTTGATGCTCTCCTGCCACCAAGTGGATTTCTTGGATTAAACCGAAGTCATCAGACTTGGTGGCAGATTGCCTTTACCCTCTGAGCCATCTCACTGGCTCTCAGTTTTACCTTTTCTAAAAGAAAGGTGTGGCCTCCAGCAAGGTACTTAATTTCTCCAGTTCTGATCTTCTTATCACTTAGACACAGTGAAGTCTGCCGTACAAGGTGGTTGTGGAAACAAGTGGGATCGATACCAAGTCCAGTGAACTTTGTAAATTTCAGGGTGCTCAGGAGAAAAGATCATTGTCAGGAGTGGGGCCTTAAATTGTATTTTAACTCAGTACAGACGAAGGTGAACCTCTCTGAGTTTCTGTCATTTTAGGCTTCTACCTGGCTTGTCCATTCCCAGTGCCCCTGGTGTGTTTGTTGTAGGAGCTGATCTGAAGCTGAGAGGGGACTGGCTGGCGAGTGCAACAGTGAGGACCAGTCTGCCATTGAAATCTAAAGAAATCACAGATCACAGTGTCCCTTGTCTGCATATGATAGAGAGCCAGCGCTGTGCACACATGGATCCAGAGGCACAGGAAACAAGTCTTACAAACTATTTAGGCAAAAGCACCTAACATTCAGCAAGATGCCTGGCATCCAAGGTGAAGTGGGACCTTGCTGATGGGGCAGAGCCCAGGAACAGGGACTTGACTGGGTGAGACTGAGAATGGCAACCAGCACTAGCAAGTGCAGGGCTTCTGGCACCGCTGGGAGGTAGGATACTTGTCTAACATGTGGGAAGTTCCAAATTCAACCCCCAGCTCAGGAGAGGGAAAACCAAAAAAATGGAAACAACAGGTGTCTACAGCACCTAGAGAGGCCTTGAAATCTCAGTCTGGGGCAAGAGAACAGAGCCCACTGTGGATGAAGCCAGGAGGTTATGTGAGGAAGCAGGCAATTCTGAGGATAATGGAGATTGTGGACACAGATGTGATGAGGTACAGAGAGAGCTTGAGTCAAAACGTCCTGGGTTCATTCTGCCTTACTGCATTGACCCTCCCCCGTGGGCTTTCCAGCCCCATATGCAGATTAAACTAGAGCCAACACTTACCAAGTATCTGTATGTAGCTTGTCACTTTACAAGGCCAGTCTTCTGCTCTTCAATGCAGTTGATTTTGGAGTCACCCTGATTCCTGTCACCATTTCACTATGACTCAGAGGTCAAAGATGACTACAAACCCAGCTTGCTAGTTCTGGGGTGTGTCTCACCCCTTGGCCAATGAATTCTGCAGCATTTTCAGAATCACCTCAAGTGACAGTTTCTGGGGCCCTTTATAAAAACCACAGAAAACTCATGATGAGCTGGTCTTCACAAACAACTCAGAAAAAAAAAAAAAAAAGACATGGTCATGCTACCCAGGAAACAGAAAGACAATCAAGTGCCCAGCAGTGAGCAGGCGTCCAGCTCTCAAATGCAGTTCTTGCATGATTCAAAGTCATTGAAAAGAGGAAAATTCATTTCTCAGCCAGCTGTTCACTGACATCACAGCTGTGCGTGCACACACAATTGCTGCATCTGTAGTGGATGTTTGGATATTATGGAAAGCATCTCTCCGTCGACCTCTGGAGATTTTTTGCATATACAGGTTGTGCAATCTAAGCAGTCATGCTTGACTTTTGTGGTTCATAGAGAGATGCCTTCTGGACACTTGTGAAGGGTATGGTTCACTTTGCAAATCAAAACAGATGTGTGCTGCAGTTTGGGTGGAAGAGATTGTGAATCCCTGTAGGCTCTTGCAAGAATCTCTAGGTGCCCATGATCCACACAGTATGCAACGTTTTTCTCTTGTCTCTAAGGAAACTGGAGACTAATGGAGTGGGGAGAGGAGCCTGGACAGGGTTTGGAAGACCCTATCAGGGACAGGTGGCCACAGTAAAAGGATCAAAGACCTTGTATTTCTCCTCTGCCTTTAGTTTACCTTCTGTCCCACGAGAACTCTTTGCAAACTTTTTCTTTTCATTTTGTGCTACCCTCCTCCCGTCCTATGGCTTTAAGTCTCACACCCCCTGGTCAAGTCATATCTTTGTCCACTCCTCCTGGGATGAGAGTTCCATGAGGTCAAGAGTGTCTTGGTCTTACATGCTAGCTAGTCTTCATGCTCAGGACAGTGCCTCACACCCAGAGAGGGCTCAATAAGCCCTCTTATTGAAGGGTCTCTGTCCACTGACTGCTGGAGTGAGACAATAGAAAACTTTGCAGATTAGCTCAGGTTACCCTCTATCTTAATTTTTCTTCAGGTGTGGGGATGCTGTGGGATAGAACAACAAGCTGGAAAAAACCTTGAGATGGAGACTCTTATGTGAGTGGCTTCTGTGAGGTCTGGCCTCATACAAACCACATAACAACTCATGCTGGGGGAAGCAGGATACAGCTTGCTGATACACTTAGCAAAGCTAGGGTCTTGTATCAGCTTCATCCTGGGACTTGGAATATGCATAAATAGTACTGTGGTGTTTTCCCCACTTTGAGACAAAGAGACTAGGATTTTCTGACCCCACATCTATAATCTCTACAGTACTGCCTGGTGAACTGACTCCTGTTGAGACTTCAGAGAGCAATACTCAGCAGACAGGCCCAATTGTGCACTGTAGAACCTCTGTGGTGGGAGTACCCAACTCAGAAAGGAAGGCTGAGTGGGAGAGAGATCGCCTGCTCCAGGCGGTGGGTGGCTCACATTCAGACCAATCTTTTGGGTATATCTAGAGAATTGCATCAGAGAATAAAAGCTAATATAATCTTGCTTGGCCAAAAAACCACTAAGGTGTTGGAGATGGATCAGCCCAAGGGGTTTCTTTTGTATAATTCTTTTCCAAGTAAGATATAAATAAGTATCTATTTACCCCAGGTAGGGAACTGAGGATAGACCAACAAAATGATTGCACCCAAGTCTAGCTTGGTGAATCACTGAGTTTACTGGGACTGCTGACATCATGGGTGGCTCAAAGGCAGCTCCCATCACCAAAAAGCCCACTCAGAATAGGCGATAACTCACAAAGTTTGTATCCCTGAGCTTTCTGCCAGATTTCCAGGCAGTTTCCCTTAGAGTCTTCCCTCTCCAGCACTATATACACTGCTTGTATATAAGGGAGTGGGCCTTGTGACCATCTTGAAACTTCCATGACAGGCCATAAACACATCAATTTCCTCAGTTTCCAAGTGTAATGGCCCTTCTTTCTTCCTCCCTCCAGGAGGGAAAGTCTCAATTCAACAGAAACAGCTATGTAGCATCATCTTTTTTCCATGTAGAACTGAAAGGGAAAACAAAGGCTTTGTCCATCAACAGAGACTTAAAGTGACCTTGGGATGCTGGGGAGAGTTTATGTGTCCCACGATTTCATCTTAACAAATACCGTATCAGACAGTTTCCTAGGTTTTCACTGACTATAGATAGAAACTAGACAGGCAGCCTGTAGCTCAAAGATAGCTAACTCCCAAATGAAAACAGTGCAATTTCTTTTACATATTGTTCATCAAAAAGTTTAGGAGGATGAAGTCCAAAAAGAGAACATGAACATGTCTAAAGTGGATAGCAGAAAGGGGTTCTAATGTGCTTGTTGAAGGTCTTGTTCAAGTCCCATGATAGCACTGCTCTCTGCTCTGCCCAAGGTCAAGATTTTTGTTGCACGGTATGATGTATTACACCAGGCCTCGGAGATTGAGCCATAAGCTCACATCATGCATGGCCCTTTGAAAGCATCATCCATTTTCACAGAGGTGTTCTAGAGAACACAGGGTAAACTAAAATGCCACTTGTGTATACTTGAGATTTAAAACACAGGACTTGGGTGTTTGGAATCGAACTCAGGATATTAAAAAATATATATTTCAATCATTTCCCACCCCCTGGTTTTTCTTACTTCATTACTCACCCAATTTCATTCCTTCCCTCCTTCATCAAAACAAACAAACAAACAAAAAAAGTAAGGCAAGTATTTCCTCCCCCCAAAAAATTCACAAAAATTACCATGGAATCCAATTTCCCTCTGCCAGCTGGTATCACTTGCAAATAGCTTTTTGTTTAGGGGTGGGACCCCATTCTGCTTCCCACCTAAGTGCTGAGAATGTCTTGAATGCCTGCAGGTCCCATGCGTGCTGGCAAAGTCTCAGCGAGTTTCATGTATACATCGATCCAATTGTGTCCTTAGAGTCAGCTACTACTTCTGGTTCTTACCCGGCCTCTTCCACATAGACCTTGAGACTTGAGGGGTTTGATAAAGACATCTCATTTAGGACTGAGTGTTCCAATGTCTCTCCTTCTCTGCACATTGATCAGTTGTGGGTCTCTGTGTTAGTTTCCATCTACTGAAAGAGTAAGCTTCTCTGAGAGGGCTGAGTGGTGTTCTTATCTATGACATAGCAATATGTCACTAGGAGTCATTTATTGCTGTATTCCTTTAGCAGAACAATATTAGAAGTCTGTTTTCCCAAGGCCCATGGCCTATCCTTTCCAGGTTCTTGGCCACTTTAGCAATGTATGAGTTTTATCTGGTGGAGTGAGCCTCAAATCCAACCAAAAAATGAAAGTCTGGGCATTTTACAATTAGTGTCAATGTCCCTCAAGTCTTTATCATAACCCTAGGCTGATCTTTAGAAAAATCTAAGTCAGGAACCAAGTTAATGGGTTTAGTTTGAATCTATGTACTTGAACTTAGATTCTGTGGTCCAAGTTAGGGAGGAAATATCCCAGTATAGAGGATCAGAGATACAATCATCTGAAATCCAGAAAAGAAAAAAAGGTAATGATATGTCCATATGTTCTTAGTTCTATGAGGGGGGCAGGCAGGTAGGGAGAGATAGAGAGAGAACATAAAATAGTCTTAATGGTTGTCTCAAGTGTGAAGAAACAGTGTGTTTCATTCATACACTTTGACAGACAATCCTTCTCCATCTTAGAAGTAGTGTGTCCACTCTTGGGGCCCAGAGGAGGACTGTACTCATTTGCAGAGGTCCCTCCCCTACAAATGATTGGCCTAACAGTGAGCACATGACCCAGTTCCAGCCAATAAATACAAGAGGGCCTATCTAGCTCTTTGTGGGGTAGAGAATTTTTGTCCACAGTAATATGAAAGCCTGACTTAGTTCTTGCTCAGTTAAGCTCCTTTCTCATTAGAACCCTGATTTGTAAGAGCATAACGCTATAGCTGGGGCAGCCATTTTGGTACACAGAACAGGGCAGAGTGACCAGACCCTGAATCCTCAAGATCAGAGTCTTGCTTTCATTCATATGTATTTTTCTTCAAAGAATAATAGAGTGAACATCTTCAGCTCGATAAGTCCCATGATCTACTGCTATTATATCATGAAAACCCTCCACAGGTAGCAGGCAAGTGGAGAACTATTCACACCAAGATCAGCAAGCCAGTTTGGCCCTTGGGCCACATTTTTCTAAAGTCTGGTTCAAGTCATAACACATTCACTTTCCACCTATTTATTTAAGAATTTCCTCTATGGTAGCCACAGTCTGGGTGAGGGGTAAATGAGAAATAAAAACAGATCAGATCTGCCCTCTGAAGCTTAGACGATGCTCGAGGAGCCATGAAAGACCCAAATGAATAAATAAAGATAATTACATACTGTAATAGATCCTGGGTGGAGGCAGACTGATGAGACAGAGGCCTCTGAGGCTGCCCAGAGCAGTGGGCAGAGAAAGACTGTGTGACTATGTTGATTAAGCAGGGATGAGAAGGATGCCTCCGCTTAAAGAGACAAGAACATTGGCATAAAGCAACAGGAATGGAGAGTACCTAGACACCCAGGCAGGAATCCCTCTTGAGCAAGAAAGGGAGACAGACAGGGGACAAGTCACAGATGATGTCAGAGCCCAGATTTTTATGCAGGAGTCATGCAGTGCCCTACACAGCAGAGTGGGGACAGTAATAATGTGTGCATTAAAATCATCAATGTGGCTGTCACATGGACTATAGGGAGGAGAAATTAAGCAGAGGTCACATGACACAGGGCAAGGTCCGTGGTATCCTTACAAATCAGGGTGCCAAGTAGGATGGAGCTACCTCAACAGCAGTTCAGCCAGGTTATGGTTCCAACTGTTTACTTCAGAATGGAAGACACAGACAGAGGTTGGAAATCCTGGGAACCAGAGAGCAAGGAAGGAGACCAAGGCAGGATAGATTGGCTTCCCTTTGGAAATAGTCACAAAGCTATAACCCAGTATGCTCCAGAGAGAGGTTGCCTGGCACCTTGATCCAAGAACTGGGATGGATTCTCTTTCTCTTATCTGGTACCTTTGCTTCTGCTGTCTCAACAGAGGGGCTGTGAGATCCTGTTTGCAGGCCAGTAGAGGTAAGAGTTTGGGAAGGCATGCACTTACTACTCTGCTATCCTGTCCCCTTGTTACTCAATCTTGCACAGCACCAGTGACAATATGAATGGATGGAGTGGAGTGGGGCGGAGTATGCTTAGACTGAATGTATTCACACAGAATTGTGTTCCACAAAGCATTTGAGGTCAGAAATGTATGTAGCAAGATAGGAAGATATGAATTAAATATAAGACCAAAAAGTATACAAATCAGATAAAAGATCAAGACTAAAGGACAGAAGAGGAAAAAATGCAAGTGATTACATCCTTCCAGGTTGTATTGCAAACAAACAAGATTGAAAGGCCCATGTGTTCCACAGTCCCTCTTACCTTATTCACATCCCCTCTAGCATTGCACAGCCTCCCATAGTTAACCAAATTTAGCCCTTCAGGGCCATCCATTGTTAACCCCAACCCCAGCAGAAGTGCCACTGTCTCCATGTGCCTTTTTGGTGATGGGGAGGGGAAAGTGTGGGCTCGTCTTCACAATGTCCTACCATTACTTTGTTTCAATCTCCGTTTAACTGAATGACTTCCCAATCAGATTTGAGCTCTTTCACATTCATCAAGGTTCAAATGCTAATGAACAAGGCAAGTAGGGCCAAGAGCTAAAGAGACTGGGAAGGCCAGCTAAGGTCCTGGGACCAGACCTGCTGAGCTGGATCAGGGCCCCAATGAAGCCATGGCTACAACAATAAGAACCAGCCAGTGGTGATCTGCCAGGCTCTTCCCTCCATCTGAGAGTGAGTGACCATTGACTCCTTGTGAGCAGGCAAGCCTCTGCTCTAGCCCATTTGATTCAATCATCTCCTTTCTCTGCCCTCCCCAGCAGAGTAAAGTTGGCTAAGTGGTCGGGAAGAGTTCTTGACCTCTGTGCTGGAAGGAGACTGTAGTCCTCGAAGCAGAGTCAGAAATATCCATGACAGCTCTGACAGATTTAAAAGTCCTTTCCATGTGAACTTTCTTACTTGTTCCATGCTTCAGCTACTTTCTCTGACCTTGTCCCCCTCCTTTCTCCACCTTCAGCCATCATCCATTCGACAGCACACTCTTATGCCCTGTCTCAACTTTATAAATATGTTTTGGAAATAAAGTATTCCCCAAAGGTTGGAGTCTTGGTCCAATCACTGAGCAGCCTGCATCAGTGGATTAACACATTGATGAACTCATAGCCCGACAGCATCAGGGGGGTTAGTGGGAGGTAGGGTACACCACTTGCTGTCTCTGTGTTGGCTTCTTACCTGTGTAGGGGGAACAGTTCTGCTACACTACACTCTCCCTACTGTGACGTTTAGGTTCACTTTAGGTCTATAGCAATGCAGCCTACCAGTTATGTCCCAACACCTATGAAACTATGAGCCAAATAAACACTTCCTCCTTTTAAGTTGTCCTACCTGGTATTTGTTGCCCTAATGAAAAAAATATAACACATGTCTTTGTGAGTCCATGCTGCCTCACAGCAATGAATGCAGGAGTGGCCACTCTGTGTCTGCAGGAATTACCTCCTCTCTGTCCACATCTACCCCTATTATAAGACCATACCTAGACCTGCCAGTCTTTGATGATCACAGGATTCCATTGGCTTTTGTCAGTTACCAACTCTGACTACCAGGTCTAGGTACAACATCTATTGCACCCGTGTCAGGCCCTGCCTCTCTCCTTTGAAGCTGCTGGGGTAGGAGGAGACAAGGCACGTCCACAGCACACAGTCTGGGGTTCTAAAGTTAGAGGAAGTGAACCTTTCAAGTTTACCTGGAATTACCCCAGCCTTGAAACTGAAAACCTCCTCCATTCTTAGTCCACCCCACTTGGACTTGGGACAAAAGAACCAGCTTCCTGTCCCAGCTCTTCTTGGCCTAGTCTATAACCTTTGACAACACACAACTCTGCCTGCAAATGTAGGCATACATTCCCATTCCTGACTGCTTCTCAGGGGGTATTTCTAAGGGTCACATCAGATAATGGATGTGAAAGTGCCTAGCAGACACTAAAACACTGGACAGACATAGAGGGTCTTTATTATCCCGTGTTTATGACCCAGAGTCCAGAGTATTAGCAATTTCAATTAATCAAATAAATGGAAAAATAAATTGGTTTTATGGAAACTGATTCCCACCCCTTTCCAACAGTTCAGGGCTGGGGCAAAGGAAAGGGAATAATCAAAGTGTTTATGGCTCTGGCTGGGGCAGACCCAAGTAGGAGCTTGTCTAACTCCATCCTCTGCTTCAGGAACCCAGGCCATATTATGGCCTTGGCCTATGGTCCTCATTGGCCGTTCTTTTTATTCTTTATACCCCATGTTGGGGATAAGACAACGCCCGCCCACTGAGCAACATTTGTGTGAGGCTTTTCAAGCCACATGTGTGGTAACTTAGGGACATTGGTACATGTGGTTCAGAGAGTTTCCACAAATCCCAGGCATATCCTAAGATACCCTCAATGAGTTCTCTTTCCTGTAGATTTTACTACCTCGACTGATGCAAAACCCTGGCCTCGACAGGAACCCCTTCTTGAAAATGTGAATCAGAACTCTCAGAGTAGACTTGGCTGAGATCAGCCAACTGTCTGTTTGGGATATAATAGGTGCATATCTGAGTTTTGAAGGTCTCTGTGGAAGTTTCTAGAAATGTAGCAAGGACATATAGTAATAGAAACAGAGAGGGGAAAGAGAGAGAGGGGGGAGGGGGGAAGGGGAGGGGGAGGGAGGGAGGGAGAGGGAGAGGAAGGAAGGAAGGAAGGAGAGAGAGAGAAAAAGAAAGAAAGAAAGAAAGAAAGAAAGAAAGAAAGAAAGAAAGAAAGAAAGAAAGAAAGAAAGAAAGGAAGGAAGGAAGGAAGGAAGGAAGGAAGGAAGAAAGAAAGAGGAAGGAAGGAAGGAAGGAGGAAAAACAACTGGTGCAGTGGAGTGGGCATGTGAGCTGGGAAGGGTGTGTGTTCAAAAGCACAGGGCCAGGAGACTCACGATCCTTCGTAACTCATTTTTGCTGCACCCACCTCTTTCCATTCTGTGTCTCAGAGCAGGGGTTTCCTTGAGCATTCTCTAGTACACAGAGCCCAGGCACTGAAGTGTGTCCAGTTCCCTACCAATTGGTTTCTCTCATCACAGGGACAGAAGTTTGAACTCAGTTTGACCTACAGATAGCAGAGAGCTCTCTGAAGGAGCTCTTATGGGTGGAGAGGCAGGTGGAGAAACCTCCAAGGAGAAGCAGTGGTTATGTAACGCCTTCTAGTCAACAGAAAGAAGAAGGACCGGTGATGCCAACATGGATTTGGGCAGGATGAGGGCCAAATCCGGAATAATCTGTGAGCCAGGGACCGTTTGTGCTGCAGATTGTCTGTTCCCGTATAATTACGAATAGGCTGCATGCGGTTCTGCTTTATGAGCTTGTGGAACGAGGCACTGTGAGGCCAATAAAGACAGATAACCACGGCAACAATAAAATGAAGCTGCAGCTTCTCCAGCTCGGCTAATCGATGAGAACATCAGAAAGGTGGCTTTGTCTTAGGCCAGGCCTCTGGCGGGATGCAGCTCCACAGCCAGCCTTTGTGGAAGCCGCTATTGTCCCTCTACATCTTCCACCTGGGTGACAGGTGAGAGCCAGCTCCCATCTCTGTTCCCAGCATTGCTAATGCTGTTTGCTTATGATTCCACTTTGAAAAGCTAGCAGTGTTGAGAAAGCCATGGGAATTTGTTTCTATTAAAATAATAGAGCCAGCTGCTATTCAGCAAGGTGTAGGCCTGAAAATTAAAGAATGTTTTTAAAGTCCATATCTTTATTTTTAAAATTACACGTATTTACTTTATGTCTATCAGTATTTTGCCCGTGTGTATGTATGTGTGCTATGTGCATGTCTGGTGCCCATGGAAGTCAGTAAGAAGGCTGTAGATTCCCTGGAACTGGAGATATCGACGGTTGTGAGCCACCATGTGGGTGCTGGGAACCGAACCTGGGTCCTCAACGTACTTTTAACAGCTAACCCAAACACATCTCTTTACTTATGGAGGAGAAAAAGCAAAGCTTGGAATGGGGGCTGGGCCGGGAGAGAGACCAGTCAGAAACACTGTGGAAGAAACACAGATTAGAAGAGAAGCCTTTGGATTCCATCTGTGAAATATTAGCCTGCGCGTCCGGAATGTGTACCTCAGGCAAGCCGCTGTTCTTTTTTTTTTTTTTTTTTCCATTTTTTATTAGGTATTTAACTCATTTACATTTCCAATGCTATACCAAAAGTCCCCCATATCCACCCACCCCCACTCCCCTGCCCACCCACTCCCCCTTTTTGGCCCTGGTGTTCCCCTGTACTGGGGCATATAAAGTTTGCAAGTCCAATGGGCCTCTCTTTCCAGTGATGGCCCACTAGGCCATCTTTTGATATATATGCAGCTAGAGTCAAGAGCTCCGGGGTACTGGTTAGTTCATAATGTTGTTCCACCTATAGGGTTGCAGATCCCTTTAGCTCCTTGGCTACTTTCTCTAGCTCCTCCATTGGGAGCCCTATGATCCATCCATTAGCTGACTGTGAGCATCCACTTCTGTGTTTGCTAGGCCCCGGCATAGTCTCACAAGAGACAGCTACATCTGGGTCCTTTCAATAAAATCTTGCTAGTGTATGCAATGGTGTCAGCGTTTAGATGCTGATTATGGGGTGGATCCCTGGATATGGCAGTCTCTACATGGTCCATCCTTTCATCTCAGCTCCAAACTTTGTCTCTGTAACTCCTTCCATGGGTGTTTTGTTCCCAAATCTAAGGAGGGGCATAGTGTCCACACTTCAGTCTTCATTCTTCTTGAGTTTCATGTGTTTAGCAAATTATATCTTATATCTTGGGTATCCTAGGTTTGGGGCTAATATCCACTTATCAGTGAATACATATTGTGTGAGTTTCTTTGTGAATGTGTTACCTCACTCAGGATGATGCCCTCCAGGTCCATCCATTTGGCTAGGAATTTCATAAATTCATTCTTTTTAATAGCTGAGTAGTACTCCATTGTGTAGATGTACCACATTTTCTGTATCCATTCCTCTGTTGAGGGGCATCTAGGTTCTTTCCAGCTTCTGGCTATTATAAATAAGGCTGCTATGAACATAGTGGAGCATGTGTCCTTCTTACCTGTTGGGGCATCTTCTGGATATATGCCCAGGAGAGGTATTGCTGGATCCTCCGGTAGTACTATGTCCAGTTTTCTGAGGAACCGCCAGACTGATTTCCAGAGTGGTTGTACAAGCCTGCACTCCCACCAACAATGGAGGAGTGTTCCTCTTTCTCCACATCCACGCCAGCATCTGCTGTCACCTGAATTTTTGATCTTAGCCATTCTGACTGGTGTGAGGTGGAATCTCAGGGTTGTTTTGATTTGCATTTCCCTGATGATTAAAGATGTTGAACATTTTTTCAAGTGCTTCTCTGCCATTCGGTATTCCTCAGGTGAGAATTCTTTGTTCAGTTCTGAGCCCCATTTTTTAATGGGGTTATTTGATTTTCTGAAGTCCACCTTCTTGAGTTCTTTATATATGTTGGATATTAGTCCCCTATCTGATTTAGGATAGGTAAAGATCCTTTCCCAATCTGTTGGTGGTCTTTTTGTCTTATTGACGGTGTCTTTTGCCTTGCAGAAACTTTGGAGTTTCATTAGGTCCCATTTGTCAATTCTCGATCTTACAGCACAAGCCATTGCTGTTCTGTTCAGGAATTTTTCCCCTGTGCCCATATCTTCAAGGCTTTTCCCCACTTTCTCCTCTATAAGTTTCAGTGTCTCTGGTTTTATGTGAAGTTCCTTGATCCACTTAGATTTGACCTTAGTACAAGGAGATAAGTATGGATCGATTCGCATTCTTCTACACGATAACAACCAGTTGTGCCAGCACCAATTGTTGAAAATGCTGTCTTTCTTCCACTGGATGGTTTTAGCTCCCTTGTCGAAGATCAAGTGACCATAGGTGTGTGGGTTCATTTCTGGGTCTTCAATTCTATTCCATTGGTCTACTTGTCTGTCTCTATACCAGTACCATGCAGTTTTTATCACAATTGCTCTGTAGTAAAGCTTTAGGTCTGGCATGGTGATTCCGCCAGAAGTTCTTTTATCCTTGAGAAGACTTTTTGCTATCCTAGGTTTTTTGTTATTCCAGACAAATTTGCAAATTGCTCCTTCCAATTCGTTGAAGAATTGAGTTGAAATTTTGATGGGGATTGCATTGAATCTGTAGATTGCTTTTGGCAAGATAGCCATTTTTACAATGTTGATCCTGCCAATCCATGAGCATGGGAGATCTTTCCATCTTCTGAGATCTTCCTTAATTTCTTTCTTCAGAGATTTGAAGTTTTTATCATACAGATCTTTCACTTCCTTAGTTAGAGTCACGCCAAGATATTTTATATTATTTGTGACTATTGAGAAGGGTGTTGTTTCCCTAATTTCTTTCTCAGCCTGTTTATTCTTTGTATAGAGAAAGGCCATTGACTTGTTTGAGTTTATTTTATATCCAGCTACTTCACCGAAGCTGTTTATCAGGTTTAGGAGTTCTCTGGTAGAATTTTTAGGGTCGCTTATATATACTATCATATCATCTGCAAAAAGTGATATTTTGACTTCCTCTTTTCCAATTTGTATTCCCTTGATCTCCTTTTGTTGTCGAATTGCTCTGGCTAATACTTCAAGTACTATGTTGAAAAGGTAGGGAGAAAGTGGGCAGCCTTGTCTAGTCCCTGATTTTAGTGGGATTGCTTCCAGCTTCTCTCCATTTACTTTGATGTTGGCTACTGGTTTGCTGTAGATTGCTTTTATCATGTTTAGGTATGGGCCTTGAATTCCTGATCTTTCCAAAACTTTTATCATGAATGGGTGTTGGATCTTGTCAAATGCTTTTTCTGCATCTAACGAGATGATCATGTGGTTTTTGTCTTTGAGTTTGTTTATATAATGGATTACATTGATGGATTTTCGTATATTAAACCATCCCTGCATCCCTGGAATAAAACCTACTTGGTCAGGATGGATGATTGCTTTAATGTGTTCTTGGATTCGGTTAGCGAGAATTTTATTGAGGATTTTTGCATCGATATTCATAAGAGAAATTGGTCTGAAGTTCTCTATCTTTGTTGGATCTTTCTGTGGTTTAGGTATCAGAGTAATAGTGGCTTCATAAAATGAGTTGGGTAGAGTACCTTCTACTTCTATTTTGTGAAATAGTTTGTGCAGAATTGGAATTAGATCTTCTTTGAAGGTCTGATAGAACTCTGCACTAAACCCATCTGGTCCTGGGCTTTTTTTGGTTGGGAGACTATTAATAACTGCTTCTATTTCTTTAGGTGATATGGGACTGTTTAGATGGTCAACTTGATCCTGATTCAACTTTGGTACCTGGTATCTGTCCAGAAATTTGTCCATTTCGTCCAGGTTTTCCAGTTTTGTTGAGTATAGCCTTTTGTAGAAGGATCTGATGGTGTTTTGGATTTCTTCAGGATCTGTTGTTATGTCTCCCTTTTCATTTCTGATTTTGTTAATTAGGATTTTGTCCCTGTGCCCTTTAGTGAGTCTAGCTAAGGGTTTATCTATCTTGTTGATTTTCTCAAAGAACCAACTCCTCGTTTGGTTAATTCTTTGAATAGTTCTTCTTGTTTCCACTTGGTTGATTTCACCCCTGAGTTTGATTATTTCCTGCCGTCTACTCCTCTTGGGTGAATTTGCTTCCTTTTTTTCTAGGGCTTTTAGATGTGTTGTCAAGCTGCTAGTATGTGCTGTCTCCCGTTTCTTCTTGGAGGCACTCAGAGCTATGAGTTTCCCTCTTAGAAATGCTTTCATTGTGTCCCATAGGTTTGGGTACGTTGTGGCTTCATTTTCATTAAACTCTAAAAAGTCTTTAATTTCTTTCTTTATTCCTTCCTTGACCAAGGTATCATTGAGAAGAGTGTTATTCAGTTTCCACGTGAATGTTGGCTTTCCATTATTTATGTTGTTATTGAAGATCAGTCTTAGGCCATGGTGGTCTGATAGGATACATGGGACAATTTCAATATTTTTGTATCTATTGAGGCCTGTTTTGTGACCAATCATATGGTCAATTTTGGAGAAGGTCCCGTGAGGTGCTGAGAAGAAGGTATATCCTTTTGTTTTAGGATAAAATTTTCTGTAGATATCTGTCAGGTCCATTTGTTTCATAACTTCTGTTAGTTTCACTGTGTCCCTGTTTAGTTTCTGTTTCCACGATCTGTCCTTTGAAGAAAGTGGTGTGTTGAAGTCTCCCACTATTATTGTGTGAGGTGCAATGTATGCTTTGAGCTTTACTAAAGTGTCTCTAATGAATGTGGCTGCCCTTGCATTTGGTGCGTAGATATTCAGAATTGAGAGTTCCTCTTGGAGGATTTTGCCTTTGATGAGTATGAAGTGTCCCTCCTTGTCTTTTTTGATAACTTTGGGTTGTAAGTCGATTTTATTTGATATTAGAATGGCTACTCCAGCTTGTTTCTTCAGTCCATTTGCTTGGAAAATTGTTTTCCAGCCTTTCACTCTGAGGTAGTGTCTGTCTTTTTCCCTGAGATGGGTTTCCTGTAAGCAGCAGAATGTTGGGTCCTGTTTGTGTAGCCAGTCTGTTAGTCTATGTCTTTTTATTGGGGAATTGAGTCCATTGATATTAAGAGATATTAAGGAAAAGTAATTGTTGCTCCCTTTTATTTTTGTTGTTAGAGTTGGCATTCTGTTCTTGTGGCTGTCTTCTTTTTGGTTTGTTGAATGATTACTTTCTTGGTTGTTCTAGGGCGTGATTTCCGTCCTTGTATTGCTTCTTTTCTGTTATTATCCTTTGAAGGGCTGGATTCGTGGAAAGATATTGTGTGAATTTGGTTTTGTCGTGGAATACTTTGGTTTCTCCATCTATGGTAATTGAGAGTTTGGCCGGGTATAGTAGCCTGGGCTGGCATTTGTGTTCTCTTAGTGTCTGTATAACATCTGTCCAGGCTCTTCTGGCTTTCATAGTCTCTGGTGAAAAGTCTGGTGTAATTCTGATAGGCCTTCCTTTATATGTTACTTGACCTTTCTCCCTTACTGCTTTTAATATTCTATCTTTATTTAGTGCATTTGTTGTTCTGATTATTATGTGTCGGGAGGAATTTCTTTTCTGGTCCAGTCTATTTGGAGTTCTGTAGGCTTCTTGTATGATCATGGGCATCTCTTTTTTTATGTTTGGGAAGTTTTCTTCTATTATTTTGTTGAAGATATTAGCTGGCCCTTTAAGTTGAAAATCTTCATTCTCATCAATTCCTATTATCCGTAGGTTTGGTCTTCTCATTGTGTCCTGGATTACCTGGATGTTTTGAGTTAGGATCCTTTTGCATTTTGTATTTTCTTTGACTGTTGTGTCGATGTTCTCTATGGAATCTTCTGCACCTGAGATTCTCTCTTCCATTTCTTGTATTCTGTTGCTGATGCTCGCATCTATGGTTCCAGATCTCTTTCCTAGGGTTTCTATCTCCAGCGTTGCCTCGCTTTGGGTTTTCTTTATTGTGTCTACTTCCCCTTTTAGTTCTAGTATGGTTTTGTTCATTTCCATCACCTGTTTGGATGTGTTTTCCTGTTTTTCTTTAATGATTTCTACCTGTTTGGCTGTGTTTTCCTGCTTTTCTTTAAGGGCCTGTAACTCTTTAGCAGTGCTCTCCTGTAATTCTTTAAGTGACTTATGAAAGTCCTTCTTGATGTCCTCTATCATCATCATGAGAAATGTTTTTAAATCTGGGTCTAGATTTTCGGTTGTGTTGGGGTGCCCAGGACTAGGTGGGGTGGGAGTGCTGCGTTCTGATGATGGTGAGTGGTCTTGATTTCTGTTAGTAGGATTCTTACGTTTGCCTTTCGCCATCTGGTAATCTCTGAAGCTAGCTGTTTTAGTTGTCACTGTTAAGAGCTTGTTCTTCAGGTGACTCTGTTAGCCTCTATGAGCAGACCTGGAGGGTAGCACTCTCCTTAGTTTCAGTGGGCAGAGTATTCTCTGCAGGCAAGCTCTCTTCTTGCAAGGCAGGTACCCAGATATCTGGTGTTCGAACCAGACTCCTGGCAGAAGTTGTGTTCCACTCACTAGAGGTCTTAGGATCACGTGTGGAATCCTGTGTGGGCCCTTGCGGGTGTCAGGCGACTCAGCTGGCAAGGTAGCCCGGGGCTCGAGTGGAGCGGAAGGGGTTTGTGCCCCAGATCAAGCCCGGGTAGCCTGCTTCCCTATGTACCGCAGTCTCAAGTTCCCCGCGATTGGATTGGGGCAGGCGCTGTGTTCCACTCACCAGAGGTCTTAGGGTCCTGTGGGGAGTCCCGTGTGGGCCCTTGCGGGTGTCAGGCGACTCAGCTGGCAAGGTAGCCCGGGGCTCGAGTGGAGCGGAAGGGGTTTGTGCCCCAGATCAAGCCCGGGTAGCCTGCTTCCCTATGTACCGCAGTCTCAAGTTCCCCGCGATTGGATTGGGGCAGGCGCTGTGTTCCACTCACCAGAGGTCTTAGGGTCCCGTGGGGAGTCCCGTGTGGGCCCTTGCGGGTGTTGGGCAAGACTCTGCTGGCAAGGTAGCCCGGGGCTCGAGTCTCGAGTCCCAAGCCGCTGTTCTTAATGCTTGGTGTCCGTCCATTCTCTCACTTAGGTTTCATGACAACCATATAAAGTGGCTACTCTCATTACCTTCATTGTCTTAGTTTTCTTTTTGTTGCCGTGATAAGCACCATGACCTAAAGCAACTTGGGAGATTAAAGCATTTATTTGGCTTACAAATTATAGTCTGTCACTGAGAGAATCCAAGGCAGGAACTCCCACAGGAGCCCTGAGGCAGGAATTGAAGCAGAGACCACGAAGGGATGCTGCTCACTGGCCCATTTCTCTGTCTTACTTGGCTTGCTTTCATATACAACCCAGAATGACCCCCTAACAACAGGAACTGACCTGGTGCCACCTGCCCAGTGCGTTGGGGCCTTCCATACCAGTTAACCATCAAGAACCTGCCCCCACTCCCTGTCCCTGCCCCCACTCCCCACCTCCACCCCCACCCTGGACATACAGACCAGTCTTGGGGAGGCCATTCCTCAATGGAGGTTTCCTCTTCCCTGGTGACTCTAGTTTGTATCAAGTCCACAAAACTAACCAGAATATTCATGCTGCAGATGGGGAAACCGAGGAGCAGAAAGATAAGCAGTTTGCCTGAGATCTCACAGCTACCCTATGCTTAGGCTCCACCCACCATATTCTTAAGCACTTACTTTGGAAGATGCCCTGCTTCTCAGCTCTGTGTCTTGGTAACTGAAACTCCTTGCAAAGTCACTGATTTATAAGCTGACTCTGTCGTGTTTCCTCGTGCCTTGAAAACACAGTTATTGATTTGTTCTCATCTAAGTATTTGTTGAGCATCTACTACATATTAGATTTTGGGAGCCCTGAGAGCAGTTTCTACACTCAGAATCTAATAGCTCTCTTCCTCCAAGTGCTGAGTTCTATTTTACAATCCACAGCAGTTCTTGTGCTGCTTCTTCATTTGCAGGCACACTCAGAGTTTGGCAGGTTACAATCCAAGCAGCCTTGGCCGGGCTTTTTGTTGACGGTCTCCCAAGGCAGGTAAGGAATGGTGGTATACTCCTGTAATCCCAGGACTTGCAAAGCTAAGGTCGGAGGGAGGCTTGTAAGTTAGAAGCGAATCTGGGCTACATAGTGAACTCTCAGTCCATCTGAAATTCAGAGACCTTTGTGCACGGGGCAGAGTTGGGGGAGGGCATTTTAGTTTCCCATGCCAAGGTCGTGGTATCAGGAAGACTTGGTTCCACCCTGGAGGGTTGGAAGAGAAACTTACTTCTGGGTCCTCAATGTCAATTCCCTACATCTTGAACAGAAGTCCCTTGGGTTCACTGAAGCAGCTTCTCCAAGATACCCACACCTCTTGGCTCACTGCCTCTCCATCTTCAATGCTTTTAAGCTTTGAATCTCTGCCTTCACCTGTAGTCTTCCTCTCTGCTTTTATGGCCATGCAAGATCACTCAGAGCATCCCATGTGAAAATCTGGGGTGTCTCCTTATTTTAAGGCCAAAAAGATTAAAAACTTGGAATAGGCTACAAAGATCCTCCTACATGTAACATATTCACAGGCAAGCCACCTTCACCCACAGCATCCTTACCCAGCTGTGGGAACCTCCTTGGAGATGGTTTCAGGGGTAGAGTAACTCAAATTTCTTTCGGGTTATCCTGATATCCTAGCAGCACAGTTGTGGGGACAAAGATAGAAAGTAGGGAACTTTTTGTCAGGGTTGTAGAAGATTCCCTTTCATGTGCTCTTCCATACTCATTGAGAATCTCACACAATAGCACCCCCAACTCTAGGACTCCACCACAGGGTGGTAAACACAGCAGACCACTTTATAGAATTCAAACTGACATCATCGAGAACTTGGGCTGCATGCCACGGGACAGCAATCCCAGCAAGATCCTGCCCAGTGACTGAGGCCAGCAGCAGGTAGCCTCTGGGATTGGTAGGAGCAGGGGGTGGCAAGGAGAAGGTGGGACAGGGCTGATGACTCCTGTGGAGACTGTTTTTTAAGGTCTAGAGGTCAGAATTCCTGGACAGGACCATGAGGACTGATACAGGAACAGAATGGGGGACTGAACCTTCACCATGGGTTTCCTTGAGGTACCCAGATTTCTCACAGATCAAAGTAGTACTGAATCTAGGGCAGTTCCCTGGTATGTCAATTCAGTGACAAAGCAACAGGACCTCCCAGTGGGAGACACTGTCCCTCACTTGAAAGGCATAGTCTTTGTGCCTCCGGATGGCCCCCTCACCTCTCTTCCCCAGATCTCCACTAGAAGGAGTCATATGAGCTCTGACTAGGGAAAGGTCCAGGCTCCCTGGGGAGCATGGTGACCCTAGATCTGCCCTTGAACCTCGAGCCAAACAGGGTTCTGGACCCATTCTGGAAGACTTGGTCTCCCAACTCAAATATAGCTTGGGTTCCCTCCTCATCAGTACCCACAGAAGATACTCCAGGGAATTGTGCAGAAAACACAGCACTCAGCAGCAATGGACAAATGGCCAGCATGCTAACTATCACCGTCTGCAGCCCTATCTCCTGACATGGTTACTCTGGCCAGGGTAGTATTGGAGAAAACACAATAAGGAGAAGGTAAATGAAGAGGTTTGAGGTCAACCATGATCAAACAGTGTTTAATAAGCACATGCTATCTGCCAGGCATGTGGTGACTCTTATCTCCCACAGAACCCTGCTAGTGAGTTGGTTGCTGTCCCAGGTCTATGGAGGGTGTCTATGTCTTCCCCAGGAGACCACGTTTGGAAGTAGTGTGATAATTGCTCAGCTCTGTTATACTGAAGACACGGACAGTGTTTCTGGACCAAGTAGTGCAGTGAACACCCCAACATATGAGGACACCCTAGTACCAGCATCAGAAACTCAACCTCACTTCTATTCTCACCAGGTTCTCAATGAGGGGCATTCTGCCCTCACCCCCATTTCCTGATTAAAAAAAATCAAGGTACCACATATCCAAGGAAGTCACTCAAAGCAGCCCAGCTTGTGAGAATCAGAACAGGACTGGAAGCCAAGCTGTCTATCTCTGTGACCTCTGCAAGGCAGGCCGTCCTAGGATGCCCTGCTCCTTTTCTCCTGTAGTAGTTAATAAAGAATGGGGGGGGGGTGCAGACTTCATTCAGGAGGGAAGGCAGCACCTGCTACATTGAAGACTAGCCAGAAACCATTTGACCCCAAAGTTCTAGAATCAGGGTTGAAACTGGGGTCCCTCTGGAGCAGCTGTTCTAAACCTGTGGGTGATGATCCCCTTGGGGCTCGCCTAACAGATAGTTATGATTCATAACAGTAGCAAAATTACACGTATCAAGAAGCAACAAAATGGTTTTACTGTTGGAGGTCACCACAACACGAGGAACTGTATTACAGGGTCGAGAACCACTGCTCCAAAGCCTTCACTCCTTTCATTTGCCTATACCATGCCTGAGGCACATGTGTTAGGAAAGAGAAGACAGAAGAGATGACGTGATCCTGTCAGAGCCTTTCATGCACTAGAGTCTGGGGCAGAAGAAGAGCTTGGATGCTGAGGGATACAGGGCTCAGGCAGAGTGGTCTAATCTAGGTGGGCTTCTTGGAGGAAGCAAAGGAAGTGGAGTGAGCGCGTGAAGGGAGGAGGAGAGGGTGCACCTACTCCAGTGCTCTGGTTCTCACTAGGAACCCTGTCCAGTTGTTGTTTTTAAAATCCTTGCATTGGATCGCTATAAATAAATGATAGGCTCTGTTTCCAAATAAGTGTTTGTTTCCATGTGTTAATGGCTAATTGCTGGCAGGCTCCGCGGGTAGCCCGGCTCTGCGAGTGTGCAGAGCCATCCGCCATGGTGGCTCCAGCTCCCTTGGCTCCCTAGGCATGCATGTTTAAAGAGCCCCTTGGCTCTCTGCCCTCCTCTTAAAGAGGCCCTGCTCACTCACGGTCTTCCCCCTTCCCCACGAGTCCACTGAGCCCATAGCAGCCTCGCAACTCACTCCCAACGGAGATTTCAGGAAGAGGAAAGTGAGAGGCGGGCACAGGCGTGGAGCTCTCTCGGACCTCGAATCTGGGAAGCATATAGTTAAAATCTACATTTGCAGAGATTTTTTTTTTCAGATAGCATTGCCCAGCAACCAAGGGCTGCCCACCGATGAGGGCAAGGATGTGCAATTCGCTTGGGAGGGAAGCGAGTCATAGGTGAGCTGGACGATTCCATGAGACACAGCATCCTGGAGACTAATGGCAAACCACAGAGCACCTGCCTCTCTATTCCTACTAAGAAAGGCTGCTTCCTGCAAAACCTCTTTCTGGGTGTCTGCCTCCTGAAGGTGGCAAGACGCTCTCTTTTTACATCACAGTCTATATTTCATGGAGCTCCCTAAATCCAAGCTAACTATTTTACTTGTGGCCTCATAATGATACTCTACAGAGCTTTCCGCATGTGTGGAGTACTTGCCATGGATTTTCTTATTTAAACCTTCCAGAAACTCTTGGAGTGGGATGCTCACACTTGAATCCAGTCTCTAGTGACCCAGCCAGCTCTGGACCCCATGCTCACTGCTCACCCATCTCTCTTCACCAGATTCCCACCAAAAGGAACCACACTGTTTCTGACAGAAAACCCTCTGCCTCTCCTCTGGGGAGCACTCTCTCTCCTCTGGGGAGCAGTCACCCTTGAACCCGGAACCAAGCAGGGATTATGAAAAATGAGGCTGGAGAGAAAGAGTCAGAGATCAATTATTCACTTGATAGTGACAGTCAGTCACATGACATTCCTGGTAGAATTGACTAGAAATCATGAGGTAGTGTATCCAACCTCTTTGTCCTCATCTGAGAAGCAGACTGCTTGAAGAACAGAGCCTTGTCATATAGGCAGTTAGGGAGAGAGCCAGGGCTCAAACTTGATTCCCTGTGCCACATTTTTTCCAATTAACTGAGGTAGCCAGGCAGACCTGACTTGATAACACACATCTCCTGCCTATTTCTGAGTGCCCTTGGACAAAGGACCAGCAACTCCACTCATCTGTCAAGTGACCTGCAGCAAAGATGGAGACAGGAAGCAACATGTCACTTTAGACCTAGCAAACTCATTGTTCTTTCTCCTCTATTCACATAAAGCAATTGAGACACGGGAGAACATGGTTATCCAGAGATGGATAACTTTACTCCCAGGCCATTTGGCAACCCCTGGAGACATATTTTTGGCTTGGCACAGTCAGGGGTGTTGAGAATTTGCTGTCAGCATCTTGTAAGTCGAGAGGGGTTCTGAAATGGAGAGAAAGTAACCCTTATGAGTTCCTCAGTTCAAAGTATCAATAGTGTTTCACTTCAGAAGCCCTGCTATAAATCAATAAGAAAGAGATCAATAATTCAATAGAAAAATGGACAAAAGATAGGCAAAGATGAGATACAGATGTAAAAGCAGAAACTCCGTGAAGATGAAATATGATGCTCTGCCTCGCTAGCCATCAGAAGTTATGCAAATCAAAGCAAGAAAAGGTATTATCTCCCACCATCAAATGGACAGCGACTTCTAATTCTGAATGTGTTAAGAGCTGGTTTCAAAACATTGGAAACTTGTGAGCAAAGACAATCCCTTTGAATATCAATTTAGTGCTGTGTATAGCCAAAAGGAGCAATTCTTACCTGGAGTAATCTTCTTTGACTGAGAGAGAGAGAGAGGGAGAGAGAGAGAGAGAGAGAGAGAGAGAGAGAGAGAGAGAGCACCAAGCAAGAAAATCAAAGAGTGAATTCTAGTAGGACTGCTTAGAAACAACCTAAAAACCCACCCAAAAGGGAGCAGATGGTTCAACTATTAAATAAGCAGAACATGTCAACATGGTTACACATCAAAACCTTGATGCTGAAGAGGGAGAAACTTACAATAAACCCTGCAGATAGCATGTGCACTTTCAGAGACTTGGGCCAGCCCATAATCATTTTCTAGATCTTGTAGGCACATGCTTGTGACAGCCCTGGAGGTGACAGGCAGTCTGGATTCATCAGGAGGCACGGGCAATGTGGGT
This sequence comes from Mus musculus, assembly GCF_000001635.26. Classification (NCBI taxonomy): domain Eukaryota; kingdom Metazoa; phylum Chordata; class Mammalia; order Rodentia; family Muridae; genus Mus; species Mus musculus. The sequence goes on along the minus strand of NC_000077.6, from coordinate 81,424,904 downwards.
AGCTGAAGGCAGAAGTGCAGAGTGTGTGATTATTTCCAAAGATAGCAGCTATGTGCTTCCAGTCAGACCAGACAAGAGTAGGGAAGACCTTGGTCTAGTATCATGGACAGTTGCTGTCCAGTGTGGGAACTATCAGGTCCTCAGCATTGGTTCTGTTCCCTCACCCTGACTCTACTCCAAGCCAGATGAGTCCAGGAGCTGATTTTAGATCGGAAATATAGATAACCCTTGGATTCTGAGTGCAGTTCTAAGATTTGGGTCATCACATGGATCTGAAGGCTTAGAAGTTCATGACCCTCAATTTAGGAATTACATTTCATTATAGCCAGAGGTAGGGGTATGCCAAGGGTGTTTACCTACTTCTCTCTGGGTAGAACCTATGGGTATGGCTAAGGTAGGTCAATTGTTGCCCTAAAATATGGTCTGTAATAGGACACAATACATTGTTCAGGAAATTGCTGTTGACTTCACTGCTAATTCCTGGGGCCTGGCATCAGGCCTGGAATGTGTGGATGGGATCCACAGAGGTCTCTGTTCCCAGGTGGATATATGTTTGTTCATAAAGCTTGAGTCCATCTATTAGCCTGATTGTGTAAGTCTTCTTGGAAGCCTATTAGGCACTGAGACAAGAGAGACAAGTAGTCCTGTACTAGCTCCTGGTGAGGAGGATGCACTAAGGAAAAGTAGCAAGAAGCCTCTAGCCAAGATCCTGCTTACATTTGTGGACAGCCCACCACATTATCTTTTGGTACTCAGTGTGAGATGAACATATTGCTCAGTGTGGCCAGAGGGCTGGGATGACATTCAGCAATGATTATTTGGCCTCAGAGAAGGAACCGAGCAAGCCTCCTCTCTGCCAGAGAAAGAACAGAAAGCTCTATGACATGATGCCTCCTGTAGCCAGTAATATCATGCCAATGCCTCAAATAATGAGCAATAGCATCCCAGTGGCCCCCATGACCAGAAATTCAGCCATAATGCCTCCCACAACCAGAAGCAACACTCCAATGCTTCACTTCACCAGAAATACCACACCAAATGCTTCTCAAAACCAGAAACATCACCCCAACATTTCACATGGCCAGAAACACCATCCCAAATGCTTTGGATAACCAGAAACAACACCCTATGCCTCTCATAACACCCAGTGCCTTTGATAACCAGGATGACCACCCCAGTTCCTCCTAGAGCTAGGAGCACCACCTCAGTGCCTCTCATAACCAGGAGCACCACCTCTCTGTCCATCGGAACAAAAGCAGGGAAGTCCTGGCAACCTCTCAGAAAAAGCTCACCACTAGGGCAGAGGTCTTATTCTTTAAAAAAAAAAGTCCACCTAGCAAACATAGAAGTAGCTTGAGTGAATTTATTCTAAGGAATTTGATTGAACTAGACAATGTCCTCTCATCCTCTCCAGATGGTCAAGTTTCCTCTTGCCAAAGAAATTATACATTCTCAGGGATGAGAACCCTCTCGGGACACATAAGAAGCAAACTTAGAAACAATAACTGAACAGACATGAAGAGGTTCTCTGCCACCTTCGGGCTTTTCACACTGTGTGGTAGGTGTAGGGCTTATCCTCAGAGAAGGGAAGCTTAAGGACCCCATCTATCAGAAGGAGAATGAAAGGGGACTCTAAAGGAGACGGAGGTTTGATCACAGCCTTAAGGATGACTTTATTCATTTGAAACCTTTTTAAAATACCTACTATGCGCCTCTGGGTGTTGCTGACCTGTTACTGGACAATACAAAGTCCCTTGGTGGAAGATAATGGTGGTGGAAGATGCACAATGCACAGAGAATTAGAAAAAGTTACAAGAGGCAGGTTCTAAATGCGATCACCAGCATGCACCAGGAAGCTGTGGAGAGACTGTTTGGGGACCTAACATAGCTGGTGACTTCACAGAGTATATTTTATAGTCTGTGAGTCATATAAGGTAGTCTTGAGGTTAGAGCCTAGGATGTCTAGTATTGCCTTCAAAAGTAAGAACTTAGGTTCATTTGGGGTGTGCAATTCCCAGGGAAGACCAGTCTGGTGGCAGGAATTGAGTAGACAGGACAGTTAGGGTGAAAATTGGCCCCAGTAGTTTTGGGTTCTTTCCATTAAAAGCTGAAACCACCCTTCTCCACCCCTTGAGTCCAGGCTGGCCTGGTGACTTACTTTAACAAGGCGGAACAGAAGTGGGCTGTGCTCCATAGCTGACGCTTTGAGAGGTCACTGGAACCTCTATTTTCACACATCTTTGAGATGACCACACCCTGAAAAAACTCAGTTTGACTTCCTTGAGGGCCAGAGGTCATATAAAGAAAGAAGCCAGAGCATCCTGGGCACCCTATATAAGGCCACAGGCATATGAATAAAGGCACTTAGGACCCTTCAACCCAGATGTCAGTAGCTTCAATGAGCCTAGAAACCAGCAGTAGAGCCTCAGGTCAAACCATAAAATGGTAAGAAGTAATAATCCTCGAAATTACTGGATGACAACAGGTAGCTCAGATATCTGGCACACAGAGAAATTGCATACTTACCTGAGATCAGGCAATTCATAGGAAGTACCCATCAGAATTGCCAAGTGAGGGGTTCCAACATGCAGCCAGGACTCAGAAGAGGGACACAGAAACAAAGCCACTGTGGCTTCTAGGTGAGCCCACTCACACTCTTTCTGCATGCACTGGGGGATCAGAGGAAGGACTGAAGCCCAGAGACTCGCATATTCCAGGACCCATGCATGCATAGAGTTAAAGGACGACCCTGAAGGACCCAGCCTCTCTCCTGATTCCTCTCCCTGGTCGCTGAAGGACTTATAGCTGAGTAGGTCAGAGTCAAAAGAAATAGTTTTTTAGCAAGACTGAAGAAAATGAAAAATGCTTGTGGAAGGAAGAATATACCAATAGGAAGCTCAATACCTGAGTGTATACATGAGTCAGGGGTAGTAGGACACATGACGCTAAGAGTCCAGAGGAAAGATAAATCATCCAGGCAGACTAAGCAGCTATGACTTGGGGGTTCAAAGGCCACAGTGAATGAAGAATTGGAGTGTTCCAGTCAAGAAGTAGACAGGATGGTAGGGAGGATGCTTAAGAATGAAAGAGAATAGAAAAAGAAGAAAAAGGTAGACCTAGCTTGCCAGGTTGGTGGACGGGGCCCATTTTGGATAAGAGAGTGTTTAAATGGTTGGTCCAGAAATAAAAGCTAACCATGAAGTTCAAGATTAAGATAATTTGCTGTTATATTATGGCACTAAAGGGTGACCTAGGGATTTTGATTGAGAAAAAGATGTGTGATTTAAATGGAGAGATACAGGCTGATGAGATGTCTCTGTGGGCAAAGTAGTTGCTGTGCAAGCAAGAGTAACCTAGTTCAGATCCCAGCAATAACATAAAAAATGTCAGTATACAGCTATAATTCCAGTCTTGGGAGTCAGACAGGGAAAGATACCTGGGGCTTTCTAGTTAGGCATTTTAGCCAGTCAGTGAGCTCCAAGCTTATAGAGACACTCTGTCTTTAAAAATAAGATGGACAAACATCAAGGTAGATACCTGACACTAACCTCTGGTTATACATTTGTACCCATACCCACACACTAATAAATTGAATTACATATAAAGATATGGAAGAATGAATGTATGTGCCTAAGAGTGAAGTGAATGGATGGATGAATGGATGGACGGATGGATGGATGGACGGATGGATGGATGGATGGATGGATGGATGAATATGTAGCAATGAAGACACACAGACATATGCTTTAAAGATAAAGTGAGTCAATTAGCAAATAGGTGAATGGATGCATCCACAGACAGATGCATGGATGGATGAATGGATGGATGAATATATGACAGGAAGAAGTGCTGAGGAGGTCCATTAAGTCTGCTGGTGAGCATCTCTGACATGTCCATCCATCATTGTCGCTGCCCTCCTGGCCCACTCTTTGTTGGCTCAGCCCATTAGTTCAGGATTTCAAGCTTACCTGAATGCTTATGAAATGGTACAGAAGACTGAATCCTGAAAATGAAGCAGACTTCTGATCCCAGGCCAGGATGCAGCTCCCCGGAAGCCCTCCCCAGGAAATCACAGTCGTTTGCACATTCCTGGAAGCCAATCACCGTACCATGAGATGAAGCTGTGAGATACATCTTACTTCTGCACACCTCACAGGCCCACCTCTAGAGTTTTCAAAGGGGACTTTGCCAACTATGTTGACTTACTGTCACACACTGAGCACAGTGCCAATCTCACAGTAGACACTCAATGAAAGTTGGTTGAACTGAACTGAAATTTTCCACAGCTCCCTGCTCTATGTAACTGACAGCCTCACGAATATCCTATCCCATTTCATGGAACTTCTTGTTATTAAGACCGGGTGAGTTGAATAGTCCACATCCTGACCTTCAAGGGGAGATATAAATCAAACTTCATCAGCTTTCAGGGAAATAAATTTTATGAAACGAGCCTGCCATCTGCCTTTTATGCTATAAATCAAACTCCTATTGGCTCATTTATGCCTACAGGCTTAGATCCATATTCCTTAGCAAAATATGCATTCCCCAGCATATGACCTCAAGCTAAAAAAAAAAAAAAGCCATATGGCCCTTCAATCATTGATTGCTAACTGTGTGAGAATAAATCAATCAGGTACTGGGATTCTGAGATTCCCTTCAAGAAAAATATTATCTATTGTGCAGGCAGATGGTTACATGTGTAATGTATATTTTATGGCTATCTATAGCCTAGAAAGGCAGCACATTCACCAAGCCTTATGTAACACAGGGGTAGGGAGATGAACAATTAACTTTGCCAGAGGGTCAGGGATAGTATGATTTCACGTAAGATGGCCCGGGAAGGTTCCATTTGGAGATACCCAAGTTAATGAGAGAGAAAACGGACACTTTAGGTGAAGAAAGAATCTTAGGTAAGACCCTTGATGGCAAGTTATGGAAGTTAGAAGGACATTTACCATCGAGAGACCTGCCACATCAATTCAGAGGTTGGCCATGCAAGTCCAATATGAGATTATCAAAAAATGCTTCGTAAGCTCCAAAGTGCAAGGCAAAGGTGAGGGCTTATTATCAAGGAGGCTCGGTAGCTGGGTAGTGATTGATTAGCCTATCTGGTACAACCCCGTGGGATCAGAATATAGCATCACCCTACCTCAGTGAGTGCTAAGCTCAGGGCTTTCCTGGTACCCATCTGGTTTAACAGCAAGAGGGATGATGGAGAAGATGAGCAACAGAGAGGGCAAGCTGACCTGACTAGAGGGCAGTGTCTGCAACCACTCTAAGAGTCATCAGAAATGAAAACAGGATGGCTTGTTGAGAACCAAGTGCGTAACAAAAGAAGAGATGCCCAGGTTTCGTTTGCATTGTTCAGGAATAATAAACTCAAATCATTAATCACTGGTAGACCAGGCCTCATATATGGTGTCTTGGTAAATAGAAAGGAGACAGGTGAACAAATGCACTGGACCCTCCTCTCAAGGAGACTGCGATCTGTTGGCAGAGTTGCTATATGACTCATAGTTAAGCCCAAACACAGCTATCCCGAAGGAGACTCACTTCTTTCTGTCTTAGTAAATCATGCCCCATTTGCCAAATTGCTCAGGATCCAAGTCTGTACTCCCCCTCTTCCGCACCTCCCACTCTTCCTCCTCTTCCTCCTCCTCCTTATGAAACTCTGTCAACAAGTGCTACTTGAGTCAGAGATGCCCAACTCTGCCATACCCCACCCCTTAGGAGAGACTCCTCTCACTAGAATGTTGTTTACACTCTTGCCTTCCAACATATAACAGTCAGCTTGATCTTTTTAAGATGTTCTCATACTGCTTAGAATAAACTCAAATTCTCTGCAGTGGCTCGCCAAGCCCATTGGACTCCTTCTTGTCCTACCTCCGGCCATTGTCTGACAGTCCTCTGGGTCACATCACTGCATCTAGCCACATGCCCTTTCTTCTCCATCACACTTGCTCCCACCATCGGGCTCTGACTTCACTTTTCCCTCTACTAGACACACTCTTCTCCCAGACATTGACAAGGCCACTCTATAGCATGTTCCTATCTCTGCCTAGAGACACGTTCCTAGATGACATTGAGTCAGCCACCACTGCCACCATCCCACCACAAGCATTCTATCCTTATCCTTAATAGTTTCCCTAGTAATATTGTCAGCATAAGTCCAGCAGACAGAAGTATAATTTTAAGATTAATACATGAGGGAGAAACGCCAGCAAAAGAATAACCAAGCCCACCTGAAAGGATGATGGAGGTGCTGGGGTTCCTGCTGGGGTGCAGATGGGAGCTCGCTGAATAGATAAAGATCTAGAGCAGCCGAAGCAGAAGGTAAAGCATGGTAGCAAGGAATGAAGGAAGATGGCATGTTAGGGGATGGCAGGTGAGTCTATGAGAGGAGGGGAGTGGGAGCAGGAGCAGGCAGATCATAAGGGTCTGGTCCGGTGAGGAAGTGGGTATGTATCTACAAGAATTCATCTCATATTGGAGTGACCAATGGGATCCTGGGGGCCAAGAGTGCCTGAGCTGAGGGCTGGGGTTTTAGAGTGGCTCTGGAAGGTTCACAACTCTTCCCTTCTTCTCAGCTGTAATGTAGTCTAGGGCCAGCCATGATACACCTGGTGTATCCATTCACAGTCCTGTTGACGTCCGCCCCTCAGCCGGCTGCTGATAATGGCTCTGCATCCTTAGTTCATGTTCCTCAGGGGGAAAGTGGTTTTGGCTGATTCATCTTTAACCTGTCAAGAATGGCCATATTTTCCAGACAGCTGGCCAAACAGATGTCTCTCTCTGGGGCTGTGTCTCTGCCTGGTTTAGTCAGCAGTTGGCTGGTAAGAAAGGAGCTCCCGTCATGGACTGTGGACAGGGTGATTCCTGTAAAGGAAGCCCTGTTAATGAACCTTTCGGTATTGCTATGACCAGATGTCTGGCAGAGGTAACTTAAGGGAGGAGGGTTTATGTTAGCTCTCAGTTTGAGGGTATATGGACCATCGTGGTAACTCAATCTGTGGCAGCAGGAATTTGTGGCTTACTTATTGGAGGATTAGGAAGCAGAGACTTAGACCAGACCAGAGATGGGTTATGACTCTCAGAGGTCTTCTAGGTAACCTACTAGGTCCCACCTCCTATAGGTCTTACAGCACCCTGAAACAGTACCCCCGGCTGAAAACAAGTATTCCAGCACAGGAGCCCTTGAGAGACATTTTATAATCTAATCATAGCAGAGACAAAAGAATCATCTATGTCTTGGGCTGCTAAGCCCAGACTATCTATATGACAACCTCAAGATTAAAAAAAAAAGCAACCAGTTGTCTCCTTTCTTCCAAGCATTTGTCCTAGGTGAGACAAAGCCCTCACAGATTCTCTATACCAAGGTCCTCCTTTTGTTTGATCCCCCTGACAACAGGTGGAAGGTCTGGTACCAGACAGAGTCACAAGATCCTGAGATAGGAGGAAGGAAGGCCTCTTGTCCTTACTGCTAGACTTAAGGTGTGTGTCATCATACAGTTCCCAGTTTACTCTGAGAGAAAAATAAGGATAAGCAGTGCTGGAAGGACAGACACCCTGAGTGTCCATTGCATCCTGAGGAGCATTTCAGAAAACACCACAGTTCAAGGCTCAAAGAAAGACACAGTGTATGAGCATCAGAAAAAGTGTGTAGAAACCAAGGCAAAAATCTCTGTTTCCAAACCGCAGCTCAGCAATTGGGTAGATACTATATCCTCTCAGACATCTCCAGTTGCTCCTGCACAGTGGGATTTCGAATCTCTGCTGCCACTTACTGTCTCAAAACATCAACAAAGCAAGGAGAGTGAAAGAGGTTCCCAGCTCAAGGCTCATTCTGGCTAGGGATATTCATATTAATCTAGAGAGAGAGGTTCCAGCACACAGTCAGGATAAAGGCTCGTGGCTCGGGATAGCTTGATTGCATCGCAAGGTGAAAATGACAATCAGTGCCTTTTGATACCGTCCCCATGGGCATAAATGTCTTTAACAGCTCTTGATATTCCTATTTGCCAAAAGATACCACACAATAATGTTAATTAACTCGGTGGACAAAAGCAGAGTTTTATACTTTGTGTTGCAATGTACCTACTTGGAACCTGTGTTATGCTGCTAGCCAGAATCCTAATCTCTAGGATTGAGGCTCTGCACCCTTAAATCCCTTTCCAGGAGCAGCTGCGGCAGCCAGCTTTCCATAACTTGGACATTTGTCTTTCAATTCTAAAGCTTTCTTCAGAAATCTTGCTTAATTGGATAGCTGACTTGGAGGCAGGAGTGCAGGCTTTAAAATGAGAGAAAAAAAGACAGAAAGAGATGAGGCAGCTGCCTGCATGTCTCAGGGCACTGCGCCTTTATCAGGTTCCGCTCAACTCAGTGTGGCAATGAGGCGCATGCGCTAGCCTCGGCTTCTTCAGAGAGAGGCTGGCAGCAGCCTTCCCCCAGGTAAGTCATGACCTTCTGCAGGGATCTAGAGGTTCCAGCACCAGGCTCATATCTCCAACTGAGACTTTATCTGCTAATCTCTTAAAGGAAATTACAGTACCAGAGTTCTGGCTCCGTGTCAGCTGTCACTTATGAGGCTTGGCTCTCTGAATGCTGACAGCAGAACAAAGCTCTGGGCTCCTGCTGGTCAGAGCATCAGAACTAAGACAGTGGTCCAGGGATCAGGAACCCAAGTCCCATGCCCTACCCACATCCTTTACCCAGCCTCTATTTAATCATCCAGTCCCTGTGTTACCAATCAACCCAGCTTTTCCTAATACTAGATCCTGTGTAACCAGCAGAGATCGTGGAAAGGTTCTCATATAAGCTTCAAAAGAGGCAGGTAGGGTTTATAGGCCTAAATCAGCTTCTCATTAAATAGAGATGACATACATAGGTATCCTAAATAATTAGAGACAAGTGGGAAGAGGAACCTCACTTGAGAAAATGCCTCTATTGGATTGATTGTAGGGAAGTCTGTAGGGCATTTTCTTGATTGCTAATTGATAGAAAAAAGCCCAGTCCATGCGGGGCAGTGCATCCCCTAGGCAGGTGGGCCAGGGTGCTATAAGAAAGCAAGCTAAACAAATTACCATGAGGAGCAATCCAGCAAGCAGCCCTTCCCATCAGTTCCTGCTCCCAGGTTCTGCCCTGGCTTCCCTCAATGATGACTTATGATTGGGAAGTATATATGAAAGAAACCCTTTCCTTCCCAGTTTGCCTTTGTTCATGGTCTTTACCACAGCAATAGAAAGCAAACAAATTTAAACTAGGGTCTTTCTTCTGTCATACCCTGGATCCTCGGTGGCTGGAAGGATGACTCTGAGATGTTTCTAGTTTGTTCCCTGTGGTGGTTTGGATGGGAGTTGTTGCCCTTGGGCTTGGGTATCTGAAGAGTTGTTCCCCAGTTCATGAGGATGGTTGGGTAGTACAGGCTTGCTGGAGGAAGTATGTTGCTGGGGAAGACTCTGAGATTATATAGCTTTCTCCCTACCTTCTGTTTGCTCTTTCTGCTGCAGGCATTTGGTTAAGATAAGATCTCTCAGCTTCCTGTTCCTGCTGCCATGCCTCCCTATGATGGACTCTTATCCCTCTGGAACCATAAGCCGAAATAACCTCTCTCTTCCCCAAGTCACTTTTGTTATGTGTTTTATCACAGCAACAGGAAGGTAACTAATATGGCCCCTCACAGGTTCTGTGTCTGGGAGCAGAGGCTGCGGGTCTGGACCCAGTTTCCACTCTGAGAAGCTGCTTCTCTGGGCTTTGGTTTCATTCACGAGCATGAGGGAGAGGCCTGTCTACATCAGCAGGCTCCTGGACAGGTTGCAGTACACAGGTACATTAAGTGCTGGCTCAGGACACAAGCTGAGGAGACGTCCCTTCTTATCATCACCCTTGTTAACTGTAATATCACTCTCTGCCAACTTCTCACAAGGCTTGATTCTGGGAAGCGGAGAAATCTTGTTAGCAGTCAACCTTTGCAAGGAAACACCCCCAGAAAGAGGTCAGATGGCCAGGAAATGGTGGTTCTGTCTGGATCAGGAAGTACCTATCTTGTGGGCAACCTTGCTGTAAAACCCCTTCCGGGAGCCCTCCTGGCACAGGGCAGTGCATTCCATGGTTTCTTTGTAAAGTGCCTGACACTGGCAGCCTTGTGGGAGTTGACTCAGTATAAAGGCAGCACAGAAGATGAACAGAGTCAGCACCCAGATTCAATTTCCCCCTTGCCTCAGCAGAAAATACTCATGCTGTCAGAGGAAGCTCTGACTTGGTCCCTCCCTGCTTCTGCTCCACTTATGGTAGTTGGCACCTGGTATAATCCAAGCTTCTAGAGATCAAAGCTTGAAGAGTCCCCATCCCCACAGGCAGCCCCCAAGACTCAAAGATGCCAGTTGAGTCTGAGAAGCTGCTCTTGCAGAGTGGTTGGTGCCATGAGTGACCTGCCTTTCAGACAAGACCTCTCAGATACAGGAGTATGGCTTACCTCTCCTGGGGGTGGCCCTCCAGGACAGGAGCTTCATTCACTATAACAATGTGGCAATGACATATAAGCAGCTCTCTGCAGGGGGCCTGTGAGCATAGGGAATCTTTGCTTTTCTTGTACTTGTTCAGTCATTTAACACGTGTGACTAAGCGTCTAGCACCATCTAGGTCCATGTCATGCACCCAAAAGTGTCATAGATAAACCAGATAAATGTAAGAAGTCCCAGAGCTATAGGAAGGGTAGAGTAATGCATCAAAAATTATTAGTAAGGACAAAATACAAACAAAGACTGCACTAGAAGATTGGGTCAAAGGACTGATGATATATTTCAGTCAGAAGAGTGTTTGCCTAGCAGCATACATGAAGCCTTGGGCTCAATTCCCCCAATGCTCCAAGAACTTGTCACACTGGTACATACTTGCAATTGTAGCCAGTTGGGGTATAGGGGCAGGAAGACCAGCAGACTCAGGTCATCTGAAGCTATATAGAGAGTTAAAAGCCATCTTGGATTGCATGAGATCCTGGCCATATCACAAAACAATAAGAGCAAGTCAGGTCTAGGAATTCAGGAGAGGGTGGGAAGAGTATTTGGTCCAGGAAGATTAGAGGATGTTTCTCAAAGGAAACTTTTAAGGAGATTTTGGAGAAGGATTCTTACTGTCTTGAGAGTGATAATTCTTACTGTCTGTCTCCTGTGGATTGAAGTGTTACCCTGAAAAAAAATCCAGAGAGACCAGAAAACATCATTTTCTAGTAGTCCTCCACAACAATGGACTCTTGTGACCTTTCTGACCCTTCCTTCGGGATGTCATCTGAGTCTTTGGAGAAGAAGTGTGACAGAGATCTCCTTTTGGAGGCTGAGGGCACAGTCTCTTTTTCTCCATACTTAAACCAGTCATGAGACTCCATGTTGATCGCCATGTTATGAAGAAAGACACTTCTGTGGTAAAGGTTGAGAGTGGCGCTAGACTATAGGTAAACTCTCAGACAAACAATAAAAAATAAAGACCACCCAACTAAACACCAACAAACAAAGAGAAGATGGAGAGCTCGTGAACGAAGAGCAAATTCCCAAGATGTGACTCTCCAGAGCCCACCTGATATTTTAAGATCTCACCAGAGGGATACTTACACACACACACCCTTGGGTAGAGCAATGTCAATAACTGAACCCAGGCATGCAGCTATTTTTAAAATGTTTCGTACTTCTGGGAAGAGCTCCAAAGGGACATTGGTCATTGATTGCTAGGAAACAAGCCGGCCCCACTGGGCTTTCTCTTCTCTGTTGCATTTGAATGTTTTCTCCAGATTTCCTTATTTCTTCTCAGACTCAGTGGTGTGCATTTCAACCCAAGTCCCCTGTGTCTTCCTGAATAACTGCACTGGCCCGTGCAAGAAGCAAAGGCACGGGGTTCTGCAAACCGTAGCAGACCAGATGATGAGGACAGTGGGAGGGTCCCTGGGCTTCTGCTTTCTGTTTCTGTTTACTCTTTCCTTTCTGCTGTTGACCCTTCCAGAAAATTTTTCATCTTATTGAGGACCCTCAGCAAATGAGAAGCGGCCTTGTCTTGTCACTGGGGAGAGGGAATTTTACAAATGATGCATTGTACACAAAGAAACACAGCTTAGAAAGTGTCTTCTAGAGCTAGCGATTCTGGGTCAGACCAAAGCATCTCTTGAATTGATCTTTAAAACTTAAGTGGGTAAAGCCAGGCACACAGGGGTGAATGAGATGGGTGTAGACTTAGGACTTCAGGGTAAAGACAGAGTTGGTCTATCAACTATGATACATATGTGCAAATACCTGCACTGTAATGACAGTAGTCATGGGTGGAGACATACAAGAATTCTTAGCATTCATAGGTAAGACCAGCATCTCAACAATCATGACTGTTCAACTAGTCAGTAGCACGGTGTTGAATGTCACATGACCCAGGAAGCCTATAGACCTGATCTCTGATATTGTAGACTTCTCAGAAGCGTGCACATCATTGATATAGAACACCATAGCAGGAACACACTGAGGTCTTTGGGAAGGCTGGTGTGTGTCATTGGGATTCTACTGTGTATTCATTGCGACGCTAGACAGATGTTTAGCTTATGAGCTTCAGCTTCCTCAATGTTAAGATGAGAATAACAGCCTGACTTACTATGCGACTTAGTCCTTCTTCTGACCTCCTCATTACGTTCACTTGTCCCCTCACCTTGAGCATATTTGCCAGAGCATGGATAAATGACTTGCTGGAGAACTCTTATCTGGTTCTTTCTAGAAGAGTCTCATGACATTCTTTGCACAGAACACACTCCGTGTGTGTGTGTGTGTGTGTGTGTGTATCATGTTCAGAATAAACATAATTCATTTTAAGAAGTATGTGTTTCAGAATAAACCTAATTCATTTTAAGAAGTGTGTGCTTGTATGTGTGTGTGTGTTTCAGAGTAAACCTAATTTATTTTAAGACATGCAAAGCACAAGCAGAGAGGTCAAGGTCATGTGTCTTTGCCAATCGTTTCTCCATCTTAGATGTATCTGTGTTCTTTTGAGACACTCTTTCCCGCTGACCCTGAAGCTCATCAGTTGGACTATGCCAGCTAGTGAGAAAATCCCAAGATGCCTCCTGTACCCACCTCCCAGAGCCGGGGATGCAGGCGTATGCTAGTGTGTCCCACTTTTTACTTGTGTTCTGCGGTGGAGGTCACGTCCTCCTGCTCTCACTGCAAGCACTTTACCTAGCAAGTCAGCCCCCCTCCCTTGAACATTTTTGGAACAGATTGCCACAATAGATTTTTCTCAAAACCCTGTTTTCTCTTATTCAAATAAAGCAATGCTAATTTTCCTTATTGGAAATTTCCTGGCAAGTTTATTTAATCAGCTCATGAGTGCTTCAGGTCCTTATGTGGTTGCAGAGTAACAGTCCCCTTAGTCACTTCCTCTGTTGGCTGGGAACTAACTTGGTCTCCAAGGTGACGTACCTCACACTGATCTTGGTGGACGTCAACATCATGTGGCTGGCATGCCTGCCATCGATCAGTTTTCCCCGAAGAGCCTCTGTGACAAACTGGTTGAAGTGTTATTTTTAGCAAATTGATGACTCTTCTCCTTGTACACATGTCTATTTGTCTGTCTGTAGTACAGCTAACCCTGGTCCAAGAAAGCTTTCTCTATCTTGCTCAGTCAGCTCCATCCATCTTAGGAGTTTCATGGTGAAGCAAATGGTCTAAAATCTTTGGTGATTGGGGGGTGGGCGGGGGGAAGGTAAGTTAGTGCTAGGATTTTCAATCGTGGTATTTTGAGCCTTTAAATCATTTGTAGTCAGCATCCTGAGGTGAAATTGTCTTGAATAGTTCATTCTTCCAGGTGTTGTCTTAGGCTTCCTTGCCCCTGCTTACACTGTTTACTCTGTCAAAACTGCTATTCTTCATTTGTTTATTTACCCAGGAATATTTCTTCCATACTTATCTGAAGGCAGGCGCCATGCTGTATGCTAGGAACTCTATAACAGACAAAACCAGATAATGTCTCTTAAGTGTTGTCTTCAGAACAATGGGAACCCCTTTAGTAGGGCAGTGGATACTGTCAAACGATTAGATGGAGATCATTCTTGCTGCCAAGAATAGACTGGCAATGGGGGTTGAAATGTGGAGATTCCTGCTTCTGAACATATACAGGAGAGACTGGTATGACATAGCCACCCAGGACAGATAAAGGACTCAAAACAAGGTGGGCAGTGATAGCATAGCACTTGGGAGGCAGAGGCAGGTGGATTTCTGAGTTCGAGGACAGCCTGGTCTACAGAGTGAGTTCCCGGACAGCCAGGGCTACACAGAGAAATCCTGTCTCTAAAAACCATAGATAGATAGATAGATAGATAGATAGATAGATAGATAGATAGATAGATAGATAGATAGATAGATAAAGGGAGGGGAACCTCAAAACCTCACAGATACAGGGTGATGGCAAACATGAGGTTAATGTCATCAGGAGAGAGAGAGACAGAGAGAGACAGTCACACAGAGAGAGAGAGAGAAAGACAGAGAGACAGACAGAGAGACAGAAAGACAGAGAGAGACAGAGAGAAAATACATGTCATGGAGTAAGGTCTCCTGTTTTGTAGCTCTCCATTTCTCCATCCAAGGACCATTTTCTTTCTTTCTTTCTCTCTTTCTTTTTTCTTTCTTTCTTTCCTTCTCTCTCTCTCTCTCTTTCTTTCTTTTTTCTTTTCTTGAATATTTTCTTTATTTACATTTCAAATGTTTTCCCCTTTCTAGGTCTCCCCTTTAGAAATCCCCTACCCCATACCCCCTCCCCTGCCTCTGTGAGGGTGCTCCCCTACCCACTCACTCCTCCCACCCTTGAATTCCCCTACACTGAGGCACCAAACACCCTCAGGCCCGAAGGTCTCTCCTCCTTCTGATGTCCAACAAGGTCATCTTCTGCCACATATGTGGCCAGTGCCATGGGTCACTCCATGTGTACTCTTTGGTTGGTGGTCCAGTCCCTGGGAGCTCTGGGGGGTCTGGCCTGTTGACACTGTTGCTCCCTCCATGGGGCTTCAAACCCCCTCAGCTCCTTCAGTCCCTTGATAGAGCCCAAATGCAACCTGGTTCTCCCATGGACACAAAGCAGAAAGACTCTGACCTGGGGAATTTTAGAAGTAAGTTACATCTGTAGGATAGGCTGTGTGAGAGGAGGGAAACAAAGTGGTTTCCATACATCTGTCTGGCAGGAAGGATGGGTGTCACTCAAGGGACAAGAGTACATACAACTTACTAGGAGGGACTACTTCAAGGCAGGAGTTAGAGACAGTTGAGAACAGCAACACCAGGATTTGCTGGATCTCTGGTGCAGGCAGAGTTTTACAGACCTTGCTAATAACCTGGCATGTGGCTAAAACCTCAAAAAGGACATGCCTTAGAAGTAAGGATCATGTCCTAGAGTAGGGGACAGTGAAGTGCCCCTCTTGGTCCAACCCCTGATGTTGATTAAAAAGAAAATGAAGACTACTCACTAGTGGAGCTGGGTACTCACTATAAAATCATAGTTCTCACAAATCTAAAATATTTACTACCTTGATGCATGCAAACACAGACTCAGCAAAGATCTTTCCTTCCAACCAGTAATGAAAATCTCCTAGTCCTGTACCTTAGCTCTGCCAAATCTGAGTGTTTGGTGTGGCCACAGGATTGTGGGTTAGCGGGGTTTAATCAATGCTGCTTTATCAAAGATTGGAATGTTTCTGAAGCTGCCAGGAGAGGGCTCTGCTTAATCTTCTGTTCTTAAGCATATTCAAAGTTTGAATACATAATGGTATGCCCGTTGGCATCTAGGTAGCACTCAGACAAAATACAGAAAAGCGATTTACTTCACTATCATTCCAACCATCTAATCTTCTTCTCATCAGCTCTCTGTGAATGGAGACACTGTCCTACAGCACCCTGGTGTGCTCTTGGTCTCCCAAAGATCTTCAGCTCATTATGAAACTTGCTTTAAAAAAACCCACACCCTACCGGTGCTGAAGATCAAACAACCCACGTCTATGGGTATCAGGCAACTACCCTACCACCCAGCATTATCCCTTATTTATTTCTATTTTGAGACAGATACCCAAGCTTGCCTTGACATCACCCAGGCCTTAAATCCTTCTGCCTCGGTTTTCTGAGTAGTTAAAAATCACAGACTTGTACTGATATATCTGGCCAAAACTTCTTCTTTCTTGGGATCCTCTCTCTCTAAGTCTTTGTAACCCTAAGGAAGGTCAATGCTCTAAAGCCAGAAGCACCAGGATGTACCCTTTAACTTCTGGTCACCAGGACAGGATCTTTACTCTTTGTTATTGAGCTCATCTGCTCCCCAATGGGAGTCCTGGTAAACCAGGGCTGAATCCTTCATAATAGGCACAGGCATCCATCATCCTTCAAATAGGTAAATTGGTGTCTTTGCTAGGAGGTGTTTGGTTCTATGACTGCAGTCCTCTTCCTGCAGGCCTTTATGACATGTGTGGCATCTAAGAGTCCTATAAGCATGTCCCAAAAAGGTCAGTTGGGAGCTTAGACTCTTCCTCATTATCTCCGTAGACTGTGACAGCTGACAAAGGCTTCCTGCCTCCCTTGCTGATGCACACATCTAAGGTCTGGTTACTGCCCCCTGCCAACCCTAGGATAAATTCAGTCCTGACAGTACCATTTGGACTAATATTTTCACAAGCTTTGTAAATATGCTAAGAGTCTGAGTAGCCATGTCCTGTACATCTTGGCTTTTTATTTCTTCCCACCATGCTCACCAGCACACACTATTTTTTCCCCTTTATTCCCTCTCTACCCAGAGTACAAAGAAAAATCTCACCCGCCCTTAAAGAGCATTTTCTCACATACACACACCCCAGACAGTCTTGCATCCAGGCCTAGAGTCTCTTTAAAAAGGGAGTGTTTGGAATGGACCATGCCAGTGGGGTTATTTGATATGGAATAGTCCAAACAATACCAAATGGCCCCACTTTCATGGACTGTTCCAAACATGTACCCCCTCCCTAAGAAACAGTCTCTCTTCTTAACAGGAAGTCTGGTGCACCGGTCAGCATAAACATACTGATTCTTTTATCAGAATGTATATTACTCCTTCCAACCTGGAGAAGAATTTCCCATTTTACAAGCCTATCCATCTACTTAAAAGCAGACTCTAAAAATGAATGGAATCCTCTGAAACTTGGGAAGAGTCCCAGGTACATTTTGACCTGTTGAAGCCTGTTGATGTCTCCCCATTTTTTTTCAATTTCAAATCCTTTCGGATGGAGACCCAGTGTCACCTTGATGTAGACTCAAACTATACCCAACTCACCTAAACAACACTGATCTCACTAAAGCCACTCAGCGGTTCTGGAAAACTCTCTGTTTTGATTGAAAACATCGGCCTGCACTTTAGGACGTGTTTCCTTAAGCTTTATCTCACTGGATCTTCACGGCCACCCTATGCCATTCTCCCTGTGACTGCCTGTCAGCACCGCCACCCAATTTATCCATTACTAGGCACTTCCTGGCCTTCTAGCTGTTCAAACTGTATCTAGAAAGATCTCTATTGTGAACAAAGAGATGACTCACAGTGCCCCTTTTGGGCCAGGGTGGCTTCTGTTAGGAGTCTTCCTACTCTACGGAGTTTTTCACTCACTTCCCAACCTTTACAAGTAGGAATGAGAGAGGAGAGTATGCATTTTACCTCTTAGCCAGAGTTTCTCCATCACCACAAAAGGTGGGCTGTCAATAATAATCCATCTCCTCCTTGCAGTTGTGGAAATTGATTGAGTCTAAGACGTTGCGTGGAAAGAATGCAGTGAAGGTTAGCTGGTATCAAAGGGAGCTTTCTTTCTGAGAAATCCCCCTCATGAGTCAGCAGAGGGCAAGAGGATGAACAATGTCCCCTAACAGCCCCTGTCAATCTTGCATGGTAGGTCAGCTTTCACTTTTTATCATGATTTCTGCTGACTTGGGGCCTCTCAAGGCTCTGAGACTTGAGGAGTTGATTGATGTTATGATAATTATCCTAATAACTAATGAAACTTTACTGGTTTTATAATAATTATTATAACTCTATATTGAAGTATCATTATTTGTGTGTGTAGATGTGTGTGTACACTCCTGCACCATGATCTCATGTGCTTTTGTGGGTATACATATGTGTGCAGAAGTGAAGGCCAGAAGTCAACATTATGAATGTTTCTTTGAACACTGTCAACCTTGTTTTTGCTTGTTTGTTTGTTTGTTTGTTTTCTGAGACTGGATTCCTCACTGGCCCAATGTTCCTGTGATGGTTTGTATATGCTTGGCCCAAGGAGCGGCACTATTAGAAGGTGTGACCTTGTTGGAGTAGGTGTGTCACTGTGGGTGTGGGCTTTAAGACCCTCATCCTCATTTCCTGGAAGCCAGTATTCTGCTAGAAGCCTTCAGGTGAAGAAGTAGACTCTCAGCTCCTCCTGCATCATGCCTGCCTGGATACTGCCATGTTCTCGCCTTGATAATAATGGACTTAACCTCTGAACCTGTAAGCCAGACTCAATTAAATGTTGTTCTTATAAGAGTTGCCTTGGTCATGGCATCTGTTCACAGCAGTAAAACCCTAAGACAGCTACCTAAGTCAGTGAATTGGGCTTCTCAGTAAGCTCTAGGATCTGTCTCTCTCTGCTTCCCTAGTGCTGTAATTACAAGTATGTGTCAGGATGGCTGACTGTTTCACATTGAATGTAGGGATCAAACTTAGGTGCTCACATTTGCAGGGCCAGCATTGCGCTGACTCAGCGATCTCCTTGGCTTTACTATGTTCTATTATTTTAATGCCCCCAACTGCTCATTCAGCCATCACTAGCTTATGTGCCAGCTTCATGGCCTTCTAAACAGTAGTGCCACTTTTTCTAGAGATAACCCTTTATCTTTGAGTCATATGCAACAACCCCTCCCCCATGGGCCTAATCCCATCTCATAAGTGTAATTCAACCCTGGGGTTTCCAGAGATCCCGAAATGCTTTTCTCTTGAACAATCTCATCCCATAGACAAATGATCTGAGAAAATCAAGTAGTTCCTACTTCCTACATTCCTTATAGAGACATTGTCCAGGGACTCAAGATGCAATACTGGGAAGGCAGAGGAAGCCCCAACTTCTTGTCCCAGCTCTAGGGCATCCTAAGGGAGGGGATCCAGCTCTACAGTCAAGAGTCATGCTCTTATCAACTGAACACCTAGCTTGAGATGTCAGTAACCTCCCTGCCCCTAGCTTCTACTTCACCAAAAACTCACTCAGTAATGTTGGAGAATTCACTCTCCTAAAGATTTCACACTAATGTCTAATTCCTACTTGTAGCTGCCTTCTGGGAAGGGTCCTACCCTTCCTTTTTCAGTATAGGAAATCATAGGTCAAGTAAGTAAGTACAGGCTAGGACTGACACACAGGTTCTAGTACACAAAGCCCGGGCTGTCACTTATACAGTGTGTCCCTTCCTGGGTCTTACATTTAGGAAAGAAAACCAGTGCAGCATTGGGAGTAGGTGAGAGACTTCTTGTGTTACTGAGGGGGAGATAGTGTTTATTATTTTGATGCCTTTCCTATCCTTAGCAACATTCTGGTCCATCCTAAGTTCCCCTTTCCAGCAGCCAAGTCCTCCACCCCAGCCTGGCAGGAGGCAAATCTTCCCAATACTCTGTAATAATAGGCTTTGGAAACTGGGTTACAAGGAAAACCACCTCTCATTTCCTCTGATAAGTGAAAAGCTATTCAGCAAAGGCCCTTTCTTTTTCAGGGCCCCTCCAGGTTTGTTAACTCTCTGAAAACACTGCTTATAAAATAGCACTTGAAGCAGGCAGTGCAGACAGCCAGGAAGCAATGGAGGATGGGATTTTAATACGGTCCACGCTGTGAGGCAATCCCAGCCGTCTGCAGAATCTTGTTCTAAGGCCTTCAATTATCTGGTCTCTCAATCTTCCTCAATCGACAACAGCACATCTCATTCCTCAGATCGGCCCCAGGCTCTTCCATGATAACCTTCATTTTCTGGGCACAGTTGGATGGCGACAGGATGCTTGCGATGGGAGAGGGTGGGAGAAGAAAGAGCAATGGCTGTCTTCCCCTGGCTGAAGTAAGGGAGACATTGACTCTGACATTTCAGATCAACAGCTTTCAAAAGGCACATAAGTCTCTAGGGGGAGGAGGGAATACTAGGAGGAGGAGCCCCACAAACTAATCATTCCCCCAGGAGATCACTTCCTGGGGTGGAGGATCACGCTGTGCCTATATGATTAGGAAGTGGTCCTGGGGCCCGGGGAAGAGAACTGATAGGTAATTGATTGCACAGTTGACTTCAGGGTTAACTTAACAAGGTAGCCCTTTTCTCTCTTGGAGGAGTTCTGCCTCTGATGGCATGTGTTTCTTCTTCTTCCATGACTCAGCTGGTGCTGAGGGCTCCTAAGCACAGCAGGACCTTTGGCTCTAGTTTCCACCAGCCCTCCCGCCAACATCTGCCACAGGATCTTCCTGGAATGCACTCTTGATCATAATATTCTCCCTTCAAATACTTCTCTTAGAGAATAACTTACCTATGAGGCTAGACCATAGACACCTGTAGTATGCCACCTAATCAAAGATTAACTGCAATTATTTTGTGCACCATATTTGCATGCAATTTTTTTCTTACTTGCTTGCCATTCAAGTTTTCTTCACTGAATTTAGGACAAATCTAGTTATTGTCATCTAGAAAATAATTGAAAGCATTCTTTCTGTACAAATTGAAATCCAAACTCCTTAGCTTTGGATTAAATACACATAGGCTCAAATCTATCTTTTAACTCTTGTTTTACTGTAATTTACAACTAAGACTGCATGTGCAAGCAATGCATTTAATTTGTCTTTTAATTCTCTCCTGTCACCTTAGTTCCCAGGCTAGTCTGCTTGTGAGAGATTCAGAGGCTTTCTGTAGGCTGTTCCCTGAATGAAACATGTCACCTTCCTTACCACTAGCACTGACATTCTACAGTCTGTAACCCGAGGTCCACGATAGCATTGTTCGCCTACAGAATTCCTAGCTAGACGCTGAAGCCAATTTCAAATGGGCCTCTTCAAGAAACTCTGACCTCTATCCTCGGGAGTTTTTGTGTCCTCCACTTGGACTCATAGCTCTTGCTAAATTTCAATCCCTCCAGATGATGAGAGATACATTTACCCCTTCTCTAGACAGGAGACACAGGGCACAAAACCTGCACCAAATCCAAGCTGTCTGGCTCGGGAACACTCTGCTGGCCAGCTAGCGCACCGTCAAGCTTTATCGTCACTGCTACCTGTTTTAGAGTGGAGATAACAGTCCCACTGTGTATGTTGGCTGTGATGGTCCCTGGATGTCACAGAGGTACCCATCTTGCTCAGTGTCATGCATATTGACTCCTTTTCCCCTGGCATCCTTTGCCTGTCACATGTAGCTCCATAGGACCTACTATCAACCACGTGGTTGACTATGGCACTTGATAGGGCTGCAGATCTGAACAGAAATGATGCAGTAAAGTGATGTGTTTATTTCAGGACAGTGGTCCTCCATCCTTCCAGGACCTGGACTCCTTCAAAAACCATCCTATCTGTAACATACATAAAGAGACAAAGGCATGCAGGTAATGAGATGAAGTTCTGGACTCAGGTCACCAGAGTGCTCTTCTGGGCTGTACCACACACCCTAACCAGGGCCTTATTCATCAGCCCTCTCTGACATCTCTGAAAGCTGAATTTCCATTCTGCTGGAGCAAATTGCTGCAACAAGATAGAAAGCTAGTAACAGCATCAAGGAAGCATCCAGCCCAAGGCAGTGTTACAACTGGCTGCTGGCTCAGGTCTCTCAGTGTCCCAGCAGAGGAAGGTGGTTCACACGAGGCAGGAAAGTGGCATATCCAAGTCACTGAGACATGAAAGCAAACAGTGACCAGAGGCCAGATAGGAGAGAGGCAATGCATGGTGGGAAAGAATATTCACTTCCTTTGGGATTGCAGA
Source organism: Mus musculus (assembly GCF_000001635.26). NCBI lineage: Eukaryota > Metazoa > Chordata > Mammalia > Rodentia > Muridae > Mus > Mus musculus. Next base: position 81,402,925 of record NC_000077.6, on the reverse strand, counting down.
GGGAAAACAGAACCTGCTATGAAATCCCCATGCATGGCATTTCTTAGGTGCTTCTGTAGGAGGAACACAGAAAGATAGCCTCAGAACTCAGGAAAATCTGGTCACAGGATTAAGCTGCTGGACTCTTCAAACACTGAAGCAGGTTGATGGAGCAAGTGGCCAAGGCTCAGGAGAAGAGATAAATCTTCAAAGAGGTGAACCCTGGAGGCCCCCATGCATCTGTCTACTGAGGCTTTGGTATTGTGGGAACTGTGGGTCTGAATAGACTCCAGTCTGTAAAGTTTCTCTGAAAGAGCAATGGTAGTTTCTGCTGAATGCAAGCTGGGAGAACCCACGAAGAGGCCAGACTGACTCTTCTGCAGCCTCTGGGTCTCCTGCGAGTCTCTGAAAGATTGGAAAGTTTATAAGCACTGCAACTGCCAGATCCTCGGAGATCTTGCTCCATCCTCATGCTTATCCATTGAGTCATCAAACATTTGCTGAATGCCTCCGACACCACGCACTCTTCTAGGATCTGGTCCTGCAGTATCGGGGACACAGACCCAGTTCCAACTCTCACAGCGTAGACTGTGAAGTAAACAAATGAACTCCAGAGAGAATTCTGCAGTGCCGCATCTGAAACTGGAAGAAAACCCTGTAATTTAATGGAGAACAAGAGCATCAGATCCGGTGGTCCGGCAAGAGATTGGAGACTCATCTGGTCTGAGATGTAAAGGATGAATCCCATATGGAAATTCGGGGGAAAGATTCCAGGTAGAAGAGGAAAGATGTGTGAAGACACTGTGGTGGCTGCACACTTGATTTGTCCTGCAAAAGGGCATGGCAGAAACAGAATGAGCACAGAGGGAAATATCAGAAAGCCAGTCCTAGGCACAGACCGTGACTATCCAAATAGTGGAGATGTAGCATCTAGGGAATGGCAAGGGCAGATGTGAGAAGCATCACATGGAAGGATAGAGTAAATTAAGAGCAAAGAGAGGGTCAAGCATCACATAGGACATAGACGCCCAGCCTCACCCACTGTCTCCCACGCAGGCCTTCAGTCTATGAGTCCCATCCATGGCCATCTCCATCTGGAGACCCAACACTTATACCCTCCCACTGTCACATCCCTTTCTCTGCACCCAGTGTAGAATGACTTCCCTTGCTTGCTCCTTGTGGCTTCCAGTCCAGATCTCTAGCCCCGTGGAGTGAAGAGCTCCATCCTTGCTTCTAATTAAACACCTAGCTGAGGGCTCAGAGATAGGCTGTGGCGAAGAACAATGTTCCCCTGAGCACATCTTTAGCCCTTAAAGGAAAACGAAACATGATAATTAGTAACCTATTAATGTGCATTTCAACAAACTATATTTTAATTATTCTGTCATAGGTTGTCTTCCTGTGAAATATTCCATGTTAATTAAATCCTCTTAATAATTCAGCGAAAGGGCCTTTTTTCCTTGATATGGCTTGAAGAAGGACAGCGATGGTGGACTTATTGCTCATGTAATTTGAGTTAATGGCATGAATCCTGCTTTGAGCTTTCTATTGCTTATTAAACCAATGATCCTCTGATGCTTCCTGGACATCCCTTACATATAATTATCACACAATGGCCCTGTAATGTCTGAGATACCGCGTTCTGACAAGATAAGGCCTCGGGAACTTTGCTGGGAGTAGTTGACCTGTGCCTTAAGCCTGACTGTGATTGCTGATATGGCCCAGAGACACTTATGCAGCCCCTGTCAGCTGTCAGCGACACTTTGAAACTTGTCTTAACGTCTCCTTTCTGCTTCAACACTGTGGCTTTAGTTTTAGACCTTGGCAGGGAGGCAGTACACTTGAAGACTTTGAGAGAAGCCAAGGCTTTGACACAAGTCTGTTCTAGCATCCCATTCCTGTATGCAAGGAACCAAGCGTCCTCAGACAGGAGAAGCATGGGCTGAAGCTGACCATGGCAGCGACCAAGAATGATAAGTCAGATGAAGGGGTTGAGCTGCCTCAGTCAGGAAGAGGCCAAAGATAGCATTACCACATGCAGGGGACGGAGGCAGCTCCAGGTTGCTTCAGGATGGAAGAGCTCTTTAAGGTGAACTCTAGGGAGGAGGACATTTTGGAGGTGAGGTGAGCTGGACTCTCCATCTGTACATAATGTGCTCCAGTGGTCACATACTGTTAGAGGGATTCCATGCTAGGTCCAGATTAGGGGGAAGCACAGCTTTGAGCCCAATGAGGCCTCAGCCCAATGAGGATGTGGTTAGCACTTCAAATGATGGACTTGCTGTAATATACAGAAACTTGTCAGAATATATTAATTCTCAAGACTTTATGTCTTGATTTAATGGGGCCATTTGGGTATGCTTGATTGACAGAGCTGCTCTGCTCCCTGCCCATGGTCATTAAGCATCTTGCTTGTTTTCATGTTGAAGCTCTACCATGTCATAGGACAGTATTTCCTTCCTAAAGGGTGGTCCCCATAATACCAACACAGCTGAAGTCATCCTGGGACTTGTTAGACACATACATGGTTGGGTGTCTCTTTAGGACCTCTGGATTGGCAACCCTGTGGGCAGGGCCTAACAAGTGCATTTAAAATGAGCTTTCTTAGCGGTTGTGTTGCATGCTCAGAGAAGCCCCCAGCCAAGGGCCCTGTTGTTATCTGCATCCAGTCAGCAGAGAGAGAACGTGTGGAGAGCATTTTCAGATGAAGGAATCTGGCCCTAGTAAGGCATTCCTCACTTCAACTCCCATAATTGCTGTCCTGAGAGTGAGACACTTGGCCATTATCAGCCTCAGGAACAGCTGAGGAGGAGTCCCGTGCTGGCTGACTACTTCATGGCTATGCATACATAGTATAAGGAACAGGATAAGTTTCCTTGGGCTCCTCCTCTTTAAGAAGGCATTCTACAAGTTAGCTTGCAGTTTACGTCAGTTTTGAGCATTTAAGAAACACAATTCATCCCTCCTCCCAAGGCTCAAGGATGACTGCAGAAGAGCGGGCACAAAGAGTATATAAGAGCCACAGAAGTGGATGACCACGGGGAGCCAGTGTCTGCTGGGAACAGCAGGGCAGGCAGCTGCACGTGTGAACTCACAATTGTGTCAGCACACCCAAGACCTGTGCAGAAGTGGATGACCACGGGGAGCCAGTGTCTGCTGGGAACAGCAGGGCAGGCAGCTGCACCTGTGAACTCACAATTGTGTCAGCACTCCCAAGACCTGTGCAAGCCCCAGCCAGAGACTAAGTTCCTGCATGGATCTGGGAGTTGGGCATGAAATTCCATCCCTATCCATAGAGCCACTGACAACTGCTACCCGATGGGAGAGAAATGGACAGTTTTCTCTAAGACTGTAGTCCCTCTTAAGTCCACTGTGTCTCAGGGGAAACCACATATCTAAGGATATTTGAGCAGCCATAATTGGTCTTGATGGGGAAAAAGGAGACACAAAGTTTGCTGTGTAGGGAAGGGGAGATGGATCTGGGAGGAAATGATGAGGATGGAATGCTTTTTAATTACAATTTCTTTTAAAGAAATACAAATAAGGGAGATTACATTGTATATCCAGGGTCACTGAGGTGAGAAATGACAGACCCACAGCTGGCTTTAGGATTGCCAGGTTCCGGGGCTATTTCATGATGTCCTGATACCTCTAAAATGCTGATATGAAGTTGAGCAGTTAAAGTCAAATACCAAAACAGGCCAGAGCTAGGCTCATCATGAATGGTTATCACTCTAGACTTTGACAAAGGTTTGGGTTGCCCTCCAATCTCCATTTCAAAGCAAAAGACAGCATGATCAAAGGTCCAAGCAAGAACTGAGAAAGCATGAGGATAGAAGGAAGGAAGGAAGGAAGGAAGGAAGGAAGGAAGGAAGGAAGGAAGGAAAGTAGGTGGTCAGTGAGCATGTGCGCATGCACACACACACACACACACACACACACACACACACACACACAAAGCCTCAGTGGGAGCGATGATTTAGAAAAATGAGACAGATATATGTATCTATGTGTATGCACCTGTTACCTGTTACTGTGTATTTTTGGTATGCATATTTGCATAATGTACATTATATACATATGCATATTAAGCTATTACAAGCTATTTAGAAAGAAGAGAAAACTGCTCATAAATGTACCTTCTATATAACCAGAATGAACTCTAATGCAGAAAGAACCAAAGACAAAGAGTTCTGGACAAAGAAGCAGGTTCCCAGAATAGGAAAACCCCAAAGGGTGTGTGTGGTGTATGTACCCAAAGTCCTGCTGGGAGGACATAAGCAGCCGGATGCTCCCGGAGGGAGAGTGATGAACAATGACAGAAGAATGATAGGCAGGACCCAGAAGACAGAAATCAGGCGCCAGGCTAAGGGATGTGCACTTTATTCTTCTAGTAATGGGGATGCAGGAAGAAGGCTCAAGAAGGAGAGTGACAGGCGCAGATTTGTGGAGTAGAAAAGATTTCTCTGAGGGTAATGAATAGGACTGACTAGAGAAGAAATATCCAGAAGGCAAGAGATAAGTTGAGAAGATATTTGCAATTGCTTCTGAGGGAGAGAGAATGGGGCATTGAACAAGAGTGATAGAAATGCTTAAGAAAGGAAGAAGCATTGTGACTGGAGGTGGCTGCGGAAGGAGGAGGTGCCCAAGACCAAGGGAATGCATTTCTGGGCTGTGTTGGTGAACTGGGGACGTTAAAGAAACAGAGCACAAAAGAAAGCTGCATTTGTGGGGCACAATGTGCCACAGTTCATCAATTTTAAGATGCTTTTGCATTGTAATAGCCCCAGATCAGGTTGTCCCTATGTTATGATGTCTTTCAATCACAGTTGTGAGACACTCAGCCTGCTATGCACATGTGTGGACCTGGTGCCTCATGTTCTGTTGTTCATACTGCATTTGGGTTGTATGTGTTTCTTACATATAGGACCAACATCTACTAAAGGCTGGAGTTATGGTTTACTCCAATCAAGACAAGTGATACATTTTTAAAGTCATAGAGGTGAGTGTGACTGATTCTTCTACGGAGCAGGCCTATCTTTAAGGCTTCGAACATCAATTTGCAAAACACCCTCTTTCCTGAATTTGAACCAAAGCTGTTTAGCTTCTGATATGCACAATCCATCTGAGTAATGAGAGGTCAATGTGAGTGAGGTAAACTGAGGAAATGCCCAGCCTTGAGGTTTGCTTCAAAAAAAATCCAGGAGATAGTAATAGAACATACATTTTAAAACAAGGTCTCAGGATGATGGGGGTGGTACAGTCAGTAAATCTCTTGCTGTTCAAACAAGAAGACCTGAGTGTACACCTGGAGCTGTCCTCTAATTTTCACGCACACGCACGCGCGTGCACGCGCGCGCGCGCGCAGACACACACACACACACACACACACACACACACACACACACGCATGCCCTCACATTCACACATACTCATACTGCTGCCTCAACAGGTTGCTTGCACACAGGTCACAGGTAGATGGTGTGTGGAAGTAACAGGTAGCCTGAATACTCGGTGCACACCTTAGATGCTGGCAACTCTAATGTCAATCTGTTTGAGGTGTGCCCTTACCATGTCTATTTTCTCTCCTCTGTATACATTTCCTGTATATAGGAACAGTGCACAGTCTACTTTAACATGAATTGAATGTTTTTATTCTAAGTAATAGGTAGACAGTGGGTCATTGTTTGCCAGACATTTTCTTTCTTAATGGCATATAAAGTAAGTGCGACTATTAAAAACGACGACATCTCAGATTCCACTGGGCCTGGTGCTCACTATTCTCCCCCTCCCCTCATAGAGTAGCTCAGAATAAGGTAGATGTCAGGCCTAACATTTTAAAAATGTAACTAAACCAAAACAAAAATCCATGCAATGCTGATGAGAATTCAAAAAATGCAAAATGTTTTGTAAATGGATTTGTTGGGTTCTTTGTGATGTTAAACATACATACTCCAAACCCAAGACTCAGAAAGTCTGTCATGGATATTTACGCATGAGCTCTAGAGAGATGAACTACATCTCCTGTGGAAACCTGTACACAAGTGTTTGCAGCCTCTGTCTCTAATGGCCACGACCTGGAACCACTACAATGGTCTCTATTACCGTATGGGAGGGCACACCAAGTTGGTACAGTCACAAAGGGTGACAGTTGGCAATGGGTAAAGCATTGACAAATGACACAGGTGACGGTGCAAATGAGCCTTGGGCATTCTGGTAAGTGAAACTAGTCAGAAACTAAAGATGACAAGACACCATCCATACAGCATTCTCTAAGACAGTGGCTCTCAACCTGTGGGTCGTGACCTCCTCAGGGGTCACATATCAGATAGCCTGCATATCAGATATTTATCTAACAATTTATAATGGTAGCAAAATTACAGTTAGGAAGCTAGTAACAAAATAATTTTATGGCTGGGAGTCACCATGAGCAACTGTATCAAGGGTTGCAGCATTAGGAAGGATGAGAACCACTGCTCTAAGAAGTGAAGCTACAAGAGCAGAACCCCCCAGGGTTGGGGTTGCAGCTGGGAGAAAACACTGATCACGTGGGGTTGAGACATGGTCAGGATTAGCAAAAAGTTCTTCTGCTTGATTGTACGGTGGTTGCACGTGTGTGTACATTTGTCAAAACTCACTGAGCTATTCACCTCAATAACGTAAACTCGGTGCAGGAGAGGTGGCTTAGCAGGTAAACTGCTTGCCATGTGAGTATGAGAACATTATGTCTAAGTCCCAGGACTCATGGGACAAGGTCCCTGTGTTCTCAACAGAGGTAGGAAGATCCCCATGTCTCTCTGGCCAGCTAGTCAAGCCAAATCAGGAAGCTCTAAGATAACTAAGAGAGTGCATCCCACAAAATAAGACAGAGAGAAATTGAGCAAGAGGCCCAAAGTCAACCTCTGACTTCCACATGTGCACACATCTGTGCACTCACCTCCACCCACAAACATGCACACACACACACACACACACACACACACACACACACACACAAGTTATACTTCAGTGATGCTAACTCTTAAAATGTAGCTGAAAGATAAAAACAGGCCTAGATTCGAATCCCTCCTCTCCCCCCTAGTACTTGTGTGCTATGGGTACCTTTCTTAACCTCTTTAACTAGGTTCCGAGTTCCCCAAATGTGGATGGAGATAACAAGTCCACAAAATAGAGAAAACCAAGGAAAGAAATGTATGCAAAGTATTCAGAGAGCTGGACAAGAAATGAACACTCAATTATGGTTGCCCGCGTGATTCCAGGGAACTGCAGGACCTTTCATCATCGAGGAACTAATCAGTTGTTGGGATGACAGAATTGTATAGACCAATCAATTGTTTGTGTCTGAAACCATCATTCTAATCAAAACAATGTTGAAACGAGGCTCCAGGGAGATGCAGCCAGAGCCATTTGCAGCCTGTGCAACCAGCCTTCACTCAGCTGTTCATGTGATCCATCTTACAGAAGCTTTCTGGAAAGGGAGAGGATGCTAGGTGAAAGTTATTTTGAGCAGGGTCTCCGAGATACCCAGGAGGCTCAGCACAGTCCCTGGCACATAGACAGAAGATTGATTTAAAGTGACCTTTGCTCTCCACTTGTTTTTTAAATCTATACACAAGGCAAAAAATAGAGGAGTTAGCACACTGCAGGGGGTGGTTAGGTGCGTTGTATAAATTGGCCTCATTTAGTTTTTATGTAGAGTCCTCTGAGGACCTGAGATCAGATCTCAGTACCTACACATACAACCTGGGCTTGACAGTGTACATCTGTACCTTGGGACTGGAGGAGGGAAGGAGCAGAGAGCTGGGTCCCTGGGGCTTACTGACTAGTCAGTCTAGCTGAAATATTGAGCTCAAACTTCAGTGGGGGACTAAAAATCATAAGTCGTCCAGTGCCTGAGGAAGACACCTGATGTTGATCTCTGGCCTCCACACAAGTGTACATGAGTGCACCCACCCACCCACCCACACGTACATACACGCATCCATAGACATGCACATGCACATACACTCATGTACACGTGTACATAAAAATTAGGGACAGAGCTGAAAAAGCCTCTTCTCCTAGAACAAACTTGTATACATGAGAGAGAAAGAGCTGGAGAGAAACCTCGCTTGAACAAATCTTAAATTCTAGATGCAGACCATTAAACTTTACAACGTCTAACAAGCTTGAGGTTGCCTAAACCTCATTTCAAGTGTTAAACTTGTCAACTTGTAGATAGCAAAACCAATACTACTACTGCTTCCACATTAAGGACTCAAAATTATGTGCCAATTATTCCCCCCATGAAGAAGTAACAAACCCCACAGTCAGACCTATTCCGTAAACCATGTACTGTAAGATTCGGGAGTCAGAAGAAAACACAATGTGGGCCTTGGGTTTAAAGAGGATGAGATAAACATTTCTTCTAAGGAGCCAAGGCTGTTTCTAAAGACATGCAAATGGGATTGTGTACTGCAATCATGGTGGGAAATGTATGAATAGCAGAGATGAAGAGGTGACTGTGTTCAGCTTCGGCAGTCACTGAACTGGTATGATCTGGTGATAAACATTTCTTCAGCATCCAAGGAAGTGATTAGACTTGGCCTCTGGCCTCAAGGGATGTACCATATAATAGGAACATACTTGACCCCAGTCTCACCCCAGCCTCACCCAGGAATATGCCTTGGGAGACTGACTCTGTGAGGACTTACATGAGGGCCATGGAGATGTCCTCCCCAGTCCTTCCATAAATCTCAATATCTTCCCATGGGTTTATCAACTAACCTCCGCACCCCTGTCACCCTCCCCTCTAATCTTGAGCCAACTTCAATTCTTAAACAGTGCTGTCCTAGGTTGAAGTGTGTCCTCCAAAAAGATACCAAGATCCCAGTACCCACTCCTGTGAACGGGACATTGCTGGGGACTGGGGTCTTGGCAGATGATCAGACTAAGATGAGGTCTCATCTGCTGTGGCTGATGTCCTGAGAGAAGGTGGGGCTTCTGGTCAGAGAGAGTTCTGTGCTTAAGGGCGGTGGTGTAAAGACTTGGGAGAACAAGGAACACTTGTAAGTGTCAGAAGTAGGGGCCATAAGGGGAACCAACCCAGCCAAGCACATAGAATTGTGACAACCATGACTGAAGGCAGTCAGTCTGAGGCATATTTTTAAATTAGTCTACGTGTGAAGCACTTTTGGTCCTTGGCTCCCTTTAGCCACACCCTCGCTGGGCTGCTTGCTCCACCTGATCCTACATTTAATTTCCTCACGGAAAGTCCCTTCCCTTATCACTTCCTGTGGCACTTCATAAGCGCCATGTTGTGTAGTAAAATTCCCTGCCACATGCCAGTATCTCTGGCTGGCCTGTGAGATGCAAGGCAAGCCTGGCCCTTGGTACCATTAGGATAGACGACATATCCGCTAGCCTAGGTTTGTGCCAGCTTCCTGAGAGAATCAAGCAGCAGAGAAATAGTAAATATGTGTTGAAGGCCATGAAGTCCCTGGCTCATGGGCTGGGCTTTCAGCCTTTGTGTCTATACTACACATATATTATGTACACAGGGATCTGTCATTGCATCATTTTTTTGCAAGGCACTACTTGACTAGATTCAACTGTCTATATCAGTAAGGCTGGTCCTCTTGCCTCCATTTCCCCAGCACTGGGATTAAAAACTTGTGCTACCATGCCCAGTCTTCTCTGGATTTTCTTGGAAAAGAGAAAAGACATTTCTCTTGGAGCTGTCCTGCTATTGCTCTTCGATTCTCTGGCCTCCGCTTTGGAAGCCAGCCCAAGAGCCCCAAATGGGGCTCAGGAGAAGTGAGCTATTACCATGGACGGCACTGGACCCATGCTAAGGCGAAAGAATCAGGAGCTAATGGCTAGGAGCTGCCTTGCCGGGCCCCAGGGAAAGTCCAGAAGGACTCTCCATCTGGCCGTCCACTTTGAAACTTGACCTCTTTGCAAGTACTGAGCAACGAGGGCCCATTAAAATGCAAGGCACCTGCTGGGTCTGAACAGAAGTCTGCTCATGAGAAATTAACCTTTTTTTTTTTTTTTTGGTGTATCGGAGACCGAATTGCCAAATGACTGCAGTAAGTCTGTATGACAGTAACCAATAGTCCCCTCCTCTCACATCCTTCCTGCAAGGCTCATCAGAGGCAGGAAATGTTACCTTTCTCTCTGAGTGCCTCAATGCCCACCCTCAACTGCAAGCAGACACAATACCCTCTTCTGTAGCCACCCATAACCTGGTTTGGTGGTTGTGGGTTTGAGTGACAAAATGGTCTATATGTGCTTTCAAAGACAAAAGGTACTTTAACAGAGAGAAAGAAAGAAAGAAAGAAAGAAAGAAAGAAAGAAAGAAAGAAAGAAAGAAAGAAAGAAAGAAAGAAAGAGGAAGGAGGGAGGGAGGGAGGGAGGGAGGAAGGGAGGGAAGGAAGGAAGAAAAGAAAGAGTCAATTTTGTGTTTACAAGATGGTTTGGTCAGCAAAGTACTTACTGAGCAAGCATGAGGTCCTGAGTTTGGAGCTGTAACACCTGCATTAAAATGTCAGCCATGGCAACACAGCTGTAATCCCAGCACTGGGGGCATGGAGACAGAAGGATCCGGGTCTGCCCAGATCAAAAGGGAGCTTCAGATTCAACAAGAAACCCTATCTCAAGAAATAAAATGGAGAGCAATTGCAGGAAACATCCAACATTGACCTCTGGTCTTCACATACATGTGCATACAATGTGAAGACATGCACACACACAAATATGTATACATCGCCTCCCCAGAAAGCCTGTTATTCCTTTTTCTAATGAGAATTAGTTATTAAACATGAATCCCTCAATTCTATTCATAAATGTACCCATACCTCTGAGTACCTCTGTCCATGCCCTCTTCTAAGGGAGCACAGAACTTCCTAGCCAACAGGGTTTGGTTGGGCAGCTACTGTATGGATAGACTAAGGATGTTGTACTTTGAAGTAGGTGATGCCCCCTTTAGGAAGGGGTTGTTGCGCATGGCATGACAGAGAGGAGAAGATGAATGGAGACGATGCCAGCCTGTGAGTCATAGGACCTGGGTTCTTCTCCAGGCACAGGCTGCATCACCTGGATGTGTCACCCCATCTTTCTCAATCTTGCTTTACTCCTTCCTTCTGTAAGACTCAAAAGAGAAAGTATGCTGGATACCTAGCTAATTGGGAATCCCATTTTGGACACCACGGCTAATGAGGGCACTCCTTGGTTTCTTCCAAGGGCCATGTCTGCACAGAGGTTTGCATGCCTCCCCTGGCCTCCTCTCATTATCCAACACAGCTCTGCCCACTGGGTCATGCAGTGAGACCTACACACCCGTGATTTTCATCACTAACAACCTTTTAGATTCAACACCTGCAGTTTCTCATACTGAAATCCAACCAAAGAGTGTAGAACAGTAAAAGGAGTGATCATTTGCAGGCAGTGAGGCCGGAAGGGCAAGGAAATTGGCAGTTGTTCAGCATTTATACAACATTTGCTGCGTGCATGTCTCGCACTGGAGGCTTTGGTACATCTCCCCTTTCGATGCTTACTCCAGCCACAGGGAAATATCATTAATCCTCATCCCAGAAAAGGAATACGTTGGTCCAGAGATGTTAAGGAACTTACCAAAGTCATATAGCTGGCAAGTTGTGGATGGGGTGGGGACTGTCTCTCTCCCTTTCCATGAGAGTCTAACAAGGGGGCCTTAGGCAAATCTTATTCTGCTCCTCCTATGCTCTCCATAGGTTTAGTCTAACCAAATTAGCAGGCACCACTTATAAAGAAGCAAACAAATACGTAGCATAACTTCACCAGAGAGTCAGGGTTGATAGTCCTGTTAGATAGCTCGGCATCTGTGAAGAGGGGATACTTTAGCAGAAATGGAGACACTGTGAGGCAGAGAATCATGTGAAGATGATAGAGATAAGCATTCTGAGTTGAGGGATCTGGCAACACACAAGCCCTGAAGCTAGAACATGCCCACTGTACAAAGCAGAATATAGGACCACCATCACAGATGCAGAAGAGGGGGTGAAGTGAGAGGGTAGCAATTCAGGAAAGGAGGAGGGTCTCACACTATGTGAACGACAGAAAGATGCTAGAATTTTACACTAAGAGCAAAGGGAAGTAATAGAGAACTTGGGGGGTGTGAGTAAATGATGTAGTCTTACACATAAAAAGGGATCACAATGGTTACTCTGTGGGGCATTAGCTAGGCAAGAGCAGAAAATTAACATAATCATTTCCCACAAGTCCATCCCTGTTTTCTTGACACAGGGTGAAATGTCTGCCACTTTGACTTGGATGTGGCCAGTAGTAGCATTCGCAGTGGTGATGATAGTGGTGGAATGTGGAGTAGATCAAGTGGGTGTTTGGGGAATATAATACCAGCTATGTAGGAAAATATGGACTCCGACTTGTTAGTTAGAATGTGCCAACTTCTATGGTTCAATTTCCCTTCCCACAGGCTGCTTCAGGCTCCCACTATGAAGTCAACTGGTTCCTAGTATTCCCGACAATGTGCAGAAGGCCCTGAACAGTTGCCATGAGTCACTTCCAGGGCACACTGAATTTAGTTTTAAGGGATACTCTTCAGAAGGTGTTGAAAGTTAGGATGTATGAAACAAAGAAAAGATGAAGTCCAGAAAGTCTGCCAAGCTAATGGCATTTACTGTGATGGGAAGGCTGAAGACAGTAGCCACTTCTGGATGGGGTTCAGGATTATGGATGCTGAGCCAATCCACTCTCCAGGCTCAAGAAGGAGAGTATGTACCACCACCTTTTAAGCCTGGGTTTGGGAGTTGGGAGAAGATTTTCTAAAACCTGCACGAATCTAAACAATCTCTGAGCCACTCTACGGCACACTAGCCAAGAACATGCATAGCTAAAAGAAAACATTGTCTTTTCTTTTTTTTTTTTTTTTTAACTAGTCAGGGACGTGTTAGCTGTGTAACAAACAAGTCCTGAGATCTCAATGACTTGATCTAACCTGATGTCTATCAAAAAGTGTCTGTCGTTGATAAGTATCATGTGAGGAGACTAGAAAAAGGTGTGACTCTGTATTGATTATTTTTCTTATTGTTGTGACAAAAAGGAGAGGGAGAGGGAGGGAGAGACAGAGACAGAGACAGAGACAGAGGGAGAGAGAGAGAGAGAGAGAAAGAGAGACAGAGGGAGAGAGAGAGAGAGAAAGACAGAGACAGAGACAGAGACAGAGACAGAGAAAGAGAGGGGGGCATCTTTAAAAGGAAGAGCTCTCTTGGCTACAACTTTCCTAGTTTGAGGACACAGCTCATGCTGGCAGGGAAGGAAAGTGTCAGGAATGTCCCATGCATCCACAATCAGAGAACAGATGAGCACTTTCTCCCTTTTCGCCATCCCAGGACCTCCAAGCACAGAATGGTGCCTTGCTCTTCAGTTAACCCCCTGGAAAAACCCATCACAGACACACCAAGAGGCATGTCCACTAAATGATTCTAAATCCCATCCAGATCACAATCAAGATTAACCATCGCAGACTCTAATCTAAACAGTTATGCTAGGCTCCAGGCTGATGGGCACTCTGTTTTCCACGGCTTCTAAAGTCATTCTAGAGATTAATGCCTGGAGGGCAGAGGCAGGGGGGGATGGGGGGGGAGGAAGATGCACTAGCTTGAGAGTCATTTCTACTAAGAAGTGGAGTTTTTATTCTCAATCTATCCATTGTAAGCACTAGTCAGTATGGACACACTGGTTAAGAAAGATCTAACATCAGCAACTCATGTTTCTTAGAAATAACTTCATTCTTTAAAAGGGAATGTGAATGCTTGCTGGACAGCCATTCATCTTTGCCTCAGTGTGGTCTGATGACTATGCCTCAGACAAGTGGTTTACAGAGTCTCAGTCCTCTGAACAAAGTGGGAATAGTATTAATACATCATGGTGTTCTTATATTCCAAAGGAAGTGAAGGGAAAGGAAGGGAACAGAATGGAACAGAACAGAACGGAGCAGAAAGGAAGGGAAGGGGCTTTTGATAGTACTTGGGTTGGTGTCTACCATGCTTAACACATTTGAACCAGTAGTATTTTGATTCCTATTCCAACACACATCATTTTCCAGACAAGTCTATTTTCTTTCAACATTTTGCTCCATTTCTCAAACTTAAGTTTTCAGCTAGTATCCACAGAGAATGAAGTCTGATCTAAAACAGCACTTTGAGACATCTTTATGCCTTGGAGAGGCCCTTCACTTTATAGCATAGACTTTGGAGCCAAGGGACCTTCATTCTAGACCTAGACCATAGTAACATGTTAGATCTTTTGGCCAAGCCATTGGAATTCTCCAAGGTCCTTCTTTCTCCTTTATCAAGGAGAGATAATAATGAAGGCTTATTGGAGAGTGAGTTTGATACCCAGTGCAGTGAGCCTTGCCACAGGGGAATGTCAGTTACCTCACCAGTATCTTCAAACACTCTGAAGCCTGCTCAGGCTGTTCTGAGACAAGATGACTTGCCTCGTTGAAAAACAGATCTGTTGGGCAATCAGCACACACGCCACCGCCTTGTGAGCAGAGGGCTCTCGTCAGCAAGAAGTCGAAGCTGTTCATTTCCTAAGACTTCTCCCCCTCATCCTGATACTCAAGGTTGTCCAGGGTCTGGAGCAATCAGAAATGATTTGTGTCAAAGAGCACATTACAAGAATCATTTGTCGCTTCTGCTTCGTGTTTGAATTGGAAGAACGGTGCTGGGGAGTGATCTGAAGGCACAATGTACCGTGCAGCTAGGATGCGAAGCAAATCACTATGTTAACCTTCTGGGAAGTTATGCTTTGGGTTCAATTTTGACAGCATGTATTTCAGGCCTCACAGTGGGATGGATGGGGAGTCATAATGAGAATACTTGGTATTTGAATGATTATCTTCCCACCAAAAAACTAAAGGCATTGGATTTTTTGTAACACAGAGAGGCATGGAATGGCTCCTCAGGGAGTTTCTGACTAGCCCCCGATTCCAAAGAGAATAATCCTGAGGTGGAGGTAAATTTTGTGACCCAATGATAACACAAGCTGACTTTCCTACAGGTGAGAAAGTACCTCATCATAAGAGGCTTTGACTCTGGTATTAACCTGGGAATTCTGTGCTCTGGGTTTTAGGCTCAGCTTCTCCATCTGGCTGTGGGATCCCAGCAAGACACATTGTATCTCTGCCCTTCTATCTGCATCCCTTAAAGAAGGCATCCGCCACATTTCACAAGGGATGCAATGCCAGTCATAGAATGGTATTTTTCCTCTCTATTTAGCAATATGGAACATTGAAATGCAGATAGTTGAGAAACTCTGAGGACAATAGGTGTGGTTTTGCTTAGGAGAAGAAGAAAGAACATTCTAAGCAGGAAGAACAGCAGGGATGTTGCACAGGAACAAAGCTGGGCTCTGTCAGGAAAACTTGGTCATGGCTACATGATGGATGGGAGAGGAAGGACAGAGGAACAATACACTGAAAGGCAGTTTGAAGTCAAATCGGGAAGAGCATGAAATGCCAAGCTCAGGGGTTGTGTTAGTCAGGATTTCCATTGCTGTGAAGAGACACCATGACCAGGGCAACTCTTATGAAGGAAACTATTTCATTGGTCCTGGCTTACAGTTTCAGAGATTAATTCGTTATCGTGGTTGAAAGCATGGCAACATGCAGGCAGACATGGTACTGGAGGAGCTGAGAGTTCTGCATCTTGCAGATAAGAGGAGACTGGCATTCTACTGCACAGAGCATGAGCATAGGAGACCGCCACAGTTCTTCCAACAAGGCCACACCTTCTCTACTAAGGCCAGTCCTAATAGGGCCACTGCCTACAGCCAATCATTCAAACATGAACCTATGGGGGCGGGGGCAAATCCACTCAAACCACCACAAGGGCATAGCATCTCGATGCTGGAGGAGATATTGCTTCTTGAGAACATTAGGCAAACTTTGAACCATGGTTTTGTGTTGTTGTTTCTGATAGGGTGGCTGCTAAACATCCAAACTGCAAAAATCCAGATACCAAGTGATACAAGCAGAAAGGTTCTCTACTGGGCTTGATGGAGGTGACATGGAGGTGGGTAGAGGCAAAGCTGTAGGTCAAGCCACAGTTATCCAGGGGGAAGGCAGTGAAAGTCAGGGGGACCCACTTCAAAGACATAGAAGAGACAGCCCAGGAGTGTGCCTTCCCAGCCATGACAGTCACACCAGTAAGCTTCAGACTCTTGGTTTTCGTTTGGTTTTGGTTTTAGAAATGGCATCTTCGTGATGACGCACGCCTTTAATCCCAGAACTCGGTGGGCAGAGGCAGGTGGATTTCTGAGTTCAAGGCCAGCCTGGCCTACAAAGTGAGTTCCAGGACAGCCAGAGCTATACAGAGAAACCCTGTCTTGAAAAACCAAAAAAAAAAAAAAAAAGGAAACGGCATCTTCTTCCCTTCCCTTTTCTTATTCACTTGCTCAGATGACCAAAGAACCAGAGGATAAGAGAATATCCAGGGCCACATTTCACTTTCAAGATCTTCCACCGCATTCATAGCTGACTCACTTCTGATCAGGCCCCATTCCAGAAGAGGAGGGCAGGCCAGGAGCCAGCCCACACAGCACCTCCTACAATTTGATTTAGTAATTATTGTGTCATTATTAGTTTAATATCATCTACTAGAAGATTATAAATTCTACATGCAGTGAGCCTGTGGGTCATATTTTTGCTGCAACACTCAGGGTAGAGAGCAGTGGTGACATTATAGTGGATGTGTGAGATGAATGTGCCACATAAAAGAAGCCAGAGGTGCAGCTCAACATCAAAGCGTTTCCATAGCACTCATGGTGCCCTGGGTTCAGTTCCTGGTGCCACAGAGAATTAAATACACACATAAAGAAACAGAAGAAGGAATGAACTATTATTATTATTATATAGTGACATATGCATATAATCCCAGCATTCTAGAAGTTACAATGGAAGAATCATGAGTTCAAGATAAGCCTGAGTTACATCTCAAGACTGGGTTTTAAAACAGACAAGCAAAAATTCCTAGCCTAGGCATTGTGTGGCAGTATGCAAGGTTTTAAAAAAAAAAAAGTAAGTTCTCAAAGGGCCCTAATGAGTTTCAGACCAGTCTACCCTACATGAAAAGACCCTAAAACATAATATATATAGGTGAGTAAATGAGTTTCACATGGTTTTATGGGATAGGCTAATTGGGTATCATGCACTAACTTGGAGAGTGTGAAGTTTCCTGCTTGGTGGACTCCATCTCATGCCCTGGGCTATGAACAGGCTGTGTGTTGGCTCAGGCTGCCTTTATGGCAGCCAGCAATGTTCAAAGATACATTCTCTCTTTAGCAGGGAGAGAGTAGAGAGAAACAACAGCAGCTGATTTCTCTCTCTCTCTCCCTCTCTCTCTCCCTCCCTCCCTCCCTCTCTCTCTCTCTCTCTCTCTCTCTCTCTCTCTCTCTCTCTCTCTCTCACACACACACACACACACACACACAAACCTGCTTCTACACATCCCTTTACTGAGCATCCTGTCCATCATTGCATCTTTCCCCACCACAAGACCTTCACTGTCACCTGGAAAACTGAGGGCCAGTGAATAAAGAACAAAGACTGTCCATACCTTATGGTCGTTCTGATCTGTAGACTATCAGGGAAATGTATGCCCACTTTGAGCACTGGAGATTCAAATGTGCTTACCAACACTCCAGATTACAGGAAAGGAAGCTGGAATTGGGGAACATCAGAGGCTGGCTGGCAGTGGAACATGCCTTCGCACACCATGGCCAGGCTAGGGGAAGTAGGGATATGTGCACAAGCTGCCATGTGTACAAAGGCAACATCTTATTACTGGCTTCCCTGTGATTTTTACAACACTGCTTAGTGATTCCAGGAACAGAAACACAACAACCCTATATGTCAAGGCATCTGGCCAAGTCAGTTGTTAGCCATCTGATGGTAAGAGCTGGGGCCCCTGCAAGGTCAAATGCCTGTTAGGCAGAGGGAGTTCCAGGTGGTCCGTGTCTTGAATCTCCAGTGTGTTTTCTGCCAAGGGACTGGACTGCTCTAGATGCTGTGGCTCTGTTGGCTCAGGAGAAGGCACCTCAGATTTGGGGACCCTCCAGCTTGTTCCCCTGTTTAATGTCCTCTAGTACCACCTGAAACAGCACCCTTTCCTTCCTAGTGGTACTTTGATCCTCGTGAATGTTCTACCACCTGTGTTCTAGGCTGATCTGGAGGGTTTGTCTTAAAGGACCAGGACGTCAGGCTACAAACAATCTTTCAAAGATCAAGGACAGACACCAACAGTCATGATTAAAATTCTGCCAAATTCTTGCCGTTTAACTTTGGCCTGAATTATTAACACATTTGGGTTTCTGGTTTTAGGTACAAATCAGAGGTCAGAACTTGTAGAGTTCCGGGTTTGATGAGGCTCCGTGGTAGAGTACTTCTGTAGTATATAATGCATACAAGGCCCTAAGCACCACTCCAGAACTGCAAATACAAACACCAGAAAACTTGAAAAGTTCTTATCCAGTTAAATGAAATTGGATGGAATCATATTCTGTATATTTTGAAATACCTACTGATTGAGTGCTTGTGTCCATCAGTAGAAAGATCTGACCTCTGGCAAGACCTCAAGAGGCCCTGACTACATGCAAGGCAGGCCCTGGTGCCTGGAGAAGCTGATCCTCCTCTGTTGACCCAATGAGGACCATGATTTCTCAATGTTTAGTTTTTCACCTTCTCCCTCTCTCCCACTCCCTCCCACACAACTTCTCCTCTTCCCCACTCTTCTCTGCTAATAATAAGAGCAGAAGCGCAGTCTGGGGAGCCCTAGAGGCCCCCACTGACTACCCACCCCAGGTGAAGGTGACCCTTACACTCACCCATGTTCTTACCAATAAAGAGATCTCATTAAAAGGGCTGGCACTGTCTGTGGGCAGCTTCACAGTGACCCACAAATTAAGAGGGCATGGCTGCCATCTGCCCAGCCTCCTTCTCCCCGACCCCGGGGCCTAGCAACAGAAGTGTGTTGACCCTTTTATTACCCTAATCAAAAGATGCTAAGAATGAAAAAAAAAAGTCTAGAAACAGTATCAAGGTTGGTTTTATTTTTTTCTAGATGCTCACAGTCTAATTAGGTCTACAAAACACTTAGCTTTATGTGTGGAAATTAGTCGAACGCTGGAATATTCTGTGATATATTAGTTGCTATGAAGCACTGAAAGGAGTCCTGTCTCCATCACAGTAGATGGAATTTCCCCAAGAGCCAAGGAATAGTAGCCCGGGACCCAGAAGCCCCAGGTGTGTGACCTCTCGGCCTCAGTGTTCACCAGATAGGGAAGCCTTTGTGGCATCCAGTTATTTTATACAAATGTCCTGGTCTGATGTTGTACCTGGTTCAGGAGGTGAACTGAACGAGGACCTAGCAGTGAGGAAGACAGATACAAAAACAGCATTCTGAGCTGAGAGGAGCAGCTGAGCTGGAGGAGCAGCTGAGCAGAGCCAGGAGGTGAAGGTAGGAGTCTCTTTGACTGCCCACTCATGTAGGGACTTAGGCCTAGGTACTTCTTTCATTGATATGATTTCATCTCCATTGAAAGAAAAAGAAGAAACCTCCCCTGAGGAGCTACTGTGTGTCTGAGCAGACACCCCACCGCCCCTCTGCATAGGGTAAGACCGAGTCTAGAGGAAACTAAGAACAAACCCACCAGCGTGACACCTGTGCTTGGGAGGGTGAGGTGCAAGGATGACAAGGCCATGCCTGAGCTATATAGCAAGTAGCTCCAGCTTCAGCAGAGCCTGAGCAATGATAACTTGTCTTGAAAATAAATATGTGAGAGTTGAGAAGACAGCGCGATTTGTTAAGGTGCTGGTTGTAAAAAACATGGGGACCTGAACTTCAGTACCCTGAACCCATGTTTAAAAGCTAGATTACTTGCTGTAACTAATACAATGTAAATGCAATATAAGAAGTTGGTGCTCTATGGCTCAGGAAATGCTGATGGGGAAAAGCCTGTCCTTGGTACACATGTGCTTCCCTCACCCCACACCCCAAGTATTTTCTCTCAAGAGTTGTAGTTAGTTGAAACCACCCTGGGCGAATGTATGAATACACACAGCAAAGAGCAATCTGCCTCAATTCTGAAGTTAGAACAGCCAGAACAATGTGGCATCTGCAGCAACGAGTCTCAGACTAATGTGTGTGAACAGTCTGGCCATCTTGGCCATTCTCCTTCCATGGCTGTGGGCAGAGGCTATCTGAGGTCCTTTGTTTCTAACAATCTCCTGGGTGGTGTCTGCTGCTCTGGGGATCACATCTGAAGAGGAGGCAGTTTCCACCCCATCCTTGGGCAGCTGCCCTAGGCACTTTTGAAATACTTCATAATGTTCAAAAATGATGGAGAGAGCTTTAAAAACCCTTCATCATTCAGTTCTTAGAGAATCCTTAGAGATTCTGATTCGGTTGGCCTGGGGTGAATCCCCAGCCCTGTGCATCTCTGGATCTTAAAAGCTTCTCAGATGACTCCCTTGAAATGTTCAGGTTGAAACATCTCTCATGTTCTGTTCAGTCATCTTTAAACTGAACCATGAAAGCTGAGCACAACTCCAAGATGTCTCTCAAGCTCTCCACACTGTCCCCTCCCCCCAACTGCTGGATTCAGCCCTAAAGCCTAAATTCTTTGGTCATGGCCTCTCAACAGGATTCTTCCCCCTTGGTGGTCCCCGGGTTGCTGAGTTTCCCTGCTGTTTCAACATTTTAGTCTCATTGATTCAGTCCCTGCCTCTGTCACCTGGTCCCTGCCACCCCCTAAGAGACAGGTGGAGACTTCCTAGGGGTTATCGATCCCCAGGGAACTCACAAGGTGGCAGTTCCTTTCTTAATTAAGACCTTTCAAGACCAGCCACAAGAATCGGACCAATTACCTAGCTCTCTGAAGATCCAGTAAGTGGCTGA
This sequence comes from Mus musculus, assembly GCF_000001635.26. NCBI lineage: Eukaryota > Metazoa > Chordata > Mammalia > Rodentia > Muridae > Mus > Mus musculus. Next base: position 81,382,007 of record NC_000077.6, on the reverse strand, counting down.
AGGGAGCAATTTCACACAGTGACTACTGATAGTCAAAAGGACTGCCAGCTAGCCAGCTGAACATGAGTTTGAGAAAGGCTCCCCCTCCTTTTTTTTTCTCTTTTTCTTTGAGTCAGGTGCATAATGGTACATTTTAAAGGCTGTCTCCACCTAAGCTGTATTCTCTCCCTGGTCAATCCTTTTCATGCTTTGCCATTATCTGTCATTGGAGACAAGACAACAGAAGATAATAAGAGTCTTCTATCCAGGCTTCTTCTTCCTTCCACCCTCTAGGGAAATTATGTTGAACATCTTTTTTATTGGCTTATTTATAAATATAGGAAATGAATTGCCCAAAGGTTTGCATTAGAGACACTCAGACACTATCGGGGCTGCTGACACTCTGCCCCGCAGAAGGAGGATTCCAGGGGCCTGATGGGGTGTTAATTAAATGGACTGGCTTCTTTTTTCCCATGGGAAGCCTAGGTGATGCCTCCAGCTTTGTCTTGATTTAAAAGAGCAACAGTGCATCAAGCCCCACATCTGCTTCCTGCTTCTCCTGGCTCATAGGATGGGGGTGGGGGAATCACTATGTATGCAGACACACATGCATATGCGCACATTTATAAACGGTTAACCAGCACTGGACTGTAATCACCTCTGCTACTGTCTGGTGGAGACTCAACAGAGAGCTCACTGGTTCTTGCATCTTCTCACCTTGTGTGCCTCATCTAATTGCTTGTCTGTCACCTTCTTCATCACTAGAGAGTTAAAGGACCCTCTATGTCCTTTGAGAGTACCCAGGCATTGCAGGTAGTAAGTACCTGGAACATGTGGAAACATCCGTGAATGACAGTCATCTTGCTGGGCAGAAACACACATGCATATCTGAGAACCATAAACCAGCTCTTTCTTCTGGCCAGTGGTAGCCAGAGATCTGGAGGGGGACAGGAAGGTCAGGAGCCTTCTGTGCTCTCATTGCTATTTAATGCATATGCAAATGTGAATAAAATAAACATGTAAATCCACCTCTGGTGAATGTACGGATGCGGGACACAGGCACAAATGTGCAGGACTCTTGAAAGAGACCCCGATAAAGTCTCAGGGAACACCCCCACAATCTCTGGTCCCCTTCACACACAGAAATGCTCCCCTTTGTGCCCAATGTGCTTCTAGATGGCAAACCAATACAGAGATGAATTTGAATAAGACTTATTTTACTCCTGGCTGCTTCTGACTGTCCAGTTTGGAGTCTAAAGGCTTCATTGACTCCATAGTCCTTGGAGGTATTAGAGTCCCGTATTGGCCATCCTCCAAGACTCAAGTGAGACTCTCTCTCCTTGGTCCGGTAGATAGACAACCCAATTCCACTGCCTTCTTCCTGGAGTTGCATCTGTTACAAAGCCTGACTTTTCTTCCTCCTCAGGTGAGGTTCTCATATATATTGTCAGGATGATACCGTAGAAAAAGGTAAGGTTAAGGGGGTGTTCAGCCCTTCCACACAGGAAATAATGTGGGTCCCAATCAGCAATAGCATCAGCCAGCACAGCATCACCCCAAGGGTGATGGACAGCCTTCTAGCTGGAGAGTGGACCATTAGTCCTGACTGTGCATGAGCTCCACAGATGAGGGCGCTAGCTAAAGCCTGTGTTGTGAAGGTTGGACCTGACCTCTGGAGAGCGTCTCAGATCTGCGGTGGAGAATCGGAGGCTTTATAGTGAGGGAGCTAGCTGTCTGAGTCACAGACCCCAGACTTGCCAGCTCATGGACACTGGGTCATCCAGGCCTCAAAGTACTGTCGATAAAGTTCCATTAGCATCTCATTCACTCTTCCTATTGGGCCATAGACACAACAGACTTGGTCCTGACCAGAGGATGGTCTAGCTCCTTGTGTACGCTGACGCCTAGTTGGTATGGGGCAAGACTCAGAGTGCTGGAGAAATCAGTGGAAGGGAAGCTGAGAGAGTCTGTCACTTAGCGCCCTGAGCTGGAAGATGCGGGTGGGGCATTGAGGACTATATTCTGTCTAAGACCCAGGGAAGAGGGAGACAGAGCACAGAGCAAGGGAGAAGTGACTATTGAGCATTAACTTGTCCATATCCACAAGACTTGAGTGATGGGGGGTGGGGATGTCTCAAACCCTGCTTCCCTGCAAGGACAAAGAAACGCATCTGGGAGATCTGAGTCCTTAGGCAATTGGAGCCAGGTTGTTTATCCCTCCCTCCACTTACTATGGAACTAGCCAGAGCAGTCACTGTCACCTGAGTCGAGCACATGGTTCCTGCGCTCTTGGGGCTCACTACTTATTCAGGGCTGGGTGTCTTAAGCATTTCACTCATCAGAAGAATCACAAAATCAAAGTCTTCTGTGACATGCGAGAGACTGGGATTTGTGTCATCTATAAAGTGTAGGAATCTCTGACCCAAACACTGAGGTACCCACTGGGGGATAGACAACATGCAGACAGATGGTTAGGGCTTCAGGGGCTCAGATACAGAAGCAAACTGACGGCTGGTGATATTTGGGAAGACTTCCAGGAGTGGGGCAGAGATGGCAGTTGGGCTCTGAAGGGTGGATAGGAGCCATGGGCCATCGTTAACCATCATACATAATGAACGATCTGTCGATAAACTGCAAATGAAAGGAAAAGCCACTAATATGTAAACATTTAAAAAAAAATGATCTGCGTGTGAGCTAGCCCATCAGTGCTCAAAAGGCTGCGATCTCTACCTGTGATACTCAGTGGCCACAGGGCAGTATGTATGGAGCAGAAGATGGAGTATGAGAGGAAGAAATATTCAGAATCCAAGATCCTCAGCTTAAAACACACCAGGAACAAAAAGAGCCCGCCAGTATGGTTGCTCTGTCCTCTGTGGCACAGGTTTCAGCAAACCATGGGTTCTTTTCCTTATAGAGCTGGATTCTATACACGGCTGCAGTAATAGAAGCTGTGGAAGCTTTTACAGCATGCTGGAGCAGTGACAGGAAGCCTGACACCTTCCAGCAGCAAGACAACTCCACCAGCCCCAAGCTGGAGGTATGGGAACTACAAAGCCTATCTTGGTTTTTCCAGCCTCCCCTCTAATGTTTTTTATGGCCTCCCTAAGGAGTCCTATTCAGGGGAGCTGATGCCCTAGGCTAGAGTTCAGCCTGGTCCAACAGGTACCACACACTCTCCTTAGATGCCCATTATCAAGGGAGGCCACAGCAGTGTGAAAGGGCTGCAGGAAGACAGAACTGAAGGAATAAGGCCACAGAGGCGAGAGAGATGTGAGGCATGGGATGAGCAGATGAAATGAATTGATACTGTCTACTCTATGAGAGCTACCTTTGAGGGCTGCCCAGGAGCTCTCTGTGCCCTACTGTGTCCCCCTGAGGAGAAACACCATTCACATTGTCAGGTGGAATTCCCTGTGACTAAGACAGAAGCAGCTCTTGGGAGGGAGGTGACTAGGTGTGGGGGTGGGGGGGGGTGGGGAGACTGAAACTTAGGACTGTATTCATGTTAGCAGCAAAGGATTCCAGCGTGGCAAAGCTGCCACACCAAACCAGCCCTCAATGCATCCTTCTCTTAGCCATTAGAGCCATTGCCTGATGCTCTGAGACGTTTGTTTCCCTCTAAACTCCCTTACTCTGGAGCCTGCCTACTAGCTCTTTTTCGTGTTGTTCTAAACACACATAAGCAACATGGCAAAACACCACTGATCCTGTGTTGCAAAAATTCTCAATTCCATCGTGCCCATCTGGAGAGAACTCATTCTGTCATCTCCAATCAAACAGACCAGACTTCCACTCCTCATTCACAGTGTGCAGGCACACGACCTTGGGCAAAGTTGTGAAATCTCTCCAAGGTGACATGTGCTCTTTCGAGACAGAAATAATAACGCTCACCCTGAAGCTGTGCTGGGGGGATTAACAGTAGGACTCCCCATATCACACATATCTCTGTAAGAAACCAAACAACCCTGTTTCAATGCATTAGTAAGAGGGTGGAGTTGCTGGAGGAAGGACTAAGCAAGAGTGGCCAGAAGCTCAAAGACTGAGCCCAGGATGGCCCTAGGGAGTCTGAGCAATGCCTGATGTATCTGATCCCACAGAGACATTGACTGCAGAGACCAGCATTGGCGGAGGACACGCAAAGCTAGTGCAGAAGTAGAGAGGTGTGAACTTTAAGCTGAAAGGAGCTGTCAAAGATCGAGGAGGATCCATGGGAGGATTTCACTGATGGAGAGGCAGGTGAGCCAGTATGGTGGCTCATGTCTTTAATCCCATCTCTCTGGAGGCAAAGGCAGAGGCAGGTGAATCTCCGCAGCCTTGGCCAACCTGGTCTATGGAACAGGTTCCAGGACAGCTAGCGTTATACGGAGAAATCCCGATTCCAAAAACAAAACAAGAGGAAGGGTCAGGACTCCAGGCTCATCTGAGCATTTGAATCAAGGGGCTGCTGAGTTTCCTGGGATTCTCCCTGGTGGGTGGGATTTGTAGATACAGAATTTTTCATGACAGTGGGATTATCTTTGTTAGGGTTTTACTGCTGTGAACAGACACCATTACCAAGGCCACTCTTATAAGGACAACATTTAATTGGGGCTGGCTTACAGGTTCAGAGGTTCGGTCCATTATCATCAAGGTGAGAGCATGGCAGCGCCCAGGCAGGCATGGCGCTGGAGGAGCTGAGAGTTCTGCATCTTCATCTGAAGGCCCCTGGGAGAAAACTGTCTCCTGTGTGGTTAGGAGGAGGGTCTCATTGCCCACACCCACAGTGACACACTTCACATCTACTCCAACAAAGGCCACACCTCTTAATAGTGCCATTCCCTGGACCAAGAATATTCTAACTACCACAGGGATCTTCTCTGTAAGTCATTTAGAGCATGGACACTGAATAATAATGCGGCCATCTGCTGTAGGCAAAGGGAGAGCCTCAAGTCCCAAGAAGAGTGTGTGCAGAGAGCTCCTACCCACTTGGCAAACTTCACACAGAGGGGCTGAGTGGCTCTGAGATTACTTACAGTACATAGGCTTAGCTTCCTGCTTGTGCTTTTGCATAGCAAGGGGCACATGCCAGGGGTCAAGTACACACGAGGCTGCTTCAGCCCTCCAAACAGCTTACCCCAGAAGGTCCATCACAGTCACTTCATGAGAAAAAAAAATCTAAGAGAAGTTTTAAATCACAGAAGCAGCAAGTCCAGAGCTGACATTGCTCCCAAAGCTGGCTTCAAAACTCCAGATCTTTAAAGGGAGAAAGTATACGAAAAGACAAGACTCAGGTCCAAAGATGGAGCTCCCTGGTACTTCCTGCTGCCTTCTTACAGGTCACCTCCCTTGCTGCCTGGTTTGACTCTTCCCTGGGATCTCTCACGTTGGGTTGGGGAGGCAGAAACTCCTCTGGCCTTTGTCCTGAATAGATCCAGGACTATGGGCCTGCAGCATTTAGGACCTTAGCCTCAGTTCTCAGTAGCTGTCTTCCTGTCACGTGGCTGGTCCTCACTGTGAGCATCTACCACGAATGGACTTTTCCCCTATGTCTGCTGATGAAGACTTTACAATTTCATTCAACATCTTGTTTAATGAAGCGATGACAATCAAGTCTAGCTTAACAAACCAATGCGTCTATTGGGTTACTCACAGAAATGCATATAGGACCGGTTCTAAAACGCTACCCCAGTGTGGCGGCAACCTTGAAAGCTGCATCCTAGAAGTTGTGAAGGCAACTTAGTTGTCAGAGGCTTCTAGTTCCAAGCAGCTGTCAGTGTGTGTGTGTGTGTGTGTGTGTGTGTGTGTGTGTGTGTGTGACCCCGGGAAGAGGCCTTGCCCATCTTCTAAGTCATGAGAGCTTCCTTGGGCTTGTGAGTTTTATTCTTAGAGCAATAAAGAAGACTACCTTCCTCTCAGAATAGTTGCACATTGCGGTAGGTTACAGCACTTGGAGTTGGGTGACGATGGGAAGGCTGTTATCCTGCCTGGTTGGTTATGACTCCCAAGCTGTGAGACTTGAATGGTCCCTCCCCATTCAAGTCACACATCTCTTCACCTGTGTGATAATGCCAGTGTCCTCTGGTTCTGTCTGTCTGCCCATCTCTGCTGCCCTTCATTGCCGGTCTCCTCTCAGATCCCTGGTCATGTCCACTGGAAGCGGATAACCCTCTAGATATGTAGCTGTTCAAACTTGAAGATGGTGGTGGTCCTTAGCCCCAAGCAAAGGTGGCTATACCGCCCTTGCAGTCACCATGGCTACTGCTTCTCCTGTGCCCTGGAAAACACACTCAGGGTACTTACTCATTGCCAACAAGTTGCTTCAAGAACCAGGACTCATTATCCAGGGGTTCCCTTGCCTCCTGCCTATCCATGCAGAGCACCTATCGCCAGTAATGATGCCCCTAAAAGGGCCAGGATGTGGAGCCCACAGCCCAGGGCCCAGAGCCTTTAGCCCATTTCCCAACCAGGATGCAAAATGTTGCACAACGTCACCAGTCCTATGTATGTGCTCACACTCAGGCTGCTACAGAACCATAAAACTGTGTTGAAGTTATCAACACTGTTTTTTTTTTCCCTCATGAACAATGCTTGCTCGGGAGTCCTTTCCCCACATGGTAACATGGTAAGTGTCAGCTGCCAATATGGAAAACCCAGTGTGCTAACACCAGCATCCTGCCTTGACTCCTCTACTTCAAGATGAAGTTTCTACTCTTCAAAGCTGTCGTCATCCCAGCACTCATGCGTTCCAAAAGGTGGACCAAGAACCATCTAGCAGGGCTCTAGCCCATCTTCTGAAAACTAACCCTAAAATACCCTTTGTAATTTCTCTCTGGATGCAAATCCTAAAAGACAGAGCTTTCTGTTCTCTTGGAACTCCAAAGCAAGAATGCAGGTGGGACCCTGGTACACAGTTATTGTGAAGTAGGTAAGAATTTACACTTTAGAGCCCAGAGTCAACTCTCTTGGGGAGAGGAATCAGCTGGAAAAATGGACTCACTGCTGCCCTCTAGTGGCTAATCACAAAACTGTTCCTCCAGAAAGATGGATGGGCTTCTTGTAAGCTGGGCACATTGGTGCAGCTGGACACATTGTGCAGGTAACCAGGGGACAAGAGTCACATCCAGAGGAAACTCTACAGTATGGTGAACTTAAAGTCACAAAACTCCCTTCTGGTCAAGACTCTAGCTGATTTCAATACTTTCCCACCCCTTCCCCATACTCTAGTTAGGGCTGTGTTTCTTTCTAATAAAAAAGCTCTAATTCATAAGCATGATACGATTCCCCCATGGCCACAGTGCATTTATTTAATGACCTTCCTCTAAATCCAAACAGCCTAAGACTGAGAGGAAGCCACATAATCCAGTTTCTGGTGCAAAGGTGTACTCTGTAGCCAGGCTCCTAATCAAACCCTGGGTGGTGTCAGCCGCAACCAACGAGAATAATTAACGTGAGAATGTTTACTCTGTTTGTTTGTCTGATTCCCGGGCTGTGCTGAACAGTAATGAAAATTGTTTTCTCTGCAAAGCATGACGCTGGTCAGTGTTCACCTGGTGTGTTCCCAGACGTATTGATTAATTGTGGTCCAGAATGTCACAATGACCAAGGGCCAGGCTCTGCTCTTGGGCAGTTGGAGTTTTACTCACCTTGGGTCACCACAACCTGGGTCAGTGGGACTGAGTTGAGGTCAAATTTGACGGATGGTACAGAAAAAAAAAATCCTCAGATGCAGAGACCCAATAAGGTGAGGGTTCCAAGTGAATGATGAGACTCCCATCTTCCCTCCTTAAGGAAAAGACTAAGTCCAGATCTTTCCAAGCCACTGGGCTGTGACAGACTCCCCCATTCCCCCAAACACTCACAATGCTGATGCCAGAGCTCATCTTTCCTCCACACCAGCAAACTGAGCCCTCTTGGACTCAGACTCTAGGCCCCACCCAGATGCATGGACCATGGCTGGAGAGCTGTGCTTTTCCAAAGCTTTCCAATTGGTTTCGAGGTATTCACAGAGCCCACACATACAGAAACAATAACACATCAAGTATCAGAACATAAAAAAAAAGAAGAAAAAACACTCCAGAGGTCCCGGAGCCCCCAGCTATGCTTACAGGGGTGCTCAATGGAAAAACAAAAAACAGAAAAGGAATAAACTGGGGCCTTCCAAGACCTCACAGTCATGAGCACTAGCACCGTTCAAGCAGAGAAACTAAGAGCAGACCCTGGGGCCTCCTTGTATGAATTCAACTTATGAACTGTGTGACCTTAGACAAAACACTTTGCTTCTCTGTTCTTTGGCTTCTTCCACTGTAAAATATGATAATTAAAATGTTGTTACCTTATAAGGCCTCTGTAGATATTACATTAGGTTTGTGTGCAAAAGCATTCAAGAACACCAACGAGGGCCAAGAAGATGATTTTGTAGGTAAAAGTACTTGTAGCACAAGTGCAAAGACCCAAGTTCAAATCCCTTGAATCCACATAAAAGCTGGATAAAGTTGTGTGAGCATCTGAAATCCAAATGTCCCCATGGAGACATAGGAGGTAGAGACAGAAGAATATCCAGAAGCTAGCCAGATGTGGGCAGCAGAACAAGAGTCTCTTCTATCAAACAAGATAGAAGGCAAGGACTAACACCCAAGGTTGTCCTCTGACCACCACATGCCCACGATAGCACACTCGTTCCCATATTCACAGACTCAGATACATACACACATGAATGTGCACACATGCATGCACATGTACACAAAATAACAGTGCACATACATGTTTTACACACACACACACACACACACACACGAACAGTGTAAGCAAGTTGAGGCTCTGGTGCCCACCTGTAATCTTAGCATTCCAGAGGCTGAGGTAGGAGAATCAAGAGTTCAAGGCCAGATAGAGCTACATAGTGAGACCCTGTCTCTCCTCTACAACCACTACCTGGAAAGGAGGCAGCAAGCATCCAATGCATGTTAGCTCCTTCAGTATAATAAAAGTTGTAACATTGTATCTGTTTCACTAAATAAAAGATTTAATTTGGACAATGAACTTGCTGCTGTTTTTAAGTACTCTGATATGTTAGTCCAACCAACTCTTTAGAGACGGGAAGACTGAGGGCTCAGGAAATTAACAACACCTTGCTTAGATGGACTGTAGACAAAAACAGAAATGAAGCACTCTCCATATCAGACTGAGCTTGATGATCACAGACACTACCACTACCCCATCCCCCGCCCCCACACACCCCTCTGCCTCCCTTGGACAGTCGCCTTGTGTTATTAGCAGGATTCCCTTCTCCAGAGGCAGATGCAGGGGTCACCAATCAGTCTCCTCCTCTTCAGAGCCAGCATAACCAGCACCCCCCATCTCTCTTCCATCCCCACTCCCATCCCATGGACCTCACTGCCATAAAATCGAGTTCACACCTCAGAGGTGCTTGAAGGGTCTGGTTAGCTGCAAGGTGTCTGTTTATAAATCGCCACAGAGAGCTCAAGTGTGATGGAGGACTGCTAGCTGAAGCATGAGCCACAATTAGCCCTTCTCGAAGCATCAAAGGGATGCCAGAATGAAACCCACCTCTCACTCTGAGCCTAGTGTCAGTAAAGAGGATGGGGTAACAAGAGCCTAGCTGAGAGATCAGAGTCTCTTCCCAGGGTCCCAGGCCAGCCAGCCTCCAACCTGGGGCAAGACTCCTGTGACGCCCTCCCTGTGGCTTCCTCTCCTATTGCACAGGTTGAATTCTCAGCCCACAGAAAAAGAGATGTTGTATATTTAGCAAGACAGTGGGCTCGGGCTTGGTGGTTTTGCCTTTGCTTTTGGGCTTGACCCCTAAGAAGTAGATTATCTTACCCCAGCCAAGGCTGCAACGCCCCCACCCCATGGCCATCTTGGCTGCAACCTCGCCTCAGAAGAGCCCTGAGCTTAAATCACTGAGCTGTGCTCCCCAGGTTGCTGACCTGCTGAACTTAGGCAGTAATAGATGTTTATTGTTTCAAGCTGCTAAGTTGCAGGGTGATTGATCGAGCTGCAGAGATGACTAATATACATGAGGGAGGGTGTAAGGACAGTGCCCGGAAGCAGGGGAAAGCTGTCTAGAAGGAAGGAGGGCTTCATTTACACGAAGGGAAGCTGAAAAGAAGAGATGTGATAGATGTCCTCAGATCCATTGGCCTCCTGAGCTCTGATGTGAGAAGTCTTTGTCAGAGGATCTGAAGAGGAGAGTCTGGATCCGGCCTCAGGGCAGCCCACTGTCTAGCAAGGATGCTGAGCAACAGGAAATCAAACCCAGTTTAATAAGAAGGACGCTCAGCACCTAGAGCAGTCTGGGAAGGGGGCCAAGCGTGGTGACCTCTGATCGGTCTGTGTGCATGCACTTCTAAATGTCGGAGAGGATGGAAATAAAACTGCGTCCCTTGTGCACCAGCCCACTCCTAATTTAGTCAGTCATCCCGAGCACCAGCCACAGGTTAGCTTTACCTGGAGGTGTTGTTTAACAGTCCCAATGTGTGGATTCCACTCTTAGCTGACGAAATCAGAGTCTTGAGGGATGGCCCGGATACTAGCATCTTTAAAACTCTTTTGGGAGATTGTAATGTATAGTCAGTTTGAGAATCACAGCCATGACGGGAGAACCAAAGACAGCAACACACACACAGACACACACACACATGCACACACGCACACCTGCACTGTTGCTAATAACTTTGACTATTCCCAGTTTCGTAATGCTGAGAGTGCTGGCTCGGTAGAGAAGAGGGCAGAGCCCATCTCAACATGGCTCCACACTCCCATTGGACTCTGCAGGGATTCTGCATGGTAGAGACCAAGGGCAGAGGGCAGTACTGTTTCAGCCTCAGGATTGGTCCTTGGAGAGATGGGTAGTCAAGGTCTGCACGTGAGGTCTAGTGGCCTCTCAGAGTGGGTGCTGAGGATCAGACGGAACCTGAAACAGGAGGTGTGCTTGTACACCAGTGGAGGAAGACACAAGTGGAGCGCTCCTAGCTGATAGACACAGTTATCTTACCATGCTTGTATCTCCAGCTACCTCTGCAAACCCACATGGCATTGTTGTCTACATTTTAGAGATGAGAAAACAGAACTGGATAATGCTTATTAAACTCACAGGCCCTTAGATAATCACAGACCATGGGTTATATTTGACTGCTGGGCTGTGCCTAGTACAGGAGGCTATGGGCACCTTGGTTTACTCAGGGTCTCCTTCTGGAGCCTCCAAAACAACTTGCAGCTGCCATGAGATGATTTAACGATCCCTGGCGGGGCTTGGGAGAATGGGTCTGTTCTGGGTGTCCAAAGAGACTAAGGTCAAGAAATCCCCTTCTCTCCCACACTGTTCCCAATTCAAAGCGATGGAAATAGCTATATGGTAATTCCTCAGTCCTGTGTGCCCCTTCTACTAAATGCTAACTAGGCTGCCAAAATTCTTTAATTCATTCATGCCTGGGCATACAGCCATGGAGATATTTAGCAAAGAAAGCATGACCCCTAAGGCTGTGTGGTGTTGGGGATTGCCACTCGGGTTGCAAAGAAACAAGAAAGTATGGAAGAGAGGCGTGAGGACCCTGCTCCAGAGAAATTGACGGTGAGACTCCTACGGCATGAGCCGTTTCCCTATTGCTGCATAGCCACAAAGCCTAGAGTTTCAGATTCAGTGACCCAGCGAGCCTGGAAAGCGTCAGGTCAGAGAGCAGGAGGTGAGGTAGCCTTTCAAAGGCCACGTGACCTTTCCTGGCTTTAAAAATCCCAGTTCCTGGCAGCATAATCATAAACCTCCTTAAATGACCAATTACAATGCAACACGATCCTGGCCCAAAAGAAAAGTCCATAACTCTTAGCCATTAGGAAAATGCCCTGGGAAGATCAATAGGGCAGCACAAACATCCAAGGGGGTGGCTCAGAAATGCTCTGCACTTAAGAGTCCCTTTTGCCTCCTTAGCTCCCTGTCTAAAAGCAGCATTCCCCTGTGGAGCCCCTGCCCTGCTGTTGCCTCTAAGGCTTCCCATACATCTCAGATGAACCCAGTTATGAACCCAGTGACTGAGATGAGGGTTGAGAGAGACGGGGAGTTGAGGGACACAGGAAGACAGGGCAGATGGCTTTATTTTCTCCATTGATTTTTTTAAATCTAATTTGACTTGGCCAGTGCTGTGACATGCACAGCAAGGTCCCTTGGGACTCAGGCCCAAGTTCCTTTATCTGCAAATCCATTGCAAGAAAAGACGGAGGGCGGAGTCAAAGCTGACAGGAGTTTGCAGCTGAAGGCAAGAGCTCAGAAGCCAGAGACAACTGTATTTGTATCTAGTTCCCAGCTGTGTGACCTGTGGAAATTGTTTATAGCCGGTATCCAGTTTCTGCTCCTGCCAGTGGGACTGGCATCTGCCCATGGGGCACATAAGATTCCATGTGTCAAGCACCCAGCAGCGTGTCTGTCACAGTGGATACCAGTTTTACTTGTTATTCGATATCAAGGTTAGTTTCCTCCTACATTTGTTCTGGGCCCTAAGGCATTGCCTGAAAAGGGATCTGGCCAGGGCATTGGTCATGCCTGGCCCCATCTCTCCTGGAGAGGAGAGCACTGGTTTCAGATAGTCTCATAAGGAAGGGACTCAGATCGTAGCAAGCAGAATGCATGCTCAGTAGAAAATACCCTGGGGCTCTGCTCACCAACTTCCTCATCATCCTACAGCTCCAAAGCTATGGAAAGAGGATGAAAATGCCCAGTTTAGCTGGGGTTAGCATTTCTCTATCTTACTTATTGTGTTTGAGTGTGCTTGTTCTCGAGTGTGCAGTGTATACTCAAGTCAAAGGTGACCCTTGAGTGTTGTTTCAATCAACTTTCACCTTTGTGTTTGTGTCCACTTTTGTTTTTGAGACAAGGCTGTTGCTAGCATCTGGATGGCACTGACTCATCTAGTTGACAGCTTAGGACCCTCTTGCTCCCACCTTTCGGCACAGGATTAAAAGCATGCACCACTGTGCCCTGCTTCTTATGCAGGTTCAGCGAATAGAGCTCAGGCTCTTGGGCTTGCAGGTCAGGCACCTTACCCGTGCAGCCATCTCCTGGGTCCCAGAAGTTGTTCTGTTGATGCTCATCTTCTTCTTTGAGCTTCTTCATCCTGTCTCCCAGGCAGCAATATTGATAGTTACTTCGTCTTGGAAATAAGTTGGGAAAATGTAAATCTTAACTACTTTGGAATTAAGAAAGGCTTTTCCTAAATAATCCTCCATTCAAAGAAATACAAAAAGAGTTCGCCTATTACCCAGAAAAATGGGAGCCTGCGGGGGGGGGGGGGCTGGGGGGCAGCTAATGCTGTGCTTGGAGGATGCTCACTAGCCTTCCATGCTTTTCCTATCTTGGGGAAAAAGCTGAAGACAATTGCACTCCATACTCAGCTGCAGAAATTAGATAAAGAACTATAAATTAAATTAGCAACAGCACAGGGGATGCGACTTAATGAAAATGAAATCTAAAATTAATGCCATAGAAAAGAATGAGTCCTCTGCATTCATTCTCGGCGCCCTCCATGCCAGCACCTTTACTTCCGTACACCTCCACAGTCTTGTTGCCAAGCCTAGCTAAACCCCCGTGTCTATGAGATGTAGCCTATGCCTTTGTAGACCTGACTGAGAAGTCAGTTTGGTCACACACACAGAGCGCTAGACCGGACTACAGGGCATTCAGTTCTGAAACTAAATTCACCACATTTATCTCAAAGTCACTTTCTCTTCCTGGGGCCTGGGTTTCCAACCTGTACATTAGGGGCTGAGGCTGCCTGTTGGCACTGACAGCTGTCAACGAGACTCTATTTATGACAGTTACCCTCTCAGAATGTCAGTCAGTGAGTGCATGGAGCTGTCCCAGCGGGTTAAACCCTAAAGAGCTGATAGAAAAGGTGGTGGGATATTTGAAGGACAAACTCAGAAAATGAAGGCAGCCCCGGGCAGCTTGAAACTTAGGCCTGGGCTCCAGTAGCATAATGCAGCTTTCTATGCCAGTCAGATCCTTGTCATTGACTCAAAATCCTGGGCAAGACAATTTAAGGCAATGCAGAATGCTTACACTTCCAGATGTTGAAGTTCATAGCTCATGGCCCACAGTGAAGTCTATGATCCTTGGGACAGACTGAGGTGAATAGAGTAATACATAGATGTTCAAAGACAGAGAATGCATGCTAAGGTCTTCTGTAGGTATTACACCCCACCCAGATGCTTCCAGGAGGAGGTGGTATGGATGGGTGGAGCGTGCTCTGTGACCATGGCAGTGTGGGCACTAGCTGCCTACCTACCAGGTTCCAACCAGGTTCTAGGTGGATGGATGCTTACAGTCACTAAGCCTATTCCTTTTTCAAGCACTTTTGGGGATCCAGAACTGTACATGAAATCTTCCAGCTGTTGAATATTGCTCTCTTTAAAAGAAGTAGAAACCAATTAGAAAAATAAGTCTTGGGAGCCATAGAAGATGGCTCAGTAGCTAAGAGGCTAAGAGTGCTTGTCATTCTTACAAGAGGTCTGAGTTTGGTTTCCAGCACCTGCAGCTCACAATCACCTGTAGCTCCAGCTTTGGAGGAGGATCTGGTACATTTTTTCTGGTGTCTGTGGCATTTGCACACACACACACACACACACACACACACACACACACACACACACACACACACATGCAGAGAGAGGGGTGGGGAGAGAGAGATCTTAAAAAGAAAGTAAAACAAGTCTGTCAGGGACACAAATTTCTACCAGTCAATTTCTGTCTGTGGCTCTTCAATAAGGGACCCCTGCTATAGCCAACCCAACATGGGGGAAAAAAACAACAAACAAATAAACAAACAAAACCCTCAAAGTTCAGAGGTACAGCTAACAACCTGAGGACACATGGAATGTTAGGGACAGAGTCCAGGCGAGGACTCCCTGGCTATTGTTCTCTTTACAGTTCTGTAACTTTACCACCGTGAGATGCCCATTTGAAGAGAAAGGACGCGAACTTTCCCATAACCTGGCTGCAAGAATACCTGCTATTTCTTTAAACGTCCCCAGACTCCTTCTTTTATATGGAAGGAGCATGAAACCTAGGAAATAAAACGGGATATGCATTTCCCTTACAGGATGACAAGGCTGGGCAGGTCCCGTGCTGCCACGCCCAGGCCAGCCTTGTCCTCCCCAGTTCTTTTAGCTTGTGGAGAGCTCCCAGGGTGAGGGCTATATCCAGCTTTTGGTGAGTTGCTAAAATCCTCTGTCCGTAAGCACATCTCTGACAATCTGTGTTGCACAGTCCCCAGAATCAGCCCCCAGGGAGCATCACCTTAACTCTTCTCTCTGTGGGGGGCTGACTCTGCAGCCTGCCAAGGCACTTACCCTCTCTGATGAATGATAAACATGTCTGCAGCAGGCACAGAGCCCATCAGCCAGTTCTGATTTGTCTGCTAATTGGACCTGGGGCTAGACTGGCATGCCTGTCTGTTGGTAGGTTAGTAAAGTGCACGGGAGGGAAGGATTCTGAGACTGGAGTCCTAGAGACCAAGGTGTGGGTCCTGATGCTTATGAACCTGTTGACCTTAGGGAAGAAGTTGTTCGTAGTCTCTAGGCATCCCTTACTTCTCTGTGCAATGGGCATCATGCAACCTGCCCCTTAGATGGATACTACCAGAGTCCAAGTTAGAAGAAGGTTTTGAACCCGTGACAAATAAAATATGATGCTCTCATTTAAAACCTTTACAAGGCCTTTGTGCTTGAAGTCCAAAATGACACAGCGCCAGCCACCCTTACCGCCCTTCTTCCATATGAGCTTTCTCTACTCTCTTGGTGGAATCAGTTGGCTTTTATGGAACTCTTTCTCTGAGTTGGGCATTGAGCTCAGCAGCAGACATTCACTATCTTGTATGTTCCTCCCAACATTCCTACTGCTAATGTGACCAACTAGAAAGGAAAGCTTGGGAGCTTCAAAAGGCAGACCCAAAGACTTCCCTACTAGTGTGGGAGCAGAGATATCAATGAACTATAGAGATAGACTGTTTTCTCATCTTCCTCTCATCCCCTCCACCCACACTAGGAGGGCTCTGAACATCCTATAACTTCTCAAGAGCCCTTCTCACCATTCCCCTTTGCTTGGCGGTCTCTCCTGCTTGGCATTCATGCCTATGTAATGTTTTGCTTGAAGTCCATTTTCCAGACTACCTCCTCAGACTGTACCCCAATGGCAGGCAAACATTCTTTTCTCCCTTGTCCAGGCTTCCAGAACCTGGTTGCCACTGTCAGCCCTGAGATGCTGTCACACCACACTCCTGCCACACATTGTCAAGCAGGTCACAGTCCTGTTAGTGTACTTTGTCATCTGCTATGGTATCATGACCATCACAGACCCTAGGGGCTCCTTGCCAGAAAGGACTCTTCCTTCACTTGTCTTTCCATCCCTGGGCCACCATGCACCAGCACACAAGATTCAAAACTGCTCTGCAAATGAAGGAGAAAGGGGGAAGGGTGGAGGAAGAGAGAAAGGGAGGGAAGAACATGAAGAAGGAGGAGGGGAAAGAAGAGAAAGGAGGAAGAGAAGATGGAGGAAGGCAGGATAGGCAGCAGTGGAAAGCAGAGGGATGAAGGAGAAAAAGAGGGCCTTAGGGAGGAGGGTGGGGATGAGTCTATTTCTAAGAGTGTTAATTCAATAAATTCTGCTAAGAATGGTCATCAAATGATGTTTTTCTTGTTGGGGACCTGTCTAGACCATGGTTTGCTTTTGTATAATCTTGGACTACAAAAAAAAGGCTTTTATATTTATTTTCAAAACTACAAAAGGAAGAAAAAGAGACACATAGTATCTGAAAGAGACCATGAATTTAAAATATTTATTACCTGTGTTCATGATAGAAATGTTTGTTGAACCACCTAGCACAAAAGGAGGAAAACCTCCAAGTCGAAAGAAGTTGCAACTCAGTTAAATAGGAAAATATCCACCTTGGAGGTGCAAACCCAAGAGAAGAGAGTGGTCCCTTCCCTGGCGTGGAGAGCCCCAGAGTGGTGATAAGGGTAAGCTGCCCACCTCTGTCTCAGCACGGGATTCGTGGAGCCTCACTTGCAATGCAGTGCAGACACTCACAGAGCAGCTAAAGGGGGCTAAGTGGATATCCTACCCACCTGTCCAGAAGCAGCGTGGCTAAAGCAGCCAGTTTGACGGACTAGTACAGGCACTGTGATAAGGATGGAGATGCAGTGACTCCAGTCTCCCGAGGAGAAGAGTCCCAAGTCTCTTAGTCTCAGTGAAGATGACAGGACATGTACTCAATCATCTGGCCATTAAGTGGTCTCCAACTTTCACTTGCTAAAACTCTTAGATAGTTTATTTTTATTTTATTTTACTTTTTGCATGTATGTGTGTTTGGGTCTAAGTGTTTATGCACATGAGTGTACTACCCACAGAGGCCAGCAGAGGGCACTGGATTTCCGCAGAACCATAATTACAGGTGGCTGTTAGCCACCTGATGTGCTGGAGACTGAACCTGGGCCCTCTGCAAGACCAATAAACACCTTTAACCACTGAGCTATCTTCCTAATGATGATAGGACTTTCTCCAAGAAGCCCATCCTCTTCTCAGATGGTGTTCTGAGCATGCGTTTCCTCTGTAAATGGTGACCATAACCAAGCTCGTATTAGTTATTGAGTATCTGCTGTGTGGGAGGCAATGGGTGAGGTGTTTTTCCTATATCTACATTATCTCAGAGATGAAGATCAATATCTCCATTTTACACCTGAGAAAATTGAAGGCTGGAGAAATCAATGAGCAGGTGACTATCAAATGGCAGGGACAAACCTGGTAAATTAGCCCCAAAGCCTAATTTTTTCTATATAGCTCAATTAGTTGTGTTTGTATATGACACAACTAGATTTTGTGTATGCACATACATAATTAGTGTCGACTAAGAGGATTGGATTCATATGTATTGATTGATTGATTGATGTCTGAGACAGGTTTTTAGGAGGAGTTTCTGTTTCTCTCTCTGTCTCTCTGTGTCTCTCTGTGTCTCTCTGTCTCTCTCTGTGTCTCTCTGTCTCTCTCTGTCTCTCTGTCTCTCTCTCTCTTACACATACATCTACTACTGACTTAGTTCTTTGTCCAGCCTCTTCTGTACCCTGTATCTGTAGATCTGATACTCTAGATCGACTCCAGACCTCATGTTTATTTCCATTTCATCAAGAACTTTTTTAGCACTTATTTCATAAAGAGATAAGTGGGACGGGGGAGTGCCTTTTCTAAGATGCTAGAAGTCTAGTGAAGGGGCAAACAAATATTCAATCTAAAAGAGAAGCGCAAGCTAACAAACCATTGGCTATCATGGCCACTAGCCTCAGGATTAGAGCAGTTGTAGATCTAGACATTGTTCTCCAAGAGTTCTTTTCTTACCCTGGGCTTGGCCATTCAAAGTAACAAGAGCTTACAGATGAGGGAGAACAGAGTGTACATCCCTGCACAGAGACATCAGGGTATTGGAAAGCTGAGTGATCTGCATGGATGGAGCTTCAGCCCTTATCCAAGAAGGAAGTGGAGGAAGCAGAAGCCAGATCCCTGGGGCTATCTTTGTAATACACAGAGAGATATATAATTTGTATGAACAACAATGAACATGAAGGGTTTAAGTAGGATATAGGCAGATTAGAATGTGAACAGACCTGAATATCATATGAAACTGGATTACGTGTGCAAGGGGATCTGTCAGCTTAAGTTGGAGAAAACACCTACAAAGGTATGGAAAATTGCACTGCAAGATGGTTGATGGAACCAGAATGTCTTGGTACCTTATTGGGTGAGACAGAGGAAGGAGGGAGGAATCTTTGTTAGAAGTCTCCGAGACCCCCACTACATTCCTCCTTTAGAGAACTGGTTACTTTCTTTGGAGAGCTGGCTCCTTCTCAGCCTATGGCTGGGATCTATTCTTGATGCCTGAACCCACACAAATCTCAGATTATACCTATGTAGGCTCACTGCAGTTATGCCCTACCTCCACATCAAAATGACTGTCCAAACTGTCAGCATCTATTAAATATGCCGTATTAACAGCCCTTGGTCAGTCACTTCCTCTATATCTCATCCTCCCCAAACAGAACCTGATGGCAGCAACACCCACCCACCCCTGCTCTGGCATCGCTAACTCCACCCTCCGCCTCCAGGCCCCCACACAAAGCTGGTGAAGAAGGCTAATATGGTAGATTCAAGCTCTCGTGACAGCTAGGAACAATGGACCTGAACCAACAAGATGAAATTTAGCAGAGATAAATGTCAAGTTCTACACAGTGAGCCCAGAAATCAATCACAAGGACAGGATGAGGAGAGCTGATTTGCAGTAATGATAAGGAAACATCTAGGGGGAGTGGCAGAGGAGCTGGACAGGAGCCCAGCTGTCACTAGGAGCAGGAAGCAATGCCTGCGTTCAAAATAGCACTAACAAAGTTCAAGGCTGAATCAACAGCAGTGTCCAGGTAGGGGAAAGCAGCCTCCTGGTATTCGGTTAGGACTGTTTAGATCCCAGCTAAAAGGCATGGGTAGTGCCAGACAAGCATGCCCAGGAGAACAGAAAGTGTTGACTATTGCTATGAGAATGCTTTGAGAAAGCAATTCTGAAATCTTAGAAATGCAGCAATGGCTGGCAGAGCCCAGTGCTTAGCTAATGCAAGTGCTCACCATTATTTTTCTGGTTTCCTTGGTTGCCCAGCACATCAGAAATTATCCCAAGGCTGAGGGGCTGCACAAAACGTCCTCCCTAGTTCTGTAACTGCCCCTTTTCTGGTGATGAAGATAGGAGAAGGGATGAGGTCACGGGGCTGTCGCTGGCATCTCTGTAATGTTATCTTTTTTATCCCAAGTTCTTTGAATTCATCGATCAGTGAAGTGGGTCTGCTGTAAATTCAGTCCCAATGTGCATCCTCATCCTGGAGTGTGGAGTCCTGTCTTTAGGGATTAACTCTGCTTAACCGAGGAAGAAACTGAGAGGCAGGAAAGGCTTGTGGCGTTCTCAAACGTACAGACCATGTTGGTGGCTAAGCAAGGGTTAGAACTGAGATCAGTCAGATGTCCTTTCTGAAAAGTGTCCTGGTGACTTCTATCCTCCCCGAACTGCTCACTGCTTCTAGGGGCAGTGATGGAAGATCTGGAAACAGGGAAGTGGGAGGAGAGGAGGACGAGAAAAGGGAGAAAAGAAAGGAAAAGAAGAAGAGAAAGAGACGGTGGAGAAGGAGGGCATGGAGTGGTAATGGAGGAGGAGAAAGTGGTGGAGGTGGAAGAAGAAGGGAGACACTGGCAGGCAGTGGTTGCAACAGCTGTAGTAAAGGTGACAGAACACAGGCCAGCGACCTGAATGCTTATGACCAGGAGGCTGTGCTCAAGGCATCTGCTAGCCACAAAACTGCTGTTTGCCTCCGTGAAGTGATCCAATTTCTTGGGTAATTTCCCCCGAGGACCCTGGATCCTGGATCATCTCTGACCACCCCATCCACTGCTGCCAGAGGAAGAATGAGGTAGGGTAGGCTGACTCCTCTGTTGGAGGTGGGCTCTGTTGATTTGATTGCTGGTAACTTCAGCTGCCGCCCTGGGTTAGAAACATAGGCTTGCCTTTAATGGCCCCAGTTCTCATCACAATTTTAAATTTCAATTTTATTCTCATCACCACCACCATTTTCTCAGCCCTGGCCCCTTTATGACCATGTCTGTGCCCACAGTCTTTCTTCGTTCTTCCAATTACTTTATGAGGGTACCCACAGGAAGCTGAGGCCTAGGAAGGCTGTGGGACTTGCAAGGCTTCGGCTCGAGCTGACTCATGCGAGTTTATTGGCAGGGCTTCCCCAGGAAAGCAACATCTCCTGAGCCTGCCTTCCTGGGGTCATAAAGGAAGTACAGAGCAGTATTGCAATTTTTCCATTTTTACAATTCTAGGGTGAGAGACTCACTTTAGATTTATGAAATAAAAGAGTGATGTGTGAAGCCCAGACACCTCCCCCCCCCTCCCCCAAGCAGGCAAGAAACCAATCTAGGATTGCTCTACTTGGATGGCCCAAGAATGGAGAAGTCTCAGGAGTTTCTCAGGAGTCCATACAAAGCCAATTCTGCAGGAGGAGAACATCTGGACCGTAAAACAAGTTGATTTCAGGGGTGTGGCTGGGATTATAACATAGACCCCTGAGTGTTTGGAAATTTGTAGCTAGAGTCAGCTGGAAACCTGGAGGGCTGGGTGATTGTCCTTGCCTTCTATCAGAGTTAGGAAGTCAGATATGTTTCAAGATGAAGGCAGCTGTGCTGGACCCTCAGGTTGGTAGGTAACATATACAAGTACCTTTTAAAGCAAGGTCAGTGAAGAACTCCCCGGAATCCCCATCTGCCAGGATCTGCAGGTTGCCCGGAATGTCTGTGTCACCTCTTCATTGACCTGTCTGCCTCTCTAGAATGAATCCCATTTGCCCTGTTGTTGCTCAGATTAAGTCCTGTATCCTCTACCAGACTTCTTAATAGGACATGTGTGTATAAAAGTCACCTCCCTGTTCCTGGAAGTCATAGAAATATAAAACCATCCCTTCTGGACACCTTCACCATCTTGTTCAAGGCCAGTCTCTGCCTTAAAGACACTTTTCTGGCCTCCCACGCAACAGACATCAGTCTGCAGAGAGATGAAGCCATGAAGAAGGAAGACCTTGGGACAGTCTTCCATAGCATTGACCTTTATATCATTCAGAAGAACTCCTTCTTTAAAAAAAATAAAGATTTTATTAGATATTTTCTTTATTTACATTTCAAATGCTATTCCGAAAGTCCCCTATACCCTCCCCCCAACCCTGATCCACTACCCACCCACTCCCACTTCTTGGCCCTGGCGTTCCCCTGTACTGGGGAATATAAAGTTTGCAAGTCCAAGGGGCCTCTCTTCACAATGATGGCTGACTAGGCCATCTTCTGCTACATATGCAGCTAGAGACACAGCTCTGGGGGTACTGGTTAGTTCATATTGTTGTTCCACCTATAGGGTTGCAGACCCCTTCGGCTCCTTGAGTACTTTCTCTAGCTCCTCCATTGGGGGCCCTGTGTTCCATCCTATAGATGACTGTGAGCATATACATCTGTATTTGCCAGGCACTGGCATAGCCTCACAAGAGACAGCTATATT
Source organism: Mus musculus (assembly GCF_000001635.26). NCBI lineage: Eukaryota > Metazoa > Chordata > Mammalia > Rodentia > Muridae > Mus > Mus musculus. Next base: position 81,359,913 of record NC_000077.6, on the reverse strand, counting down.
AGGGTCCCTTCAGCAAAATCTTGCTGGCAAATGCAATAGTGTCTGGGTTTGGTGGCTGATTATGGAATGGATGCCCCGGTGGGGTAGTCTCTGGATGGTCCATCCTTTTGTCTTTGCTCCAAACTTTGTCTCTGTAACTCCTTCCATGGGTATTTTGTTGAACTCCTTCTTTTGGATGGCCTTTTACAAAAAGAGAGGAAACATTTGCCAGGTGGATGGACTTCAAGTGTGATGGTGGGAACAGCATGCAATGCGAATGCTGACTGCAGGACTCTTCAAAGCCTCTACTCGCTCATCTATAACATGCTCACCTAGGCGTAACATCGAGCACCTTGTCTCCCACACAGCCTTGCCCATCCCAACAGACCAAAGTCTGATACCAGTACCTTTTTCAGAAAGCGCGTATCCACTTCTTGCCTGGACCAATTTCAATGCTGTCATTTATCTGCTGTGTGGCTTCAGGCAAGTCACTTTCTTTTTCTGGTAGCAGCTTCTTTATGTGTGAAAAAAGGAATCAAAGCAAGGTAGGGGACCTGGAAAGAGGGTCCTGGAAGCTACCCTCTGGCACTGATATTTTCTAGTTCACGTCTCTGTGTTTTCCATTGTCTCTGCATTCTGAAGCTCGGGCAGCAGAATGAGATAGATGAAGAACAGCACTATGCTAGCAAGACTCCAGGACAATGAGTTTTCAAAGCTTCTGGGATACTTTCTAGGTGTAGAAAATTGTTTTTCATTAGTCAACATCATGTGCCATTAGCAACACACTTATTGCCCAGATATTGAGATTGGCTTGTACTTCAACCTTGATGGACCCCACTGGGATTGTAAGGTTCAGGAATTGCCCTGGAGATTCTGGTTCATGCAGGACTCGGTTGGAGTTCAGATCCATGGGCTTCTTCCATACCCAAAACTGGATTACCAAAGTAGTCCTGTGGATTATCAGATTCCAAAGACTCACTGAATTCTCAGAGCCACTGTGAGAATGTCAGAGAGAGCAGAGGGGTGGGGGTGGAGCTCTGAGCATGTATACACAGCAACCTGGACCAAGAGACTAGCATAGCATGCCAACTGAGTCCTTTCACAGGGAGATACTAGGATTCCTTTGACTGACTCCTGGGTGGTCTCTTAGACACAGGGAACAAAATAAATATGAAGAAAATATGTCCCTTTCCACTAAGAACTAGACTGTTTCTTAAATTATATTTTAAGGAAGACCTGCCCTTTGGGTGCTCTGTGACAGGGGTATTTTATCATTAGATATGTTCCTGAAATCTTACCCTCCTTCCTCCCACCTCCAAGAAAGTCCTCTTCAGCATCTGTTTGTTCTTGTAAACCTTCTAATTCATTAGTTCAATGTTACCTACATTAATTTAACCATGAAACTCTTATTCTGACCATTTTTTAAATACTCATTTCTATTGGTTTTTAAAGGTGAGAGAGAGAGAGAGAGAGAGAGAGAGAGAGAGAGAGAGAGAGAGAGAGAGAGAGAGAGCGCACATGAGTGCAGGCATCTTCCAAGGCCAGAGGCATCAGATCCCCCCAGAGCTGGAGTTACAGGCTATTCTGAGCCACTTGACATGGGTATAAGAACTGAACCTGGGTCCCTTGGGAAAAGCAAGAAGTGCTTTAACCACTGAGCCATCTCTTCAGACACTCGTTCTTTCGGCCAGATCTCCTCCCTCAGAAAGATGATGAAGCAACCTGTGGGCCACTGGAACATTCTAGAGGGAAGCCAATCAAAGTTCTTCTTTTGAGACATTCTGAACAAGCCCTAGATTCTTATTTAGGGCTCCAAAGGTGTGACCCCCAATGTTGGTACCTTCAGTAGGGGGAGGGGGCTGTCACATCACTTTGGCATGACATCAGTCTGCTGTCACAGGAGGAAGAAGCATATGTTTGTAGCTACCATCCTCAGGACTCCAGCGCCACTGTGGTCCTCATGGCTCTTCCTTCTGTGTCTTCGAATGTCGCCTCAGGCCTCTTCAAAGGAATCCTTTTTTTTTCTTTCCTTCTTTTAAAATTAAACCACTCAAGTCAAAACTCTTCCTGCCACAAATTAAATAAAAACTGTCTCTTAGAGTGAATTTGCTTGCTCACAATATGACTTTCATTGCCCAGAAGTGGCATGAGTGTACTATACAGAACAAAGAAAATGGAGCAGGTGTGTGCTGTGGAGTTGGAGTGAAGTTTGCATGGGAGGAAGCTTTGGACAAAGCACCAAACCATGCATGTAGTGTTTGTTAGTCTATGCTGTGGTTCCAATCTAGAGCCTCCCTTAAAGGCCGAGTGTTAAAAAAAAAAAAAAAAAAAAAAAAAAAAAAAAACCCAATCTACAGGAAAACAGTGGAAACTCATGAGAGATGGGGTCTGAAGGAGTCACTGGGGCTTAGCCTTGAAGGGGGAATCTCATTCACAGTGAACAACCTCATCTATCAGCGCCTTCTGCCATAATGTGCAACCTTCCACAGGCCCCTAAGCAATGTCGTCAATGACCATAGACCAAAGCCCCCAAAACTGTATGATAAAACCTTCCCTTATTTTGAAGTAATTACCTCAGGTATTTTAATGCTGTTGTGTTGCAGTTACATGAGCCATGAGGTCTCTCTGTCTCTCTCTGTCTTCGTCTGTCTCTCTGTCTGTCTTTGTCTGTCTCTCAGTCTCTGTCTCTGTCTCTCTCTCTCTTTCTCTCTCTCATTCTAAACTGTTGCACATATGGCTCTTTGGGGCCCTCATGGCCTGGTGCTTGAGTTACTTCAGAGTCGAAACATTTAGCTCCCTGCCGAGCACCCATTCTCCAGAGCAGAAAAGCGGGGTGATTTAGTTCCCCCAAGGACCAAGACACTTTGGGGTCAAAGGCATGCATTTTCCCTTTCTTAATGTGTGTCCCCTGGTCTGTACAACTGACCTTATGCACCTATTCTTGGCTGCAAACCTCCAACCATGTCTTGTTCCCTGGGTTCAGAGACTGGGAGGCTCCTGTGGGGAAGAAGAGTCTATGTTTGTCCTTATTATGGTTTTCTGCATCTAAGTATAAGGCTTAGAGCAAGTGACTTAATCCCTTGAGCCTCCGTCCATTTGTCTGAAAAATGGAGCTGAAGATCCTTTAGTGGGTTCTTCTGGGAGGCTGTGCGGCGTGTGGTTTTGAAGGTGGCTCACAGGCCATGTAAGGTGAGCACTTTCTGCCCCCTTTTCTTTACTCTCAGTCCCAAAGCCAGACAGACTTCTCAGAAGAGAAGTAGAGAGCGTTTCAGAGAAGCGCCAGGCTTCCTGAGAGCTTCCAGCTACTTCAGGGCACTAATGAATCTAGGGACGTCTGTTTGCACTGACTGTTTACTAGGCCTGTCCTTGGAGGTCCTTCAAACTGCCCCTCGGGGCCCTTCCTCTGACCTCCTATTCTTATAAAATGAGAAAAAGAAGTTTCATCCAGAAAATTGCTTGCTATTTATATGCCCCAAGGTGACCTCTACATGGAATAAGATAAAGGGGACAGCTGGTTGGAAACAGCCCTTTGGGCTCTTCTTCCTGATACCCATCTGTGGACCATAGGATGGGGGCCTTTTTGATTCTTCACCAAGAATCAGAGAAGGCCAGGGCTTTAGGGCAGGCTGGCAGGGGGGTTCATTTATTCATCCACTCGCTCAACATGCATTTATGTGTTCGTGGAGGGCAGGCAGAATGCTGGAGATGTAATGATCTGTGGTCGTATAAGGTCCAACTCACAAAGCCTAGAATCTCCTACAAGAAACATTTTTAGAATCCACTGTAGCAATACCCTTATCTTCCCCTTTTTTATATCCTAAACCCATGGGCTGATAGCTGTTTAGAAGGTGAGCTCATTTGAATTCTTAAGGGATGTTTGGAAATTGCTTGTTTTCAAGTCTCTGGTCTGTAGCATGAGTTATAGATGGGTGCCCTGCTACCTCCCTGGAAGGGTTAGAGTTCAAGTACACCAGGCTTCCTGTCAGCCTGCACACCTAGTTTACTAAGCGGGATGGACTGCAGTATGTGCGAGGCTCTGATTTCAGCAAATACAAGGCACACTGGGTAGAGAGGACAAACCCCACAGCCTGGCTCTTCCTGTGGAAATGGACCATGAGTGTGTATGCAACACACTGCAGTCTAAGTAGCCCTCTTTTTCTTTCCTGCACTCCACCTGCAGCCTTCAACCCTTCCACCTTTCGCTGTGGTTGGATCTCCATAACGCTGCCAGTGATTTCTTTGCAAAGCCAATTGGATGGTTACTCCCTCCTGCATAAACCTTAACTGATGGAAGAGACTAAGATGTTCATGTGACCTAACTTTGTGATGCTGGTCACATTCATTCATTCTCTCTCTCTCCCTCCCTCCCTCCTTCCCTCCCTCCCTCTATGCTCTTTGTTCCCAACCACTGACTTTCAGCTGTCCTAGCCCAGAATACCCCCTTCCTGACAACCCAACAAGCAACAGTTCCAGCTCACTCAACCAGAAAACTCTCCTCAGCCTCTCTTACTTTCTTGGGTGTAACTTTCTCTTCTGGTCCCCAAGTCTGGTCAGTAATTCAGTGGGATAATGAACTCCCTTGCTCAGATCTCAGCGTATCACCATGGCCTGTGCAGGAATAAATCCTTAGGCTCCATGTTGGCTTCCATCACACCATTATCTGTTTGAGTCCATTTGAGTTCAGGGACTAAGATGTATTACCACTAGCCATGGAGCCTGTGAATGCTCTGTGCATACTTTGTAAAGGAACTGAAGAGGGATGGAGCTGCCATGATCTTTGATCCCTGGAAGCAGGAACACATGATCAACGTAAAGTCTCCGAGAGTTATACTCCCACCTGTGGTGAGATGATAGATTTAGTTCAAAGACTGGCGAAAATAAAGTTGAAGAGAAAAGACCCTAGATTTGGAGTTTTGTTGTTTCTTGCTGTCTCTTCCAAAATAGAAATAATGATACAGTTTAGCAATGGCAATAGGACAAGGCTCCCCTGACCAGAAGCTGGACCTAGGGTGTGCATGCTAATTATTTTTCAGATCAAGGCTAAGCAGGGCAGCAGGCTGGGCTTGTCTATCTAGGGTCCATAAGAGTCTTTGGTAAGGATGCTAGAATGAGAGGGAGCTAAGCTAGACACACAATGCATAAAAACCAAGGAAATAGTCACTTTCAGGTGAAGACTTTGCACTTGGACAACTCAGAGTTGGTGGATCTCTTCATAATTGTGACGTTTGGCACTTCCTTTCCTTACCCAACAAGTATACAGACCAGAGCCACTCCAGAAGCCTTCATTCAATTCAGTGTTTCTTTCCAGGTACTCTGATGCTTAGGCAGTCTTGAGGACCACTTAGCTATAACACTTCAGAGAGGATGAGAGTGCAGAGTGAGCCTAGGTGCATAAGATTAAGTCCTATATCCGGCATAAAGATTCCCCACAGGTGACAGATGATATCTAGATACAGGACATCATCCCTTGTCTATCTCCATGTCTGGTTTGTAGAACTAATGTGAGTTAACAGAAGATGCTAGGAAGAAGAGTTCTGTTCAAGGAAGACTGGATGCAGAATCTTAAAACGTGGGCAGAATGGGTCATCTGAGCCATTTTCATCTAAGTCTGGGAATAGCCCTGTCTGAGCATCTTTAAGGCCTTCTCACATTGCTTCTAACTTGATGGGACCAATGACCTGTTATTCCAACCCAGTGGCCTCCCAGATATCAGCACAATGTACATGCCAGTTGTTGGATGTCACCTAACTCCAGGATTTGGTGGATGGAATTACCTGTTATTCTTCATTCACTGCCTGTGACCCTAGCTCCAAATAAACCCCAGTATACTTCATTCCGCTGAGTCATCCCAATATCTGTGTAAGAAAGTCTTGTAATGCTCCTTTCACAAAAGAATAAAATCATACACACACACACACACACACACACACACACACACACACACACACACACACACAAAAGAAAAAGAAAAGTTACCATAGTCTGTAAGTTTGCATGATCATCACACAGCTCCCAACATGGCTGGCTGTCTCCATGACAACATGAAGAAGCAGTCAGTGGCTTACAATTCCCTATCAGAAGTCACTGTGTCCCCAGAGATGAAAGGAAAATTAAGCATGAGGACCGGGCTAAGACCTTCCTACTGACCCCAGACAGGGCAAGTGCTCAGAGGTCAGAGCTGCCATTTCTGGGGTCTCCGAGGCCATCGGCTAGGTCTCTGCTATCTGGGGCAGGCTAGGGAAAGGAGCGGGTGTCTAGGGAGTGAGGGGTGCTGGGGGAGGAATCAGAAAACTAGTTCCTGCCCCCAGCTCTCTGTGTCCTAGCCTGCCTATGGGATCTAGATATGTTCTTTCTCTCTAGATTTTCAACCACTCTTCCAAACCACAAGAGCAAGTGGCAATGGGCAGGCCATAGGAGCACCTCACCTTGTGGATTCTGATACTTCCTTCAGTGGGAGAGTGAGTGGGTGAAGCAGAGCTAAGTATGTTAGTCAGACAGTTAATGCCAATCCTGGAGCCACTGGTCCTGCTGGGCTCTAAAGGCTCTGAATACAGCTGTCCTGGAAAGTGCTTCCCTAGCTAAGGCTCCACCCACAGTAGAAGATGATGGGATACGATGACATCCTAGGGGATGGTGGCAGGTTTCTGACAAGGCAGATGCAGCTGTGCCATGGGTCCTTCACCGACAGAGACACGAAAGGGAAGCTTTGTCAGAGCTCTGATTCCAGTGAGGCTCAAGGAACGGATAGTAAGAGAAAGGAGAAAATGGCCAGGCATGGCGCTACACGTGATAATTCAAGCAATTTGGGAGGCTGAGGCAGGAGGATTGTGAATGTGAGGCCATCCTAAGCTGACAGCTAAAAGACTTCTTAAATAAAAAAGAAGAGAGGAGGAAACAGGGGAGAGGAAGGGTGGAGAACTGAGAAGCTGGGTGAGGGAAAGGGGACCAAAGCCAGACGGACAAACACAAGAGAGAGAGAATGTGAGCAAAGAAGATTCTATCAAAGAGAAGAAAGCTAAGGAGGTCAGAAAGCACCAGCGGGGCAGGCAAAGTGTTTGCAACAGAAGTCCAAGGATCTGAATTCCAATTCACAGAAGCCAGTAAACACCAGGCACAACAGAGCCTGTCTGTAATCCCAGCACTCCTGCAGTGAGCTGGGACGTGGGGAGAGGACACTCTCTGGAAGCTCTGGGCTATCTGACTTGGGTGGTGAACAGCAACAGTGAATTTCTCCCAAACAAAGGTAGATGGGAAGATGCACCTGAGGTTACCCTCTAACCCCCAATATTCACCAAAGCATGCACATATCTGCCCTAACGCATATGCAGGTACACAAACACATGTTCTCATGCATCATACATACATTCATACACAACCAGACATCTACATCGACACATGATTTTTTTTTTAAGTACCAACAATCAAGTCTGATCTATGGTTGTGAGATTTTGTTGTACGTATACAAGGTAGGAGATAGGAGAGTGGGAACCAGATAAAAGAGGCCCCCCGTCTTTCTCTCTTTTTCTCATTTTTGCTCTCATTTCGTACAACAGTGTTATTTCAAAAATAAAATACTTAAAAGTAAATGTTATCACAGAGACATCACTTCAGATGTATGGCAAGGACAAGAAGTTCAGAGATGGCTCTGTTGCCCTTTGTCCCCTAAGTAGTTAAGCTCACGGGAAGGAGAAGGCTGTGGATAGTAAGCCCAGCCTTGAGCAAACACCCTAGGCTAGGAGAAACCAGATTCCTTTTTTGTTTCCTCTGCTCAGTGATGACAGACTTCCCCAAATGCTCTCCTGTGTACCAGTGCCTCTCAAGTCTTTGTTTCAAGAAGGCACTATCTACTAAATTAGCAGCTCAGTTTGTGTTCTTGTACCTGTTCCTCTGGAAAACTAGGTTGATCACAGTACTGACATTTAAACAATGCCTAAGTTGCCTGTGACTAGGAACCACTGTCATTATGATTCACTTTCACACAGGCCAAGGCCATCCATCCAACAGGTACCTAGGCAGCTCTGCCCCATTCTACAAACCAATAACCCCTCCTGAGAGACACCAAAGGAGCCAGGGCAATTCACCACCGTGTGTGTGTGTGTGTGTGTGTGTGTGTGTGTGTGTGTGTGTGGTCACAGTCAGTGCAGATGTACTCTGAGCAGTAGGCCCATGTCTCCCTCACCAGCACCTCTATTAAAAGCAAGCCCAAGCCCTAGACCCAATCCCCACCTGCACCCCTCCCCCCCAAACACATCTCCAGAAAGGACTGATAGAAGTCTTCTTCTGGGTTTACACAGTCTTCCTCTTAGACCCTCACATCTCTATGACATGAGACGCCTCATTCTTCTAGATGAGGAATCTGTTAAAACCCCATGATGCCTCCATCACAGCCAGGAAAGCAGCTGTACTTGTACTGGAGTCATGGTCGATCTGCCTGGCTCTGTGCTCAGTTGTCTTATCTATCAAATGGAACAGGAGTAGCACTCCTTCACGGAACTGCTAAGAAGATGAACTGAGTTCACTACGTAAAGCTCTTAGAGCCTGGTACGCAATTCACACTTCCTAACTGCTATCTACTGTCAATACGGCAACATCTAGAAGGCCCTTTTATGAGGGACTAGGAGGGTATAGGATGTGTGTGTGTGTGTGTGTGTGTGTGTGTGTCTTGTCTGTCTGTCTGTCTGTCTGTCTATGCCTGTCTCCATGTGTGTATAGAGGCGAAAGGGCAACCAGAACCACACACTCTCTTCAGCCCACGAAGGCCCTCTTTAGTAAAGAGACCTAAGACTAATGACGTGCAAACTGGCTGAAGAAACTGGAAATATCTCAACTGCAAGGAGAAGACTACTGAGATGCAGCATCTTTTTTTTTTTTTTTTTTTTTTTTTTGGTTTAGATTTTCTTTATTTCTTTTGTGACACTTTGCAGCTTTGTATGTATTGTAGAAGTCTTTCCTATTTATATTGAGTTTATTTTCTAAATATGTGATACATATTCAATTACAAATTGAGTCATTTTCTCAAAGTTGCTGATATGTAGGGACAAAGTCCATTTTCTTTATAAATAATGTTGCTAACTGTTCTGTGTTAACCTTGATCTCAGTTACAAAGTCCTCAGAGGACAACTTAAAAGGGAAGACTTGCTTGGCTCATGGTTTCGGTCCATAGTCAGCTCACTGGATTGCTTTGGGCCTCAGACATTTGATGGAGAGAGCACATGAGGAAACTGGAGTGTCAGTTCACAGCAGCCATCAGTGACAGCAGTGACAGGAAGTGGCCTCGGCCAGGAGAAGCCCTTCAAAGACGTCCTGACCTGCTTTGTCCCTAGGTCCCACCCTTCACAGTTCAGTGTTCACGAGTGCTCTAACTTAAGAAATTTGACCCACCAAAGGATTGTGCCATTGATTTTTGTCAGAGCCGTTATGGGCATGTCCTTCTCCGGAAGTGTTCTCATAGTTACAGCTAGCCTTGTGCTTAATTAAGCGCCTAGACATCCCTCACTCTGATCAGGTTGATGACCAAGATTAGCCATTATACACAACTATTAATTCTTCCAATTTGCACATTCTTTTGTATGCAATCACATTATCTTGAAATACAGTTTCTGTCCTTTTCAGTTCTTAGAATGTAAACTTGGGTATCCTAAGTTTCTGGGCTAATATCCACTTATCAGTGAGTACATATTGTGTGAGTTCCTTTGTGATTGGGTTACCTCACTCAGGATGATGCCCTCCAGGTTCATCCATTTGCCTAGGATACCCAAGATATAAGATACAACTTGCTAAACGCATGAAATTCAAGAAGAAGGAAGACCAAAGTGTGGACACTTTACCCCTTCCTAGAAATGGGAACAAAACACCCATGGAAGGAGTTACAGAGACAAAATTTGGAGCTGTGACAAAAAGATGGACCATCTAGTGATTGCCATATGCAGGGATCCATCCCATAATCAGCTTCCAAATGCTGACACCATTGCATACACTAGCAAAATTTTGCTGAAAGGACCCAGATATAGCTCTCTCTTGTGAGATTATGCCGGGGCCTAGCAAACACAGAAGTGGATGATCACAGTCAGCTATTGGATGGATCACACGGCCCCCAATGCAGGAGCTAGAGATATTACCCAAGGAGCTAAAGGGAACTGCAACCCTATAGGTGGAACAACAATATGAACTAACCAGTACCCGGGAGCTCTTGTCTCTAGCTGCATATGCATCAAAAGATGGCCTAGTCGGCCATCACTGCAAAGAGAGGCCCATTGGACTTGCCAACTTTAGATGCCCCAGTACAGGGGAACGCCAGGGCCAAAAAGGGGGAGTGGGTGGGTAGGGGATTGGGGGGGTGGATATGGGGGACCTTTGGGATAGCATTGAAAATGTAAACGAGGAAAATACCTAATAAAAAAAATTAAAAAAAAAAAGAATGTAAACTTGGTTTTCTCATAACACTCTTCAGGATCCCTTCTGTGAGGTTAGATGGAGATAGATGGTGGTGCACTATCTATGTAGCAAGGTACAGGGCATCTCACCACTGAATGTGGGGTTTGTTGCAGGCTTGTAGATTGAAAGGGTTACCTCTCTTCCCAGTTAGATAAAGGGTTTATGATGAATGGATGCAGATTGTGTCAGATCCTTTCTTTGAGACAGGGTCTCACTATGTAAACCTAAACCACTCTAAAACTCACAGAGACTTGACCTGTCTTAGCCATCACCCTTGGCCCAGTGCAGGATCTTATTCCTTATGTATCCAAAAAGCTGCTACAAAAATATAGATCAAACTGGCTCGGCCTTTTCTTGGAAGGCAAAATTAAGAGTCAATGGGAGATTAAAAGGCCTGAGACATGAGCTCCTCCTGAGGGAAGCATTTCAAACGAACAAATGTCTGCGCTCAGGCTCATGTGCCTCATTCCCCTTTAGAACAGGGAGACTGGCGTGGAGACACAGGATGCGATTGCTGAACAGAGACCCTCCAGAGTCTGCTGCCTACTCTAACTTCCCAGAGAACTGTCCATCCATCAGTGCGAGCGTTAAGACCTTTGGACCAGCTCTCCAAGCTTCTGGAGCCTGGACTCCCAGAATAATTTGGCTTCTTCCAGGGCCCAAATAACTATGTCAATGAAAGTAATCGCCTATGTTCCTAATGCCACAATTAAAGAAACTCATTGGCAAGCAGTGTTCAGCAAGAATCCATTTTTAGAGTTTTCCCTCTTTTATTAGCTGCTTTCCTATAGAAATAGTCTACACATGCAGTAAATCAAAAGCCAGTGTGTAGGGTTTCGGAGGAGCCAGAGGACGAAGAAGGGATGGAAATGAATTGCAGAGAGGGGTAAGAGTGGGGCCTGAGGCAGAGAGGCATATATTCTTTTGACAAGTGGCTCTTAGGCCTGGATGTGCAGGGGAGAAATCTTGACATGGGTGGTTCTGTCATTCATTATCTCTGTGCTGACTCTAGCCCAAACCCCTGTATGATCTCACTGAGAGATCTATTCTGGATGCTAGACTCCTCTGACAGTGTAGGAGTTGCAAATGAGAAGTGCACGGGAGGGTAGGAGGCTTAGAACCACAGAGCAGGGTGGAGTTGGCAGAAGAGGGTGGGAGAGATGGATGGAGACAGAGGAGGATGGAAGGAATGGATGGGACAGAGGAGGGTGGAAGGGATGGATGGAGACAGAGGAGGACAGAAAAAATGGATAGGGACAGAGGAGGATGGGAGGAATGGATGGGACAGAGGAGGACAGAAAAAAATGGATAGGGACAGAGGAGGATGGGAGGAATGAGGCCAGGTGGCTAAGCTAGCAGTGCAGAACAACCTCCAGAGAACTAACCAGGAAGGGGTCCTGGAACAGAGCTTCCAGGAGACCACAGACCCCAACAGAGCTGTCAGTCAACTAAGAGTCAGGAATTCAGTCCTGGAACAGGACCTGGGTAAGAATTAAGTTCCTGAAACAGGACCTGGGTAAGAAATCTCAACAAGAACAGAGTTCTGGGGAACTTACAAGTTGACTTGATTCAAGACTCCACATGGGAATTTTCCCTAAGAAAATAATTCAGCTCAGAAATCTTCCTTATAGATTTCGCAGGCCAACAAATGAATCTGCCTGGTGGGAAACACTGTGTTAGAAAGCACAGGCCACCCTGTGGCATGTAGTATAATCATCAATTACTATAACCAGGAAGACTATACAATGACATGGGAACACTTTCCCAATGATTCTAATCAAGGGCTAACAATTTTTTTTTTCTGCAAAAGGCTACGTAATTGTAGTTTGGGCTTTATAAGGCGAGCTATCCAATTTGTCAATGTGAAGGTAGCCACAGACTGGATATTCACGAGTGGGTATGCACGTGTTCCTGTGAAGTTTTATTTATGAATCAAGTAGTGACTGTCAGTTAGACACGGACAGGAACAGTGAGCAGTGAGCAGGTTACACCAAACGTTCATACCCAGGGGTTAGGCAGGGCCAGCTAAGACGGGCTTCCCGAAGCCTCCTTTCCCAGAACTGTCAGTCTGTTAGGAGGAGCAATGTGTTCTCTTCTGTGAAGCAGGAAGAGTTGACCAGCAGGCAGCAGAGGGAATAATAGCCAAGGGAATAATTTAATCACGTAGAGCTGGGGGCTATGAGGGGGAATCTGGGTCAATCCATGTGGAGGCGTTACCTGAGCTCATCACCATGAGGCACCTTAGGGAGCAGCCTCAGAAGTAGCCTCAACTCTGAGGAGACGCCACATCAACAAAACAGCTGTGCAGTGACACAGTCTGGGGATGAGACTAGCATCAGGAGTGAGAAACGCCGGGTGTAGGGCACACAGCGTTCCATCTGAGGAGGGCCAATACCAGCACTCTCTCTCACTGTGGGGAGGTGAGGCTGGTCTAAGTTCAGTTTGAGGTAGACATGAGTTTTAGGCTATGGTGGAGTTGTGGAAGAATTCTTCACAGAAGACTCTTCTACCAAACACCAGAAAAAGATTTAAGATAGTCAGCTTTATATTGTGGGGTTCCGTGCCCCTCCCCCACCTCACCCCCGCCACAATGAGAAATAAAATAAAAATCCACTATATGTAGCCAAGGAGTCCGAGGACTCCAAACAACACAGGTGAGGGTTTGCAAACAAACTGCATGAGAAGGAAATATATTTTGGCACACGGAAAGAGAAGAATGTCTTATTAAAGCTGATGGCGGTGGCCCTGCTGCGAATGATAATAAAAAAGATATTTACATTGGGTTTTGCAAGATGTTTTGATGGCGCGAGTAAACCGAAAGAAATGGAATGAGCTTCCGGTGATTAGGGAACGGTGAGAAGGAAAGGTGTGCTGGGCTCAAGTCCACAGTTACAACAGTCTCTATGGGATAGAGGCAGGGGCGGGAAGCAAGACAGTACCGCCAGAAGCAAGCAAGGTAGGTGGGTGACTGAGTTGGGTGACTGAGTGTTTACTATTGTTCCGGCTTTCATTTTGAAAACGGAACCTAAACTTTCTCTTAGCTACGCTTTCCTCCCCTCGACTCTTCAGGAGCTGCTATGACTCTCCCTGGGTTACCAACAAGGAGGCCAAAAGCTTAGAGATGCTGAACGACTTGTATCATGTCACAAGGCTCCCGAAAAGCTGTGACGGGAGGTCAGCCCCATGGCTACTAGACAAGTATGACCCTGAAAAGATTGTTAAACCTCTCTGAGCCCAGGTTTGATCAATATCAGTTGCAGGACTCCCTGGCTCCAGCCTGATCACCTTGCTGTGAGATACATCAGGAAATGGTAATGAAGATGTTATGACTAGAGGACATGGAATGACCAGTAGAGGGCCTTGAACTTGACCTAATCCATCAAAATAAACTACTATAGGTCCCTTCTCCACCCCAGGGCAAAATTAATTGTGCTTTGCCTGGAGTCCTTGTTAGGAGGTGGCATTCAAAGAGAGCATCAGGGAATCACAAAGTCTCCCAGGAAAAAGAAAAGAACCTCTTTCCTTAGGGAGGGATGGGTTCAGAAAGATAGCCTTTCTGCAGACAATCTCCAGTGTCACTACTTTACTGCCCAGGCCTGGACTAGCACTAGGATAGCCTCCCCTCTACCCTTACCTGCTCCAGGGAGTAAGCTCAGTACATCTTACCTCAGAGAGAGGTGACAGGGCCTGACTGTGGGAAATGGGCCCTATGGGAAGGGAGTACAAGAGATACCAGTAGCCTTCTCTGCTTCGTGGTCACTGTTCAACACACCCAGGCCAGCCATGGAGCTCTTCGGGCTATCTGAGTCTCATTAGCCTCTGTGTCATGTGTTGGGACCTCTCTACAAGACTGAATTCTAATGAGATGTAAATTGTCATCTTCAAACAGTGGTTTTGAACCTGTGGGTAACTGTCCCTCTGGGGAATCACATATCAGATATATAGCATATCAGATATTTACATTACAATTCACAACATCAGCAAAATTATGGTTATGAAGTAGCAAAAACTAATTTTATGGTCAGGGGTCCCCACAACAATGGAAACTGTATCAATAGTTCACAGTATAAGAAACACTGTCTTAGAGGGTATAGATAGGTATAGTAGCCCCCCCCCCCCATTCCTGTCACATTAAATGAAATGCCAGCAGAGACTGATGAAGCCTCTTCAATAAAATGGTGTTGAATATTAAACTTTGGAGTCAAAGGCATAAAAATGACTTGTTCCCATGGAGCTTAAACCACATCGTGGGCATTAACCAGGTTCTAAGGAACACGGTGAGAAAAGGCAGCCCCATTACAAAAGGCCACGAACTCCAGTGTCAGATTGCCTGGGGCCAAAGCTTTCTCTCCCACCGAGTCTGTGTGGCCTTGCACAGGTTACTTAATTTCTCTGTACTCAGCCATCATTTCAGTTAAAATGGGGATCATGAAAATAGCCACAACATGGTTCCGACCAGCAAAACCATCCAAACTCTGCCTAGCAGGTGTGAGCACTGGGTTAGGTATTGCCTGTATGACATCTAGGGATTTTTTGGATCAATGTTAGCGTCAGAGGTGATGAGGGAGATTTGGGGAAGCTTGGACAAGTTGTTAGTCGGAGTTAGAGGGAGCTGCAACAAGTTTGTAAGGGTTTTTCTAGCATACGAACATCTTGGCAGTAGGGAGCCAAGGGTTACCAGAAAGTTAGACCATGCAACAAACCTCAAACAAGAGATTCATTGGGAACAAACATAGAATTATGGTTTCCTCTGACAGGGAAGAGAGACAGCAGTGGACTGGGTGGAGGAGGTCTGAGTCAGGGTTTCTATTCCTGCACAAACATCATCACCAAGAAGCAAGCTGGGGAGAAAAGGATTTATTCAGCTTCCACTTCCACATTGCTGTTCATCACCAAAGGAAGTCAGGACTAGAACTCAAGCAGGTCAGGAAGCAGGAGCTGATGCAGAGGCCATGGAGGGACATTACTGGCTTCAACTTGCTTTCTCATAGAACCCAGGACTACCAGGCCAGGGATGGCACCACCGACAATGGTCCCTCCCCTCCCCCCTGCCCCCTCTTGATCACTAATTGAGAAAATGCCTTACAGCTGGATTTCATGGAGGCATTTCCTTAAGGGAGGCTCCTTTCTCTGTGATAACTCCAGCTTGGGTCAAGGTGACGCATAAAACCAGCCAGTACAGAGGGGAAGGACTTTTATAGCATCTCTGTGAAGCATATACAGTGAGCTAGTGGAACAGTAGAGCTGGAAGTATTACTTGGCAGCAAACTCTGATAAACATTGTTTGGCAACTAAAGCTGAGTCACTGGGGCAGGAATTTCTATGTCTCCCAGCTCAAATTTAAGCCAGGAGCAGGATGTTTTCCCGATGGTCTGTTACCCTACAATGTCAAGAAAAGAGAGGCAAGAAAGGGGCTCTGTGTCAGGTAGTGGTGGCGCACGCCTTTAATCCCAGCCCTTGGGAGGCAGAGGCAGGCAGATTTCTGAGTTGAAGGCCAGCCAGGTCTACAGAGTAAGTGAGTTCCAGGAGAGCCAGGGCTGTACAGAGAAACTCTGTCTGGAAAAAAACAGAAGTTCTCAAGTTCTCATTGCTCCTCCTTTGTCTTCCAGGAAGCATCAGAAGCAAATTGCTCAAAGTGGTTACCCTTGAGATGCATCAGAGACTAGACCCTCACCTCAGTGAGCTCTGAGGATTAGCTCTTAAGAGAGATGCTCTGACCCAAAGGAAGGATGTATGAAAATGTGTAATGATTTATTGGTTTGATGCCACTTGTGTTTGGTACTGGGAGAATATTGAATAATATGGAACATACTGATCATATGCATTATTTAAGGGACAAAAAGTTACAGTTCAGTGAGCCCAGTGCCTTTGGCCACTGCTCCCTCTTTCTCCCTTCTCATCCCTAGGATGGAGGTGTCATTCTTAGATTCCAGTCCTGCTTCTAAACAGTAATTGCTCTGACCCTAAGTGACCATTCCCAGGTGTATTGGTTTCTTTTTTCCATGCTGTGACAGCACACCCAACAAAAGCATGTTTAAGGGGGAAAAGCTTGTTTTGGCTAAGAGTTTAAGGGTACAGTCTGTTGTGGTGAAGAAGTTATGAGGTGGAAATGGCTCTTGTTGTAGTTGCCAAAGCTTGAGGAAACCATTCACATTGTGTCCAGATTCATGAAGCAAAGAGGGACGATTCCAGAGGATAGCTTATTCTGATTTTTATCCACTCTGGGCACTCAGCACATAGGATGGTATTGCCCAGATTCAGGGTAGGGTAAATCTTTCCAGAAACCCTATTAACAGATGCATGGAGATGTATGCTTTCACCATGACTCTAAATCCAGCTGAAGTGACAGTGAAGATTAACTACCATGAGAATGTCACCCATCTCCTTCATAAATCAGGGTCTTCCTTAGGCCCTTTGTCCACTCAAAGCCAGTTAGGGTTGGATGAACTAAAACACGCTTAGGGGCTGACAGTCTTAACCTTTAAGACAATTGGATTTCAGCCTTGTGCAACTTGTTTGAGCAGAAATATAATCTACATGTAAAATATACTCAAGCTCAAAGACTGTCCAGTAACAAATTGTATAATATCTTAGCATTTTTTATGATGATAAGTAGATCTAGTGCTGATGGTATTTGGATATGTTGGACTGACCAAAATGTGTTACCATTAACGATGATTTAACCTGCATTAGCTCTTTCCAGTGTGGCGACTAGGAATATGTAAAATGATTCTGTGCCCTGTTTCCATTGGCCAGTTCTGATGTGGTATCTGAGGCATTTCTGTGAGGACATCACCAGTCTGGTCCAAAGGAGTATCTCTAAAGGAAACATCTAACAAAGTGTGGCTTTGGGAGAGGACAGCCTTTCTGCATGCCTTGAATAGGACCACATAATCTATTACTCCTTTTGCTTATGGATAAAATCAGTCTTGCTATATTAGTTTCTTATTGGTGCTGTAAAAAGTTACCATAAACTTAATGACTTACAACAACACAGATCCATCCTCTTATAGCTCTGGTGGTCAGGGATTGGAAATCAGGTTCATTAAGCTAATGTCAAGATGGTGGCGGGGCTTGCTCTTCCTGGCATCATGAGGAATAAATGTAATTCCTTGCCTTTATTGACCTTTAATTATTGGATTCTACCATCTGGCTGGATTCCTTGGTTTCTGGTTTTGAAACATTTAGGATTCTCATCTCCTCCTTTCTCCTCATGTCTCTTTCCTCTCTATGACTTCTTGCCCCTCACATATACCAGAGAGAGAGAGAGAGAGAGAGAGAGAGAGATCTCTAGTGTTGTTACAAGAACTTTCTATTTATGAAACATGCAACATCTTCTATGTCCTTTGTCCTATAAAGGATTCAAGCATGTTTTAGGGGTTAGGATGTGGACATCTTGGGACTGAAGCCTACCATGCCTGCATCTTCCAATTTCTAGGTTCTAAGATGAAGCATGAATATTCAGTCACCAAGCCATAGCATATGACTTAGAGCCTTGAAATCAGAAATGAACCAGTTATCAAGCCTACCTCCTGCATCATAAAAGTCTATGATCACAAGCCTTATGCAAATGAGGCAAGAGGCTCAGATCTAGGAACTTCCTCGAGCTCCTCTAGCTAGGAAGAGCCCATAATGGGCAGATATGCCTCACCTTAGTGGGTGGCACTTCACTCAGTGTAGCAGGGGACCTTGTTCTGCTCTTCTTTGCAAACACAGCAATATTTTGTTCTCTTTCCCAGGAGGACAAAGCCCACTGTCTCGGACCACCTTCAGGGTATGGTCTTGCAGTTTCTTTGGAGCAGCCCAGATGTGAGGCTGCACCAGGGGACCCATCAAGACAGGACAGGAACAAAATTGCAATAAAAAAGCGGTGAAGGTGGGTTTAAAACAGATGGTGGGCTTGATGGAGCCCATGCTGAGGTTCACACCATATCAGGGCAGGTGATGCCAGCTTTATTAATAAGGATCCAAAACATGTAGATTGTTCTGGAGGCAGCAGGAGGCTCAGCAGGTCTCTGTGGTGTAGGAATGCAGGAGGCCCCACTCAGGAATAGCTTTTCTTCCTGATGGGTCTTTCTTCATCCTGAAGACTCCCTGCCTGTTCCTGCCTCTTTGCCCTCTCCCTATGCTCTCCTGCCTCATTCATCTCTGTGCTTCTTAGTCACTTATTTCTAGTCGTGTTGGCAGAGAATAGTCGTAGTCTATTCTCTGTAGAAGTGGAGTCAGAGAAAGGAGAATACTTCATCCCGGGGAAAGTGGTGATGCTGCTGGGGTGTGTTCCCACTGTCTGTTTACTCAAGATGTTCAACAGATACATTCAGAGCAAGTACGCTCTGGGGAGTCGACCAAGCAGTTCTCCCTCAGGGTTGTAGGTCTCCAAACTGGGAACTCCCCAAGGTTAGGTGGTAGAAAAATGAGTCTTGCTCCACAGGTTGACCGTGACGTGGTGAGGGAGTGTGGAAACTGGATGTACAGAAGAACACACTTGGCCTCGAGTTCTAGATCCTGTGGTTTTGCTCAGTGTAACTGTGGGAAAGTCATGGAAACTCTAACCCTCATGCTCCTTGTCTGTGAAGTGGAGCTTATCACAGTCTTACCTCAAGGCTGCTGAGATGATCAGAGACAATGAGCAAGAATTCTGTTGGCCTGCTAGAAATACCTATCAAACAGCTGAGCTGCTGACACAAACCAGCCCAACATAGAGTCAAGCCAAGGACAACAGAAGATGTGAGGAGTTTAGGGTTTACTTAGGGTAATAGTCTCAAAACAAAATGAGATGTTAGGAGCCAATAATCATGGTCTAACAGTAAGAGAGTAAAGATATTTCAGTAGAGGCACACATGGTGTGAATGCCACGTGTGAGGTGCTGACAGAACTAAAGAAACCCCTCCATGTGCTTTCAAGGTAAGGGAGATAAAACAGAGGAGAGGGCACTGGGTCAAGAGGTTTCACTGTGATCTTGTTTTTGGTTTAGATGGTGGAAACTGAGTGGATTCAAGTGTCCATGAAGTCAATCAATAGAGAGGCAGAGGTTGAAGGCAGAGAAGGGAAAAAAATCATTCAACAGATATTTCTCATATACCTGTAATGTTCTCAGTACTGTTTTAAGAACTGGAAACTCAGCAAAAGACGAAGATTTGTGGACTCCCTTCTGGTGAATGGATAATCGATGGAGCAGCCTTCTTTCAGAGAGGAGAGACCTTGTTAGAATTCATAACACAGGTCGACAAGGAGACAGAGGTAGAGAACACACACACACAGAGAGAGAGAGAGAGAGAGAGAGAGAGAGAGAGAGAGAGAGAGAGAGAGAGGGAGAGAGAGGGAGGGAGAGAGAGAGAGAGAGAGAGAGAGAGAGAGAGAGAGAGAGAGAGAGAGAGAGAGAGAGAAGTGTATTTGTAGATGCTGGACCAGGCCACCGAGCGAGCATCTGTCTGATGGTTCATATCCACTAAGTGGTAGGAAATGAGGTCATCTGTTGAGACACAAGTGGGAGCATAGGAAGGGACATTTAGAGGAGGATTACAAGATTTGAAATTACAAGAAATAGGAATGCATGAATGAAAGAAGGGGATGATTGAGGTCTCCCTCCCCCACAGGTAATAAATGAGGCTTATTATTATTTAGGATTCAGAAAGTCACCCCTGTCCTGTTTTATCTCAGTAACCGTCGGGGGAGGATAGAACAGACTGTGCTCATGCAAAGCTCATGCAGAACAGACTGACCCAAGACAGAGGAAAGCATGAGCGAAGGAAGGGCTGGGGTCTAATGATGGTCGAGTGAAGCCAGGGCTAAAGAGGTGAGAAACTTAAAACATATGACAAAGACCAGCAGGCCTGATCTTCCAAAGTTTCGGAAGACGTCAGAGAGCAAAGCTGGAAAGAAAGCACTCTGGTGGTTTGAAGGAGAATGGTTCCTGTAGGTTCACATGTTTAAATTCTTGGTCCCTAGTGGATTAGGAAGTATAGTATTATTGAAGGAGGTGTACCACTCCTAGTGTTCTCTCTCTCTCTCTCTCTCTCTCTCTCTCTCTCTCTCTCTCTCTCTCTCTCTCTCTCTCCCTCCCTCTCGCCCTTCTGCTTGTGAATCAAGATGTGAGCGCAGCTGCTGCTCCAGCTGCCTTCATTCTGCCATTGTAGACACTGACACTCTGGAACCATACTCCCAACTAAAATCTCTTTTATAAATTGCCGTGGTCATGATGTCCCATCCTAGCACCATAAAAGCAACGAAGACAAGCAGTGAGGGGCCAACAGGCAGGGAAGTATATCACAGGAGAGAAGGGCTGTGAGGGTTGGATGTCGTAGGGAAAGCCTTTTGTGGTGATAGACAAAACCGAAATGTGGTCTTGAGAGTAGAGGCCGTGGTGAGACTGAGAGATGGCTTTGGACCTGATGGCCTTCAAGAAGATGCTTGGGTTGGAGAAGGGGAGTCATCTGAATCAGATGTTTAAATTCACTTCTGGCATATCCAGGTAGCTTTTACAGAAGACTAAGAGAAGGAAAGGAAGAGGGGGGAGGACAAAAGTAGAGAAAGGAAGAAAGAAGAAAGGAAGGGAAGAGAGAGAAGTCAGGAAGAAGCAGGTCAGTAGCCAGTCCTTTCTCTTAACGTTAGGAAGAATCCAGCTCTCCATTCCAAGATGGTGTGGCCAGCACCCAGCCTCTCTCTCTCTAATGCCAACACTTGCTTCCCGGCGCTTCTCTTATTATGTTCCACCATCTCCCAGGCTTTCTTCAGATCCTGGTTCCCATGGATGCCTCCCCTGGTCTCTGCTTTTGTCCCTCAGGTGGACTCCACATCACTTTCTTTTCACATATGGCTCCTTCCATCCTTCAGGTCCTCATGGCAACTGTCACCTCTTCAGAGAAGACTTAGCCAAACTCCATCTGAATACAATACCCTCTCTTCCCCATTGCTATTCATGCTTTGCACTGCCCCAGTGCTCTGTGAGGTAGGGGCCAAAGCATTTTGTTAGACTTTTCCTCTTGCTCCCAGCCAAGTGCAGGGAACCTGGTGAATATCCGTGGAAGGGGGTTTGCAGTGGCTTAGGAAAGTGAGACGTGCCTCCACAGACAGATATTTATCTTCAGCAAGGATGACTTCATGGCATGGTCTTGAAGTAGCTCAGAGACTGAGGAGAGTTTGGGACTGACTTTAGAGTCACGAGATGTCTAGAGAATGAAAGCAAGATACTGTCTGTGCAAAACAGGGACATTGAGAGAGATGGTCTGTTATTATACATGGGAAAGCAAAGAGCATCCGGTGATGGGGCCAATGCCATAGAAATGCTCACCAGGAACTGAATTCACAATTATAAAGACTGGACAGGAGACCCACAGGGAGAGGCTGGGCTAAGGAGTAGAAACATAGGGTCCTATGAGCATCAAAGATCAAGAAAGAAGACCCCGCATAGTCCCAGGGAGCATTGTCTGTGCTAAAGGGTTCCAAGCACATCACATGGTGTTTGTGGACATAAAAAGTGTCTAGTCCCTAAGAAGAACATCAAAGAATCCCAGTGCAGAGGAACACTCAGCAAGGCATTCGAGTGTTCCGTCCAGTCTGAGGTCACAGCAGATAAACTTAGCTAGCTACTTTCAACTTTAAGACATACAACACCTTTCTAATCAGATCCAAACAAGGGCAGGCAAGCTTTCCCAGAGGCTGGAGCCCACGGGGCCAGAAAACCAAATTCAGAACATGCTTGTAAACAAAGCTAAATCCCTTCACTTAAGTCTTCTCCGTCTCTGTGTAGTTCTCTTCCCCTTAAGAAAAATAAAAACCAGCTCAAAATATGGTCTTAAAATCTCATCAGTGGCTGAGAGCCCATCCACGCACTTCCTAACAATGTTAGGTGGAAGTGAAAACTGAACTGAGTCTCTGGCTACACCTCCCTGAGGGCATGTTGTGTCCTCTGAAATGCGCACTGAACTGGAAATGTTCCTTCTCGGGAAACAGTCAAGCACTGGATCTTGGGGAGAGGGGACTTGAAGGAGGGGAGAGAAGAGAGGTTTTGGTCAGGATGTATTGTATAAAAGAAGAATAAAGAAAAAGAAAATGAGAAAAATCTAAAGGAAAAAATATAGGTACCTCCATCCTCCATGGAAACAGCCTTAGTGGAGCAGAGATGTCCACTAGTTCCAAAGGGCGGTGTTGTTTATATTTGGGAATGTTTTTAATAAAAAGTAAGAACTCTGCCTGGTTGTGGTGGGGAAGATATGCTCTTTCTAGAAAAAAAAATGTTTTGCTAATGATTGAGAGTGCCTTTCTGAAAAAGCTTTATTTAGCAGAGATAGTTACGGACACAGGTGGGACTTACTCTACCCTACCCACCATCCCTATAGTCACCAACCTGTCAACTCATTGTGAACTCGAGCCACCCTTGCCGTCTCTCTGAACCTGTTTTCCTGTGACAAATAAAAGTGTTAAGACTTTCAGGTGCCCCAAGGACTCCTCTGGGTCTTGGGCTTCTCTGGCCTTATGTAAAATGGCGGCCTGGGAAAGATCCAGAGTCAGTCTAGCCTTCAAAACAGCTGATCTTGTCAGTAGATTGCACTTCACTTTGTCTGGAGTTGGGATAGAGACAACAGGTAAGACAGCCAACTCTCTGACTCCCTGGGGTGCTTTCCAGCTGTGTGCTTTCCAGTGCTTTCCACTGACTTGCCCAGTGGGGACGCAAAGCATCAATGATGTACATGAACACCCTCAGCCTCAGAGGTGGGACAGGCTTTAGGGTTACTGCAGAGGACCAAGAATTCTACCATAAGTGTGATGCTGTACTCAAGTGACATAGAGGGATGAAAACAGACCCTGGGGACTGGAGAGCTAACTCAGTGGTTAAGGGTGCATACTGTTCTTGTAGAATACCCAACTAGGATTTCTAGCACCTGTATCAGATGGCTTACAGCTATCAATAATTCCAGATTCAAATGACTTTAAGCCCTATCGGCCTCTGGGTCTCGCAGGAAAATATGACTAGCTTGTGTCTAGTAGTGGTTCTCAACCCGTGGAGGGTCGCATGTCAAATAGCCTGCATATCCCCTTGCTGTTCAAATGACCCATCCAAAGGCACCGAATATCAAATGTTTATATTACAAATCATAACAGTAGCAAAATTACAGTCATAAAATAGCAACAAAAATAATTTATAACCTCATCTGTATAAGGATTGTGGCATTAGGAAGTGTTGAGAACCACTGGGCAGAATCAATGAGTTCATGCTTACCATTCAGCCAGTGCCCAGCTGGGCACCCTGTGTATTTCTTAGAATCCCAGAGTGGGGAAATGTCTATGAACCCCAAAGCAGAGTGCCTCTCGCTTGAGGATAGCTCTTCTCCATTGATATTGTCTGTCAAAGGAAGAGATATTGTTCACCTTGTCCTGTTTGTATTACTGACTCTCTAATTTCATTTGCTTATAAGCCACCTTGTAATCCCTGGGTCCACAGACATCTGGCCAAAGAGTCTGATTAGTGAGGAAAAACCTTCACAAAGTGGTAGGTAGCCTGGCCTCTGCCTGGCTCTCTATGCCAGTATGAGGTCTCTCTGCCACACATGAAGACAACATCAGTCTTGACTTACTTCACACCATTTTAGATGCCTTGCTCTATGGCTCACATCTCTGCCTTTCTCTGATGTAATGAGCCTCCATGTGCTTGTCCTGGCTGCTTGTACCCATCCCTAAGACACAGTTTAGCTTCTACCAGGAAACTTCCTGACCGTTCGGGATGCCCGGACTATTTCATATACTGGTCTGTCACTTCTATCCAGGTGTGATAAACTTGAGGACAAGCACCTGGTCATGTTTGTTGGCATACCCAGTGTCTAGTCTTCAGCAGAGGCATGACAGGAAGAAAGAAGGAGCCATGAATGAATGAATGAATGAATGAATGAATGAATAAAGTCCTTCCTCTTATATCTACCACCTTTTTAGATCAGACGGTGATGTTCAGGATGGTGTGACCACAGGCATTAATATCTAGTCTGCAGAAGGTCAAGGTTGGAAGGAACTTGAGAGATATTTTAGTTCCATGCCTACAATTTAAGCAGAAGGGCACTGTGGTCAAGGAGGGAAGCCAGTTTATGTGAATCCTATATCAAGGCATGGAGGGACCTCCTATTTGTTCCAGGCTGTTTCCTCTACACCAGTCTCCCAAAACATATGCATTGCCCTGAAATTCAGAGAGCTAAAACTTTGAAAGATGAAGCTTCAAAAGAAACAACACTCAGTTGTTACTGGGAGAGGTGTGAATGGACACATCGGTTTGGAAAGCAATTTGGCAATGTTTTATGTACATAAATACACAGCACACACCACGGGACCTGGTACTTCTCAGTACAGTCATGTATCATGCTTCCAGGGGGATTTATTCAGAGGGATGCATCACTGGGTGATTTGTCATTGTGTGACATTTACACAGACCTAGATGGCATGTTCTGCTATACACCTAGACTATCTAGAGACCCCAGGCTACAGTGCAGGCAACTGTGTCTACTAGGATCCTAGGCACTTGTAACACTGGGGCAAGTGTTGGGGCATTTAACCATATCCCAAATTACAGAAGCTACAGAAAAATAATATGGTATAAAAGGTAAAAATTAAGAAGTGCACTTTATAGGGCACTTCCCAAGGACAGAGTTGGCATGCCCATATGTTCCCCTGGCTTAGTCACTGAGTGAGCTGTAAAAGAATACAAAGGCCTTGCCCACCCCTCCTCCCCCCTCCCTCAGGCACACTACGATAGACTTTGTAAACACAGTACTTAGGCAGCACTGAATGTATTCGGGTTCTTTTCCTTTCTTCAATAATAAATGGATTCCGCTTACCGTAACCGTTCTTAGCTCACTAGTCTTCATTTTCAAAGCCTCTGCTCTTGTAACACTTCGCTTACAATACGCACCATGCAGATACATTCTCCTCCTTTATCTCTTTATCCTGGAAGTTTCCCTCCTCAGCCTTTTGCTTTTGTTGGTCATATTTTGCACTTGGTGACAAAAACAGAAACCATAACGGCATTACAATGGCCACGACGTCACTAGGCAATAGGAATCTTTCCTCTTTGTTGTTATATTATGGGATCAATGTCATCTGTGGTTCATCGTCAGCCCAAGTGTCGTTTTTTGCAATGTATAAACCCGACTATACACACAGTTTCGCAGAAGGTGTTTTATTTGAGCTCAAGGACTTTTTATCACTGCACCGAAGGCAATAGCAGATGCCTGAGCACTTAAAATGATCCTCGGTGGGGATATATATGTAAGATGTGATATCATTATGCAGTGAGCAGGGTAAGACTCGACAACTAGAAGCTCCGACAGCTCAGGAAGCTGAAGTAGGAGGATCGCTGAGTTCATGGGTTCAACACAAGCTTGGAACACACAGTGTGGTTGAAGAGTCTGAGCCACCAACCAAAAAGCATACATGGGCTGGACCTACACCCCCACACACATATGTAGCAGATATACATCCCAGTCTTCATATGGGTCCCCCAACAACTGGAGAGGGAGCTATCCCTAAAGCTCTTGCCTGTCTGTGGGTCTCGTTCCCCTAACTGGGTTGCTTGGTCTGACCTCAGTGGGAGAGAGGATGTGCCCAGCCCTGCAGTGCCTCCACCCTCTCAGAAGAAACAGGGAGGATGGGAGAGGGACTGGGGGTGGAGAGGACTGTGAAGGGGGCAGCAATAAGGATGTAAAGTGAATAAATAAATAAATAAATAAATAAATAGAACAGAGACAAAAATTAGAGAGTAAAATAATTGACATAGACATGTTAGCACAGGCAGGGCTCAGAAGCATAATTTTGGTTATTGTGGTGGTGGCATCCTCTCAGGACTTGTGAGCTGTCATCCTAGTATGGTGTACCTTAGGCTCTCTGGTCAGGTTCTTATTTAATGACTCCTGTAGAAGGAGCAGAGAGTTCTGGGTCATGAACCTAAGAATGTCATCTATATTTTCTGAAGTCAAAGCTGCTCTAGGATTAGGTGATGTGTATTGAGGGATCCATGCATCCCTTTAAGTAGTGAACAAAGACTGAATAACACAGATTTCCATCTTCCCTCTCTTTGGCAGGGTATATCTACATAACCTTGGAAATTTAACAAATAGTGTAATGGTGCTTATCACAGGAAATGGCTCAAAGGAAGTTGGTAATGTTGAGGGCTAGAGAGACATCCCAATAGATAAGAGCGTTGTCTGTGCCACAATGAAGACCTGAGTTGAATCCTAGAACTCATGTCAAAAGCTGTGTGCGGTACCTTTAATCCTAGTACTGGGCCTGGGTGAGGCAGAGTCAAGAAGACTTGCTGAGGCTTACAAACCATCAGCATAGCTCCAGGGTCAGTGAGAGACCCTGTCTCAAAGGAATAAGGCAGGGAGAGATAGAGCAGAATATCAGTTTTGGCCTCTTGTGTGGACACGCCTCTCCCCTGCCTCCCCATCCCCACCCTGACCCCCTCCCCTCCCCCTATGGCACACAGAATCAGTAGTGTTGTTTATGGACACAGCTGGAGAACATTCAATAGAAAACATTCACACAAACAGGAGCTTCTAGAATAAAGGCACAAAGGCTGGAGCAGCAGCAGCCATTCCCACGCCATTTTTTCTGATCAAGTTACCACCCCACCAATACAATTATAGGGGTATGAGCAGTCAAGTACTCTTACACCTGAAAGGAGAGGAGTTACAGTGAGCCTCCGTAGTTATGGTAACATTTAGTCTTCGGAATATCAGGGAAATATCACTCTTCGGATGTGAAAAGTTGGCCACGTATCATTCTTTGACCTTCATAATTACAGAGAAGCCCAATAAGATTTTCCAAGACAGAGTCCAACCAAAATAGACAGAAGAACAAAATACCCACATAATGCTGAGGGTAATAAACGAGCTAAAGAAGGATGCCTAGTTTAATGGCAATTATGGACATTTTAAAGCAAAGCTATTGGACCAAAGGGTTAAAAACACAGAGGTGTAAGAACACTCATTAACTCCAGAATAATGTTACACAGAGAGGAAGGAGTGTAGCAGATGTCCCTATTGCTTTGTTTTTCTTTTTTGTTGTTGTTGTTGGTGGTGGTTTTTTTTTTTTAGATTTAAAGCAAATACGAAATAAATAAGTAAAACAAGTGTGAGTATGTGGGAGTCTGACTTCTATACTCCATGCCTTTCTTAATGTTCAAGTGGGTTATTGCTTCTTAAGATAAGCTGAATGTTATCCAGATGAAAAGGAATGGAGAATGAGAGTCTCAGTGGTGAAAATTGGCAGGTTCAAGACTACACTTAAGAACTGGCAGGAGAGAAAAGGACAGGGAGGGTGAGAAGTGTCGCCCCCTACAGGCAGGGAGGTCAGTGGTATGTCTGAGAATGGAGTTCCAAGCAGATCTCTCCCCACCTAAATTCTGGGTGCTCTCTGCTCCTATCACTAACAGTACTCGAGTCACAATTTATTAAAATTAGCTGTCTATGTGCTTGCTGGAAATCTAGGCTCTGCAGACCCACTTTCTGTACCTCACCTTTCTTTGGCCCTGGGCACTGGGATAACAGTGCTGACGCTGGCTCAGCTCTGCCTGTTTTGTTGTAAATAGTCTCTGTAGAAAACACCATCTTGAAACCCCTAAAGCTGCATGTCCCTCAGATACTCACTGGGGTCCACTGACACTGTCTCCCAGAAACCTCTGACAGACCCCAGGTCAGGGCAAAGGTCTGATCAGTCTCTGACTCCAGGTAGCTGCCTAAGGCTGTGGTCTATCCAGGGTGACTAAGACATAACTAATAAGAGGGATCTGTGAATGGAAAAAAATGGGTAGCTTCTTGAGTCTGGCACAGGGGCATATATGAGTCTTGGGTTTCCCCGAACAAAACAAAAAGTTATCCTGAAAAAATACTTAGAGAAAGGAAAGCTATACCAGGAAGAAGGAACGATTCTAGAAATATTTCTAGAACATTAGATGCTCTGCTAACACAGGGCCAGAATGCTTACTTTCTTCATGCTACATCTCAAACACCAAAAGTGCTCATTATACAGGTAGAAACCAGATGGGCCAGGATGGTCTACAACTTATAACAAACATATGTCAAACATAGGATAAACGTGGTGTTTATTTCATGTCTTCCTGACATAGGCAGATCTGAGCGACATCCCATATCAATCTATGTGTCCTTCATTAAATATCTGGAGACCCCACTGGTTCCTGCCTGCTGCAGCCCCTGATGGTCCCTACTCCAGCAGTTAGCATGTCTGGGCTCAGGGAGTGCCTTGCCTGGGCTATGTGAGGGGTGGAGTACCTGGCTTCCGATCTCTATCCATTCTGTCCCTGACATCTCCATCATAAAGGCCACCAGTGTTGTTTTATTGGGCTGAGCTGAGGATATGTTTATTCACCTGGTGCCTTTCAAATGGATTAGGTGGATTTAGTCCTGGGATGAAAGCCCCTGAATCCAGCATCTTGGCCTGAGAAAGATCCAAACATAGAGATATTATACCACAGTCTTATGCCACAGTCTCTCATGCCAG
Source organism: Mus musculus (assembly GCF_000001635.26). Classification (NCBI taxonomy): domain Eukaryota; kingdom Metazoa; phylum Chordata; class Mammalia; order Rodentia; family Muridae; genus Mus; species Mus musculus. Next base: position 81,330,999 of record NC_000077.6, on the reverse strand, counting down.
TCCGTGCCCCAGGATCTCCCTGCTGGAACCACATTTTTCCTGCTCATGAAATTAGTTTCTTTTTTCTTTTTTTCTCTATGATCCGATGAAAGCCAGCAGGAGCCAGAGTAAGCAGGTAGCATGAAAGTACTTCCTGATTACTGCATGCCCATGGCCAGCGACAGAGTTCCCAGCTGGCCCATGTCATCTTCATGCTATGACCCCATTTCACAGTTGAGAAAACTGGCCTCCAAAAAGTTTTCTACAGGAAGCCAGTGTTACACAGCTGTAAAGCCATGGTTAGAAGCCAGGATTAGAATCAGCTCCCCCATCTATGCCCCCCCCTTTATTAAACACAGATTCTTTTCTCATACAATAGAACCTGAATTCTGTTTCCCTTCTCTCTACTCTTCCCAGTTCCTCCCTACCTCCTCTCCCCTCCACACCCACCCCCTTTCTGTCTCTCATTAGAAAAGAATAAGCTTCTAGGGGCTAGCAACAAAACGTAGCAAAATAAAATATAATGAGAGAAGATGAAAACCGTCATATCGAAGTCGGACCAAACAAGCTCACACTGAAATAAAGGAGCCCCAAGAGATGCGCAAGAATCAGAGATCCACTGGTCCACACATTCGGGAGTACCATAAAAGTACTAACTGAAGTCTATAGTATATAGGTGGAGGGCCCGGTGCAGACCCCATGCAGGCCCTGTGATGGCTGCTTCCGTCTCTGTGAGTTCAGATGAACCATGCTTACCATCTCTTTGTGTTACAAAAATGTCTTGTCAGTTGCCAACACAACCAGACTGAAAGCAGCTTGGGAAGGAAAGGGTGTATATTATGGGTTAGATTAATTATATCATCGAGGGAAGCCCAGCCATGAACTTAAGGCAGGAACTCAAGGTGGAGATGGAAGCATAGACCATAGAAGAATGTGGCCTATGTTTTTGTTTGTTTGTTTGTTTGTTTGTTTGTTTCTCCCCATGACTTGCTCAGCTTTCTTTCTTATACAGCCCAGGACTACCTACCTATGGGTGGCACTGACCCTGGAACCTCCAACATCAATCATTACTCGAGAGAATGCCCCACAGACAGGTCCACAGGCCAGTCTGATGGAGGCAACTCTCTCAGAAGAGAGGGAGGTATGGCTGTGTGCATCTTCCACCAGTGGCCCAGGAGCAGTCTGAGTATAAAGGATCAAATCCAATTTATCACTTCATTTGCAGCATCTCATCCAAGGCTTTTCTTAGCACAAAAGACTTGATTTGGAGGGGAAAAATGAGAAAAAAATTTAAAATGACTGTGCTATTTCATTGAAACACTCATGAATGTTGCTTCTAAAAAAGCAAGCTGGTGAGGTGAAGGTCAAAGGGAGAAGAGGCAGGAGTTGGAGGATTCTGAGAACCTGCAATAAGGCCAGAAAGCCGAGATCCTGAGATGCGGGTGTCCTCTGTCAATAGGCAAAATGTTCAAATGGCCAAATTTCAGAATGGAACAGCCAGTCCAACTACCCCATCCAAGACATTTCTCTAACCCCCACTGCCCCAAATGGAGGTGTTTTGAAGGGTTTCCTCACACAGAAATTCACAAATTGCTCCTGAGGGCAATGCTTTCTTCAGAAATGAAGGTTATCAGAAGCAGTCCAAGGACAAGTGTGACCCAAAGTCATTGTACAAACCTTTCCAGAGTGAATACTGCAGAGAAACCATGCAAAGCACTGAGTCACCAGTCTGGGGTGCCCATGTCACCTCTCTGTGCAAAACACAAAAAGCCAGAGTATGTTTCTTTGAAATCTCTGAGCCTGGGGTAGGATGCTCTGATTCAGAGAAGCGTATGCACTAGAAGTGGAAGCTGGAATATAGCTAAGACAAGGGTACCAGTGGGAACCTAAATTCAGTGGGAACACGTACAGTGGCCTCAGGTGGGTTCTGTGACACTCTCCTGGGAGTCTTTCCTTTACTTTCCTTTACCTGAACAGGCAGGTAGTTACAAGATGGCTGGGTATATCTGAATTCTTCATGGTTAAGAATAGAAAAGCATTCTCATTTGTTTTAAAAGTGTCTCTCTCTCTCTCTCTCTCTCTCTCTCTCTCTCTCTCTCTCTCTCTCTCTGTGTGTGTGTGTGTGTGTGTTCTCTCTCTCTCTCTCTCTCTGTGTGTGTGTGTGTGTGTGTGTGTGTGTGTGTGTGTATACATCACATGCATATATGTGCACATGGACAATGGACACCAGAGGTCAACATCAGTTGTAGTTCCTGTAGAGTTGTCTACCTATTTTTGAGACAGGGCCTCTCTTTGGGATCTGGGCTCACCAATTAGGTTAGGTTATCTGACCAGCAAGCTCCAGAGAGCCTCCTGTCTCCACCTTGCCAAGACTGGGATTACATGTACGCACCACCATACCTAGCCCCACCCTTTTAAATCTGGGTTCTGCAGATCAAACTCAGGTCTCTATGTTGGAAGGCAAGCACTTGACCAACAGCTATCTCTCCAAACTCAAAACCATTTCCCCACCTCTCTAGCCTCCAAAAGCATTTTCTAATTAAAGATACCTCTTAACTGTACATCTCACTATTCCAAAGAGTGAGGTGGCATTCAGTTTGGTGCTGCTACTACGATTGAAGCGCAGCAGCAGCAGCATCCTCGTAGGGGCATGTTAGAAACACAGACTCTCAAGCCTCCCTCAGGAATCGACATTTAAGCAGAGCCTGCACTAACACTTGAAAGAGGTTTTAGCTTACTGACTCATCAGAACAGCTGCTCAACAGAATAAACCAGGGAACAGGGTCACTGTGAAGACTCTGCCAGTCCCTTGAAGCTCTGGTCATCAGCAAACCATCCAAATATCTCTGTGGTGTTTCAGCCAAATGGGCTATCGTTTAGACTCAGTCCTCTGGAGCCATATCTACTGGTTTGTGATGCAAACACCCAATTGACAGTTTCCTGGCCAGGATCTGCTATTATTCTCAAATATAATTTTACACTATCCAGTTCCGACACCAGCTGCCCTATGAGTCCCTTCTCGGCCTTTCCCTTCTAGAGAAATCATCCCTGGCTCTGAGCCCCTGTTGTAGCTCTGTGTTAATGTGTCTTGCCTTGAAACTTGCCACAATTTTGATTCTCACAGTAAATCTCAGCTACCTACCTTGGCCTCCAAAGCCCAAGCTTTTAGTCATATTTGTTTCCCTAGAGTACTTAGCATGGTGCCCAGCCCAGGTACCCTCTATCTTCTTGATCTCCTACATTGAGAAGTATTGAGAAGTCCAAACTTACCACTCTCCATTCTTAAATAAACCATGTTTAACTGACCATTTATTCCTCTCTAGGGATGAAAATATGAGCTTCTTTGTATGCCTTTAAATAAAACATCACATCAGATCCTTCACCTCATCTTGCATAGCAGCTATAACTCTCACCAAGATGTCCAGAGATAGTATGAGCCTCACCAAGTTGGAGTACAAGACTCATTTAAACTCTAGAGTTCACAACCATGACTCCATACCATGCCACCTGCAGACAATGCCCCTATGTCTTCTGCTACCTCCAGACAAGCCAATGAGGGATGGTGCATATTTCTGCTTCAATTCCTGTCAGTCCCTGTGTTTCTCTTCTTGATGCTCTGGGGTCAATGGGAGCTCAGAAGGTGGGCATGGGATGAACCCCATTTATTTCAAGGGACAAGTGAACTAAGGAGCCTCAGGGATAAAAAGCTAAAGGAAAATCCCTGACAATTGCTCCAGGTCCAAATGGGGCTTACCCGCTGGCTGGGTCTGGCTCCCTACCTTGAACCACAGCTCACCTGGTCTGGAATCCAACATCACTCTGCCCACACCAGTCTATGCCATTGGAGGTTGGTCTCTGCTCTTTTCATGGAGTCTAGCTTTCATACACTGCATATTTGCAAAGTATCTGTCTTCACCAAGAAGGCCATTCGACAAGCCTATGGTCACTCTTCAGACATTCTTGTCCTAGCAATGACAAGAGGCACTCTGCCAAGTTCTCAGACCCCCTTGGGCACTGAGACTTACTGTTGGGGTACAGGTTCTTTTTCTGACCTACCCTAGCCTCCTTCCCTTATTCTGCCATATGTCAGCCCAACACATCTTTTTAACGTTTTCACAGCCCACATTTCTAGAAGGTTCTCTCACCTGCTGTTAGACACACCACAAGAAGTCAAGTGCCACTGGAGGATTTTCAATCAGAAAACAGTTGAAAGTCAACTCTGTATGCTTATTCTCCCAACTTTCGGGAAGCTGAGACGGGGGACTGCAAGTTCCAAGCCACCTGGAGTCTCACATAATGATATTCTTATCTCAAAAACAAAACCAGAAAAAAAGGTGAATTCGAGTTTGGGCTAGGGAAATGGCTCTGTCAGTAAGGCACTTTGCCTTGCAAGCACATGGAATCCTCAGAATCTATGTAAAAACTTGAGGAAACAACAGGCACTGGTGGTGCACGCCTTTCATCCCAGCACATCCCAGCTCACTCTGTGAGCTTCAGGACAGCTAGGGCACACATACTTATCCCCACATGAACATGCAAATCTATGTTATACCCTCACACACAAAATAATGTTGCACTTTTAAAATTCCTCACTCTCTGTATGTATCTTGGAAAAAAAACAAAATACATAGATGATAGATAGACAGACAGACAGTTAGGTAGATAGATAATAAATAGACAGATAGACAGACAGACAGAGTGGGCAAGCAGAAAGGAAAGGATAGGTGAAGCCCTGAAACTTGATGACCAGACGACCTAACCTTTTCAGTGAGTTCCAGACCAGTGAGTGATCCTCTCAAAAATCAAGTGAGATAGTTCCTTAGGAATGATACCCAAAGTTGTCCTCTGGTGGCCTCCTCATTCATGCACATGCATGTCTATATACATCAGCATGCATACCTATAGCCATACACACATGTAAATCTATGACTATACCCACACCGAAAAGAATGTTCCGCTTTTAAATATCCTCACTTTCTGTATCTGTTTAAATGAGAAATATATACAGTCATATATATGTATATACATACAACTTATTTTACAAAATATTTGTGAGGATTAAAACAGATTAACATGTAGGATAGTTAACATTATGCTTATAAATACTCAGTGTAGAAGAACTATATTTAACAATTGTTCTGAAGCAGCAAGACAATCAATGATTCTGTTAATAAGCCTTGTTGTAGAAATATATAATATAGTTAATGAGTGTGAAAATCATAACAAAAGCAAAGTATTTTATGCATAAAGGAGCTCACTTTGTTTCACCTGGAAGATTAATCCACCTAGATCCTCATTCTGGGGGAAATTAGTTGTTTTGCAAACTGAAGTGCCAAATGGTGGGGGAACATGGAGTCTGTTGTGTCAACCACCGCCATCATCCCCCGCTACACCTGTGTGGTGGTTGTGGGTTTGTTCATTTAGCCTAGGAAGGAACAGAGCAGGTATTGATTTCTGCTGCCCCTCTCTGGATAGCCTCTTCATCCCTAAAAATGTTTCAACGGACTCTTGAGATATCAAAGAAGGGAGAGCCACTTGATAAGTCTGGAGGGATGCAGGCTAACTGGGGAGACCTGCCTGGGTCTCCCATGTACCCACCCTCTGAGGATATTAAACCTCAAAGATGGTTCATGATCTCACCTTTAACAATTTCTCGGAAGGTAAATTTATGTTGTCTACACTTTGTCTTGCCTCATTGATGATTTTCTAGTAATTTTCTCTACTTTTAACATTCTGTCAAAAATATGATCCAGTTCATGAGAACAGTCCATGGCTGATAGACAATTCTCATTTCAGGATCCCAGTGTCTTTGGTTGGTTAGTTGATTGGTTGGTTTGTTTGTTTGTTTTTCGAGACAGGGTTTCTCTGTGTAGCCCTGGCTGTCCTGGAACTCACTTTGTAGACCAGGCTGGCCTCGAACTCAGAAATCTGCCTGCCTCTGCCTCCCAAGTGCCGGGATTAAAGGCGTTCGCCACCACTGCCTGGCTGGATCCCAGTGTCTTGATCATCAAGATCTTACATTAAACCTGACTATAGTTTCTGTGACTTTATCCTTGGTTGTTTTCCTAGGCAAAGGTACTTTCCCAGGTCTGCCCCTCTGCTCTTTAGCACTTGAATCTAACAGCAGTTTAGAATAGTCTAATGTAGAACCATTCACCCAACCCACATAAATTGGGGATAAAGAGGGGAAGCAGGAACCAAACATTTTCTGTGTGACCTGTGTTCATTTATTTTTTTTATACCCTCTATGAGTTTCTGAGCTATCATATTTCAAGGGAATGGAGGCACATCTTTCTAACTCTGGAATTTATAAATTGACTTATCTTCAAAGCCCACTCTGGCAGATGACACATTTCTTCATTTGGTGACCTTCCCTGAAGAGACTTAAGAATGTACTATCAAAGCCTCAGGAAAATCTTTCTCTTGAATAATTAGAAAATTCAATATTTAGAGGAAGCGCTGGAAGCTGACTGCTGTGCTGTGGCTCTAACAGTTCCTGGTGCTCCTAATAAAAACAGCCAGGAAACTGAACACCATCATGGAAAATGGCCCATGTGTTTTCTCAACTGCCTGCTTCTTCCACCTATCCAAGATCTGTCAGTTTCTAAAGAAGCTCTAAGCTTCAAGCCTGGCATAAAGAATTGGGTAATTTCCTATCTTTTGTCCTGGTGTCCCCAAGCCATAGACATTATTTTAATGGAATTCCATTGTATCTTCCAATTCAAATGGACTTGAAAGCAAACAAAACATTTAAAGGGAGAACTTTCTTCCAAAGTGGTGTGTGTGTGTGTGTGTGTGTGTGTGTGTGTGTGTGTGTAAGCCTTGTCAGGACTTGAGAATTGTGTAAAATCCTGAATCAGGGGAATCAATGAGTAAAGGGTCTCCCAGCACTCTCTCAACGCTTAGGGAATGAAGGTTTCGTTGTCTGAGAATCCAGTTCCAAGTAATTTTTTTCTAGTTGGGGAGTTAAGTTCCAGGCACTTGCTCACTAATGGTATGAAAACATTTAACAAAGGAAGGAAGCAGAGAATGGAGGGATAGATAGGAGAGAGAGATAGGAGAGAGAGATAGGAGATAAAGATAAAGAGAGAAATAGGAGAGAGAAGAAGGAGGGAGAGAGGGAAGAGAGAGAAAGAGGCAAAAGAAGGAAGGAGAGAAGGAAGGCAAGGAGGGAGGAAAGAAGGAAGGAGAGATGGTGAGTGGGGAGAGAGGGAGAGGAGGGAAATTAGAGAAGGTGGGAAGGAGGAAGAGAGGAGGAGGGATGGAGGAGGCAGGAGGAAGGAAAGACATAGAGTGAGCAGAGCCGTCTAGTCATCTTGTAGTCTGGAATCCAGCATGGGTGTCTTTTAACAGAAATTACCCTTCCTGATGACCTCATGCTACATCAGTAATAAGCAACCCCTGCCTCCAATTAGTTTTAACTGTCACATAAAATTTAAATCCAGGGGCTGGTGAGAGGCTTCCTGTATTATAGCCAGAAACAGCGTCTCACAGAAAATACCAGGAGCCACTGAGAAAGTTGAGTCAGAAGACCTTTCACAATCCAAAGGCTACAGAGAAGGAAGCCTTGCCTTTCTACACGAAAAGCAGGCTTCCAAGTCAGGATGACAGAGACTGTGAGAAGCAGCAGCAGGTGACAGGACAGCAGGCAAGTACTCTAGAGTGGCAAGCACAGGTGAAGAACCGAAGGCCGCAAGTGCCCATATTGAGACCTGCAGTGTTTGGGCTCATGAGAGTCACATGCATCTTAGAAAGCCTATGTCAGGTGGGTAGGTCACCCATGCTTTCAGCTGATTCATGCATCTTACAAACTCCCCCAAAGCTCTTCCTATGTGCCAAGCACTGTAAAGATAGTATCTCACCCTCTGGGAGACAGAGACACAATCTCAAACTGTGCCAGTACAATGTGAGTAATTGGATCACAGAGACATGCACCAGGGCTGAATATCACAGAGACGATGGGCTGTAGGTCCTGGACAGATGGGCTTTTGGACAAAGGTCCTAGGAAAGGAAGTGTCTAAGAAAGTACTTTTGGTCTTCAGAGGATCTTCAAAGGATTCTGTGGGGTTCTCTTTCTTTCGTCCTTTTGTTTCATAAAGGCCAGAGCAGGTCTTATCGAATGAAATATCCCCTGAGGATGTTAAGTCAGCCTGCCCTGTTACCTTGCCTACGTAGATTCTGGGGTGAGAAAGCCAATACCTTCTTGTCGTTTGTTCTCTGGCGACAGACATGTGAGAAATATTGGAGAAGAGGAAAGATTTCTCTTTGTCCTTGGCATTTTTTCCTTTGATAATATTTCATCCAAAAAGGAGTTTTGGATCTGGTCTTGGTCACGTGACTTGGAAGGAGAAGCTGAGAGTGCTACAGCAGCTGAGGAAAGGAAGCTCGTGATATACTCTGGCAGGTACACAGCTCTGACTATAGCTGTCCCCAAAGCACCTCCAGGGGGTGAAGGCAATAGGTCAGTGAGTTTGAACTGGAACAGGTGGGTAGATACTGGAGCAAGCGAGTCCAAAGCAATGCCATAGACCGGGCCCAATGACAGGGTCGTGGATATGAACTAATTGCAGACTCAATTAGGAAAAATCCAGAGTCTAGGGTTTCAGTATAAAAGGAGTCCACATAACACAGCCTTGGAGAAACACCAGAACCCAAAGCAGGAAGACATCATTAAATTGGAGAACAGACACGATAGAAGACATTGCGGGAGCAGCAGTAGGCCCAACAAGAGGAGGATGGGAGGAAGTGAGCCAAGGGCGGTGAGCATAGGCTGTGGAAAGCAACCCTCTTTGGGTCATCTGTCCTATCTCAAAACCACCCCATGTCCAAGCAGCCATCAGAGCAGAGACCTGATAAAAGGAATGGGAAGGGGTTCACACATGACAGTAATGCTCAATACAGTTCAAAGCTCTCACCAGAGTCCAAAGTTGACCACCAAATACACAGAGATCATGCTCACTGAAAATAAGGGACATTTCAGTATCACATTTTCTTGTACAGAGCTGTATGGCATGTTCCCTCTAAACTGAAGCATTTGCCCATGGAGATAAATGAGGCTCACCAGCCTTAGGTGACCAACATGGGGTAAAGAGAAGGTTGCACGTCCAGGAAGAAGAGACACTTGGAAGACTCTTGAGGGCCTTTACTAACAGTATTAAAGGCAGTAGTAAGCAATACCTGGCGGTACAGACTCAGAGCAGCAGAAACCTAGAACCTTCTTACAGAGCCCCGGGGCTTTGTTTTAGGAGCCACCCCCCCCCCCCACTCCCTCAGCAGAGCGGGATTGATACAGCTACTTTTGAGTCATCCTTGCTCCTTGTAAGTGAGCCTTAGCTCAAACTCCTGTTTGTAATTTACTGGGTCACCTAATTAGTCATTGGTACAATCATTACTTTGCTCTGTGGTGGGCTCCCTTTCCAGGTAGACTCGAGTGTGAGTGTGTATGTGTGTGTGTGCATGAAAAGACCACCTCACAAGAGATGAGCTGGGAATGTGTCTGTTCTCATGTAAAGGCACAGACAGGAAAAGGGCATCTACATTGGACTGTAGTAGTAGTGTAGGCAGGTGGGCAGTCCCACCCCACAGTATTACCCAAGCATCCCAGGTCTTCCCTTTGCCTCACAGTTTCGTCAAGTCCTGTGCCCCATTTTGTTTATCATTGTGATGAACACTGTGGCCAAAAAAATATCTCGGAGAGGAAAGGTTTTGTTTCAGCGTACACCTTGCAGTCCCTCATGAAAGGAAGGTAGGATAGGAACCTGGATGCAGGAACTGAGGCGGTAGGGAAACACTGCTTACTATCTTGTTCCCTCTAGATGCTAAGCTCACATTTTAGACAGCCCGGGACCACCTGTGCAGCATTAGTGAGCTGCCCAAAGCAAGCTGCTCATTGATGAAGAATGCCAACATGAGGGAGCCCTTTTCTCAGTTGAGATTCCATCTCTTGGATGACCCCAGCTTGTACCAAACTGGCAAAAAGGTGAGCAGGATGCAATGGCTCTGAGCTAGGACACCCTTGTTTTCTCTTCATCCCAACCCAATTGGGAGCAGGGAAGAGGGAATAGAGGCAAGGCACCTTCAGCAAGGATGCTGTGATTACACTGTGTACAACTTTTTTATTAGTATCCTACCTCAACTAGAATTCAGTTGGCCATCTACACCAAGATAGAAGGTGAGTCTTTGACCAGTGTGCACAGCTAAAACCTGGTTGACTTTATTTACAGGGAAGAAAGAGAGCTCAGAAAATGGGAAGCAACTAAGAGGCTCTGGCACTGTGATTTGCAGCAGTTGATCCCTGGAGTCACCTTTGCTTAAAAAACCCTTTTCTGGCTTCTAAGTATGGTCTCTTCTGTGTTCCTATGACACTCATGATTAACTCTGCTAAGCTTACCTGAATGCACAGAACTATTCTATTTATTTGTCTCTCTTCCACTAAAGTATGGACTCCAAGGGCATCAAACACATATCTTTATCTTTGGATCCTCAAATGCTAGATGGAGTGTCTCAACCTGGTCCATAACAAAGGCTGGATTGATACATCATTCAGAAAGCAGTTGGATATCTGAAGAGTTTCTGGTGTGGTTTGTGACAGTAACTCCTCTAATGTATAATCATATGTGTGTTTTTATTTATATGCCTAAGACACTAGCTGGTTGATGCAAAATGTATACATAGGATGCCTGGCTATGCACTAGCAGAAAAGGACATTCCTTTATTGTGTTGAACGGTTGAGCAATAGCTTCCACAGGATAGAAAGCCTAGGTGGTAGTCATCACCTTTGATGTTACAGACAGCTTGTCCACCACTTGTCAACCTGTGCCTGTCTGCATTTCTCTTGGACTGACCCTGATTGTGCCGGTCAGCAGCCATCTCAGATCTTTTCCTCATTGTCATAGGACATGGCAGGTGAGAGCAAGGAGAGCTTGAGTTGTCAAAAAAGGGAAGTGCACTGTGTATATCAAAGTATGGGAAGACTAACTGAACATTGGACTTGGGAGTTGGGAAAAGGGTCATTTCTGTGGCTAAAATTGTGCCTGGAGGATAGGCTATGGCATGGGTAGAGAAATTCTGTTGAGAACATTTCCTAACTCTATTTCCTGATGCCAGAACTACACAGAACTAGTACACTTGTAGTCAGACAAGATTTGAGAATTTGTATCAAGACCCATGGGAATGTTTAAGGGTTTATTTCCAGGGAATCTAGTCCCCAGTCCAATCTGGTCTAATATAACCATTGAGTGCTTCCTCTGGCTGTGAACCTTACATTTGTGACTATTCTGGAATAGCAGGTGCTGAGCAGCAGGTGGACGTGGTTGGTTACAACTTAATATAGTGCTATGGAGATGTGTCTCAGACACCAAAGTGCCAGACTTAGAGGAGGATTCGAGATGATTTAAGAACGAAACTGACTATTAGGGAGATGGAGTTGAGAAGGGCTGAGAATGCTCTAGGCCATAAAATTTGCTAGATGGTTGATCGTTCCCTGTGGGAACAGTCACAAGCTTTGTTTCTGGAATTACAGTGATAGGACACTAGAATTGTAGGAGACATGAGGATACTGGTGTCAGATTAAACCCAGACTCAGCCACTGACTGTGCCCTGACCTTGGGAGAATCATCTCTACGTACCTCTGCTTCCCCATATTTCCCCAATGAGCTAAAGGACAGTGTGCACTTCACTGGGTTATATGAGAGCATTGACAAGCCAGAAAGCATAAGTGAACGTCTGGCACATTTCCTCTGTAAACATTGGTTCTCATAGAATCTGTCACTGTGGAGCAGAAAGAAACAGAGTTCACTGAGAGCAGATGAAACGGCCCCTTGGCTTTGGCTTTCACACCTCTGTGAAATCCGATAGGATTATCTATTCCAAAATGACTCTTTGCAATTTAGAGGGAAACCACTGAATTGGCTTACACCACTGAGAAATCCAGAAAGGGTTCTGTTCACCTGTGTTTTTTCCTAGAGAGTGGGACTGTTATTGGGACCTATGGTGGTTTATTGTCATGGTCAACTTGATGAGACATAGAATCACTATGGAAACATGTTCTGTGGGTGTATCTATGAGAGTGTTTCCAGAAAGGCTGAATTGAGGAAGAAGAACCCATTTTGAGCATGGGAGACTACGTACTGGGGTTCCAGACTTAATAGAAAAAAGAAAGCAAGCCAAGTTAAACACTAGCTGATCTGTCTGTCTCCGTCTCTAGCTCTGTATCTCTCTCTATCTCTATCTGTAGCTCTAGCTCTATCATTATATCTACACATCTATCATCTACCAATCTCTGTTTCTCATACAGCTGCAATGTGACCAGCTTTCTGATGCTCCCATCAACACAGCTCCCCTATCACAATGGACTGCACTCTCAAACTATGAGCCAAATGAACCATTCCTCCCTTACATTGTTTTTGTCGAGTATTTTGCCACAGCAATGAGCAAAGCAGTTAACACAGGACCTAAGCCTAATCCCTCCCTGCTTTCTAACCTCCTTTGAATGTCAATACCATTCCTCCTCACAATGGTTTCAGAGGACATCAGCAACTCCAACCTCCTGGCCTCATAGTACATCATCCTAGACAAGGAAGAGGGCTTTCCTTCCACCATGATCCAAATGGTCCATCACCTCCAGCCCCAATACACACTTCTTATATCATTGTCACATACCCAGTGATAGTACATACTGGTCAGATATCCCAGCTCAGCCCATCCACAAAGTTAAGACTGGCTAATTACCCAAGACAGCTTCTAGGAAGAAGTGAGTCCTTGAATCAAATCTGAGCATTGAGGACAGAATAAGGAAGGAAACAGATGCGTGGTCAGCAAGTGTGGTGGTTTGAATAGGTATACCCCTCACAGATGTATGAATGCTTGCTTGGCCTAGGAAATAGCAATGTTAGGAGGTGTGGCCTTATTGGAGGAAGTATGTCAGTGGAGGCCAACTTTAAGGTCATATATGCTCAAGCTATGCTCAGTATGGCACAACACAATCTCTTTCTGCTACTTTCACATCAAGTTGCAGAACTCTCAGCTCCTTCTCCAGCACCAAGTCTGCCTGGATGCTGCCATGCAACTTACTATGATAACAATGGACTGAACCTCTGAAACTGTAAGCCAGCCCCAATTTAAATGCTTTCCTTTATAAGAATTGCCTTGATTCTGGAGTCTTTTCACAGAAAAAAAAAACTGAACTAAGATATCAAGGAAAAGAAGACTATGGTTTGAGATTTATTAAACTCCCAAACACACATATGTGAGTGAAATCATGAAATATGGTGAAAAGCCTGGAATTATTTATTCATTCCATGTTTATTTGTATACGTTTCATGTATGTATGTGCATGTTCACAGATGTGGGCTCATGTGCTCATATACACGCATATGTGAAGAGGTCCCAAGTTGATGTCTTTTTCAATAGCTTCCCCTTTATCTATCAAGACAGGATCTCTTACTGATTCTGGGGCCTGCTGATTCCAGCCTGTCTAGCTAGCCATCCTGCCCTGGGGAGTCTGTGCCTGCTGAGGGCTGGGATTCCAAGCTGTGGCTACATTAGCCTGACTCTGAAAGCAGTTCTGAGGATCCAAATTACAAGCCTTATGGTTGCATGACAGGCACTTTATCCACTGAGCTATCTCCCCAGCCTAATCTGAGATTTAGTTTAACTGTGTTACAGCCCCCAGAAGATTTGTTGGGTCTTGAAGAATCTAACTAAGCCAAGGACTATACAAGCTTGGTGCCACCTAACATATTTATCTCTCTAAAGAAGAGAGCCATTCACCAAACAAAGCCATTTCCCAGCAACCAGATCATATGGTAGCCTCAGCTTAAGCTGAAAGGGCAAAGGACACCATCTGGGGGACCCAGCTGGTGATAAGTTGCCTCTGTGACTGGCAGGCACAGGGACCTTCTTCCAGGGGCACAGTCAGCTTGTGACTCTTTCCTGTGCTGATAAAGAGACACTCAAGCCTCCACCAAACAGCTTATTATGTAGAAATATGGATTCAGTGGGGCTCACTTCCTGAAAGGAGGGATATTGCTGGAACCAGTATCCTGTTATCTCTTTGCCTCGTTGCTTTCCGTTTCTTGCCCCCTTTCCTTCGATGAGCCTCTCATTATGCAGAGCCGTTCACATTTCCCTTTCGAAGATAAAGCTAAGACAAAGAAAGGAAACATATTTAGCACTAATGATGGGCACAGTTTCATTTTTCTGTGTGAATCTATTGCTGTTTAATGAGCTAAATATCCATGAGATGGATTAGACACACTGATCCAGCTTGTGTCTCATGGGAAGTGGCTTTTTAGTGGTAAAAATCGGCTTCAGGAAGAAACACAAGGGGAATTGCCTCAGCAACACAGCAGATAGTGATCGAGAGCACAGAGTAGCTGGGGCATGGACAGGTAGCAGGCAATGAGTTGCTAGCTGTCCACCCCCTCAACAACAGACTTAGTACTGCAGAAACATGGAATGATCAAAACACTGGAGTGAGGTAGGCCCAGGGATGCTAAAAAAGGACTCCCACATAGACAAAAAGCCAAGACAATGTGAACACTGAACATGAAGGGCTGTTTAAGTTGACCAATTAGAAAATGCCAGTCATTTCTACTGGCACCAGGGAAGCTGTCCAAGGATGGGGCCAACCCACTTGAGACAGTGCCATTGGTCCCAGGAAGGAACCAAGTAGGCAGAATACCTTCAGTTTAGTCTCATTGTTCACTTTTTTTTTTGGTAACAGAAATCTGTTATTTCTTAAGTATCTTTATCAAAGAAGCCATTTTCAAAAGCAATATCTTCTCCTGGGAGGGACCGCAGCTTTTATTCAACACTCTATTTGTGGATCTTGAAGCTCAGATGGGAAAGTCCTGCAGCCAATCTGTAATTGAATCATGATCGACAGCTCACTGTTTACTGCAGTTTGCTGGGTGCCAGGAACAGCTCTCACACACAGCTGAAACACACTAAGCTACTCCAGATTCCTCCAATATTATTTTGAGGCAGGGTCCCTCATTGGCCTGGAACTCCATCTCCCCAGGTCCCGATTGGAGATTTCTGACAATTCCGTGTGTGTGTGAGTTGTCTGAGGCTCAGTGAAGTTAACTTTCACTGCTAAAGTCTCACAGCAGGGAAGAGATAAGCATGGGACCAGCTGCAGAGCCCAATTTATGATCTGTGAGCAAGACCAGGTTCCCTGACCAAATGTGGCTCCAGAAGTTCCAAATATCAAAGCAGAAAGCACACCCTTTTATTCTGTTAACCTAGAAGACATCTCTTATACTGTTGAAGTGACACTGGTTCTACACAGCCTCTATACCCTCATGCTGCAATAGAACTGAACTTGGGGAGACCCTAAGTGACTCCTCTCTCAAATCTGAGGCTCCCACCAAGAGCCTCTCTCCCACACCACCACTCCCCTGTTCTCCAGCGATACCAAGAACATTTGTATTCTCTTTGTATTCTCCAAGCTGCTCTTTCCAGCTAGAACTCACCCCTCTCTGTTGCCTGATGTTAAGCCCCTATTTTTTAAGATACAGCTACAGAAGATAAAGAGATATCTCAGAGGTTAAGAGCAATGTCTGCACTTCCAGGGCATCTGTGTTTGAGTCCCAGAACCCACATGGAGGCTCACAATATCTGTAACTCCAATTCCAGGGGAAAGTTTACCTGCTTCTGGACTCCATAAGCTCCAGGAATGCAGTCCCAGGACTGGAGAGAATGAGACGGAAGCCTTAGTGAGACTCTGTTGTGTGCCACAGAAAACATTTCTCAATGTGCTTAGCTTCCTTGTCTATACTCTCAAAAGAAGGATCTCCAAGGATTCCATCAAGAGTTAGATAAAGTGATGCACATGAACCTTAGGTGATGTCTATGTTCTAGTGGTACCAGGAACATTCCGACCTTGGTATCACATCCAGTGATGTGAACCTCTCACTCATCTTTTTAGAGCCCAGTCCAAGATGGAAGGGTTGGAAGGTGGTATCTTAGCCCTGAGTATTGTGATGTCTTCACTGCCACTGCCACTGCCACTGCCACTGAATCCAGCACTGTCATCTCCACCATCACTGTATTGATGACAGTGACTTTTCTGTTGTGACTTCCAGGAGTGCAGGGACTTGGCCTCATTCATCTTCATGCCTGGGTTTTAAGAAGTGATTAATAAGTGAGTATAGAATTGGATTGTTCAAGCAACTGTCCACTGGAAATCTTTTATTATTTGGGCTCTGGTGATAAATTGTTTTAAAACTATTTGCCTAGACTTTGCCACCCAATGAAGCTTTGGATTCCATAGAGCTGAGTATTTTTAAACTGCAGATTATACACATTAATAAGTATGAATACATTAATAAAGATATTGTCTGCATAAAATATTAACAAATACTGAAATGTATAAGCTCCAAGATTACAGAATCCTCAGGATATGCACATGTTTTTTTTGGGGGGGGGCTGTGAATTTTCAAAGGAAATGAGTTTAACATTGTGGGACACTTTAAAATAGCCAATGCTGGGGACAAGAAAGACAGATAAGGTTAAGAGCACTTGGAAAGGATCAGAGCTCAGTTCCCAGCACCCACAATGGGCAGCTCACAACTGCCTGTAACCCCAGCTCCAGGGCATTTGACAATCTTTTGGCCTCTGAAGGTACCTGCAGTCATGTATACATATACATATACACATAGACTCACACATATAAGCATACCTAAAAATAAAACAAAAATCTCTATAAACACTAAAATCACCAGCATTTGTTGAGCACTAACTTGCTGCCAGGCACAGTGTTAATACTTCACCTGCTTTATGTGTAATTATCATCACCTTTGTTATAAAGTAGGCATTATTCCTTTCTTACAGACAAGCAGAACAAAGTTGCAGTTGCAGGATGTCTGTGAACTTGAGCAGGAGCACATTTTTGTACTAGAGCTCCAGATTTGAGTTGTGTCCTCTTTTGACTACAGGTCATCTATGCCTATAGACTCTAAACATTTTTATGTTTCGTCATTCTTTACAATCTGGAAGCTGTTGGCTAGTATTCCCACATTACAGCTGAGGCATCTCAGGCTTCCTGCAACAGTCATTCGATGCCACAGCTAGACTTTCTGGCCTTTCTAAAGTCATCCAAATGCCTGGGACATTAGAACCCCCAGCCATGCTCAGGGCAGTTGCATTTCTAACTTTATGCTAACTCATCAGCCCTCCTTACTCCGGCACCAATCATCTGCCTTGAACCTGGGAGACACCCTACCAGCCTCATAGTGGAGCCAAGGGGAGCCATTACAGATAGTCACATCTTCACACAATGAAAACACAGGAGAGAAAACAAACATCATCGGGAAGATGTGTCCGCGGATGCTACCTGTGGCTGGTGCAGTGCTGAATCATGTGGAAGGATGTGCTCCGAAGGCTATCATGAAGAGTAGTGGCTTGGGGTTAGTGCATGATGGGAAATAGCAGCATCTTAGGACTGGGGTATGAGAGGAGGTAGGGCTAAAGGGTCTAAGAATACACAAAAGTGGCTTGGGATAGTGCATGATGGGAAATAGCAGCATCTTGGGAGGGGGTGTGGGAGGAAGTGGGGCTAAGGGGTCTTAAAGGCTAGTTAGTTTTATAGACCTTAGGAAGACTGTAAAGTCCTAGGAAACAACACACTAATGAAGCCAAAGACCCTGGGGTAGAAAATGCCGCCAAGCTCAGCAAAGCTTGGGAGATCAGTCTGCAAAATGAAAGAGACAGAGAAGAGCACCAAAAATAACCTTGAATGTAATGGATGAGGCAGAGAGGGAAAAAATCAATTCAGGAAAACATATTAAGTGCAGAAAATGAGAGCTAAGGGTTGGGAGGAGTAGGGATGGAGCATGGCACGGATGAGAGGCGGCCTGAAGGGCCAAGGTCCTCATTCAGTTTTCCTTGATCCAACTCTACCTCCATCAGGATCTGGGGCTCATGGTGGGGACACTTCACTTCTCTAAGCTGCCACCAAGTCCTTTTAAAGATGACACAGTTGGTAAGCATGGCCTCGAAAAACCCTTCCAATTCTGACAGTCTGTGATAAAGAATTGTTCAAAGGCTGAGCTTGCTGCAGCCTCCTAAGTAGCTAGAGGAGGGATAGATACAGTAATTAGTTACTAGGCTATCTCCAGAAACACAGGTGATTGTGAGATGCAAATGGAACCCCCGGTTGGTTTGTGTTCTTTAGCCTTTGGGAGGGGATCTGATGAAGGAAACGCAAGGGCACAAGTCAGCAACCTATAAAGAAGCTCTTTGCAGGAGTGCTAATAAACCATTTGAAAGAAGAGATAATGCTTGTCCTATAAGAGAAATCACAACAAAAATAAGAGGAGCCCCTAGGGAGGGCTCCTGAGTCACAAAGTCAGCTGGGGACATCTCAGACTCAAGTAAGATCTGCATATAGTATTGCTATTGTTTAAAGGGACATTTCTCTCTGAAATATATACCCAATTAAATAGAAGAATGAGGCAAGGCCTTTAGAAAGTGATGAAGTCTTGAGCACTCTGTACTCATAAATAGGATTAAATGCCTTTTTTAAGAGATAGAAGGGAGTATAATAGCTTCATTTTGAGAAGAGCCATCATATAATAGTCTGCTGTTTTAGCCATGTAACACCATAGCCATATATGAGCTGTCTTGGAGGCAAGAAACAAACCTCACCAGATGTAGGATTTGCTAGAAGCCTTGATCTTGGAATTCCCAGCTTCCAAAGCAGTTATACCTCAACAAAACTGTTTTAAAACTATAAATATCCTATGATGAGGTACTGGTTACTTTCAATCCTCAATTTGACACAGCCTAGAATGACCTGAAAAAGAGAGTCTCAATAATGGATTGTCTGGATTAGGTTGGCCTTGGACATGTCTCTGGGGGACTGTCTTGATTGCATGTTAAGTGGTGGGGAAGCTCCAGCCCACTGTGGGCAGCACCATTCCTTATACAGGGGATATTAGAGAGTATAAGAGTAGAGAAAGGAGCTGAGTAAGAAGCACACATGCATTCAGTGCTCTCTCTTCCTGTCTGTGGAGATGATGTGACCAGTTGTCTCAAGTTTCTGCCAATGTGTCTTTCCCTTAGTGATGGACTGTAACCTGGAATTGTGAGCTAAAATATGCCCCCACTCTCCCTAAATTGATGTTTGTAAGGGTATTTGATCACAGAAAGAGAAATAAAACAAGGATAGATGGTCTCATTTTTAATGTTTATAAACTACACAGTCCAAAATATTTTGGTATAGACTCGGAAAAGGATTGATATAATTATTATGTTAATGTTTAACCTAGATTTTAAACAGTAACAGACTAATGTCCTTCTCCAAGCCACAAGGATCAAGACAACACTTAGAACTTGCTAGCAAATCAATTGAGAAAACATAGATGGGAATTAATAAGTGCTATCTGCATCTACAGTGGAGCTGGTGTCCGCTACATGCATCTAAAACCTCAGCCCTCCCCACCGAGAAATTGCTGAGCACAAAGTGTTTTTGTCTTGAGCTTGATCTCAGCTGGTCCTTCATGCTTCTCTGGGCCATTTCTGATTCTGTGAAGGCCACTGGTCACCATGCTGCTGTCCACCAGAAAGGCCAGCACAGTGGACAGTAAACATGGACCAAGCCACAACACCTCCTTTTTGTCTTCTTGTTTCTTACAAAGCCACCATTGAAGACTAGATGCCTGCGCTTCGCTTGATAGGTGGAGATTGGCGACAAGTAGAGAATGTCACCCAAAGAAAGCAGCAATGTTTTAGGTTGTACATTTCAGCATATTAACATTTGTTTGCAGAGGCTCAAGGCAGATTTATTGGTAATAGTCAACAAGAAGAAATGGTTCAAGCATCCATCAGTGGGTGAACAAATAAACAAAGCTCACTGCATCCATTGGGAAGGGAGAGAAAAGCAACTCATGGCTGAGCTATGCAAACAGGTAACAATGCAAATGAATCTCAAAGACAATTACCCATGTGAAGGAAGCCAGACCAAGGAAAGTAGATGCCACATGACTCTGGGCAGAGCTCACACCCAGTTCTGAAAACTGCAGACTAATGCACAGTGACAGAAAGAGATGAATGGCAAAGGAGCAAAGGACAAAAGCAACCCAAAGGGTTGATGGATACTGCTTTGATTGTGGTGATGGTCTCACGGGACACCCACAAGTCCAAACACATTGAATTGCACTTCAAATATGCATATGCATGATTTATCACGAATCACTTACACCTTAACAAAAGTTCTTTATAAATAAATAAATAAACAAACAAACAAACCTACCCTATGATCGTCTCATCATTTTTTTTAAATTAAATCATTCATTCATTCACTTGTTTGTTTGCCATAGGTCGTGGTGTGTATGTGGAGGTCAGAGGTCAACCTCCAGTAGTTGGTTATCTTCTACCACATGACTTCCAGAGATGGAACTCAGGCCATCAGTCTTTGAACACACTCCTTTCCCACTAAGCTAGCTCTCAGCCCAGAAATTGCAGTCTTCAGTTTTTCATATAGATCTCCATGTTGCCTGTTATTTCTCTGAGAAGCTTAGTGCTTTCGATGTTGCGTGGACTTCGCATCTCTTTTGTAAAACTGTGCTTATCCCGAGGGCCTCCTGACCCTGGACTCCATCGCTCTGCTTTCCCTTAGAAAACCCTTTGGAGCATGAGACATTGTGGAAAAGTAAGAGCACAGACGCGGAAGGTCAAATCCGCCTTTTAATTCTATTCCTGGGTTTTGGGACTGATGGGGGAAGAGAGCAGGATCTTACTATGTAGACTAGACTGCCTGGCTCAGTATGTAGCACAAGCTGGCTTTGCATGCTCTGTTCTCCTGCCACAGCCTCCAAAGTACTGGCATCACAAGCACTTAGCATGCCTAGGTTTAACAGCTAACAGCTTTGTTCATCTCCCGAACACTGCTTTGTAACAAAGAAACTACCACTTTCACTTCTCCACATCCACAGGCACAGGCTGTCTTTACTCACAAGTATACTCTTAGACATGCCTCACCCCACCCCACAAACACACACTCAGAGAGTGAAGTAGAGGAAAAGAAAACTGTGGTCTCCAGCAGGGGAAGGAGGCAACACCAGGAGGCATAAGTTAGCAAACCTGTCCCAGAGAGGGGCTGTTTAAAAGCTGTGCTGGTGACATTCATCCAAGAGCAATCTTATGTAAAAGTGTTAAGGCCTTGTCATGAGACTCTACCATTCTCAGGCTAAAAAACATAGCGGTGAATTGTCTCATTAGGAATAGACACATTAACAAAAATCCTGAATTGTACAAACATACAAACACACACACATACACAGCTACATGACACATACATACACACATACACTCACATGTGTTTACATGCATACATACATGTACACATACACACATATATACATACATAAATGTATACACATGCATACACACACAAACCCACACATATACCCACATGTACACATACACTCATGTATACACACACACATATACATGTATACATATACATACATAAACACACACATACATACACATGTATACACACAAACACACACACTCACATGCACACACATACAGACATACCTTTACGTGCATACACATACATACATGTTCACAACACACATATGTACACACATGTACACACACATACACACTTATTTAACAAAGAAAACATCAATCATCAGGGACTATAGCATATAAATCCTTCTTGGAACTGTTACTTCCTCAGCATCACATCTTACCACAGAGACTGGGATCCTCTTCTGTGTGGCCAAACTAGTCATCTGACCATAGCAGGCCAATTAAAGTCCTCCCGAGGAGTTGTAGGTTGGAGGAAAGGCATTCTGCCCAGGGAGACAGAAGATGTACTCTCTAGGTTTTCACCATCTTGATAAGGGGCCTCTGCGGAGGGGGAAATTTCAATGACCAAATGTCTCTGTCGATGAGCCTGTAGACAAGCCTGTGAGCAGCCTTTTTTGTGATTAATGATTGATGTGGGAGAGTGCATGGCGAGTGGTGCCACTACTGCTTAACTGGCCGTCGGTGTGTAAGAATGCAGGTTGAGCTCTCCACATGGAGCAAGCTTGTAAATAGCGCTCTTCCATGGCCTTGGTGTCAGCTCCTGCCCCCAGGTTCCTGCCCTAACTTCCCCTATGATGGCTATGATTGAGATATGTAAGCTAAGCAAAGCCTCTCTTCCCTAAATTGTTGTGCTTTGCATGAGAATGGGCCCACAGGTTCATACGTAGTCCTTAGGCAAGGAACTGTTTGACAAGGATTAGGATTAAGTGTGATCTTGTTGGAGGATGTGTATTGCTACGAGTGGGCTTTGAGGTTTCAAAAGTCTATTATATGCCCACTCTCTCTGTGTGTCTTTCTCTCTGTGTCTGTCTGTGTCTCTGTCTGTGTCTCTGTCTGTGTCTCTCTCTCTCCCTCTCTCTCTCTCTCCCCACCTCCCATGTGCTAACCTAATAAAATAGAAGCTCAGCTCTCAGATAACATTCGAGCAACACATGTGCCTGGCTGCTGCTGTGCTCTGTGCCATGATGGTCAAGGACTCATGCTCTGAAACTGTGAAGTGACCCCCAAGTCGTTTGCTTTCTTCCATAAATTGCCTTGGTCATGGTGTCACTTTGTGGCTATAGAGAAATAACTAAGACAGTCTGTCTTGGTCATGGTGTTATCGCAGCTATAGGAAGCAAACTAGAGCAGAAGATGTGGGAACTCCGCAATTACCAGAACCCTTTTCAAAGCCTCATTAACCAAACATGTCCCCAGCGGTGACAAATAAGCATAAACTAAACCCAAAGAGAAGCAGGAAGCAAGAGTCCCACAGGACAGAGCCTGGTCTCGCCACAAAAGCACAAGTCCCAATTCTACATTTGGCAGGAATCTCAGTCTTTCAATTTTCCAAAATATCTCAATTATGCTTTCAATAGCCAATCTCTTGACTTCTTCATTTTTCCCTCTTAAAACTTGGCATAGTAGGTTCCTGGTATTTTCAGCTGAAAGGAATTAATAGCAGGCAGATATCCAGTCCTGCCTCTGAAGGGTCCACCCTTGCCCATTTACAGTGTCTCCTGTGTTTCTCCTCTCCCTTCTGCCAGGCCCAACTAATAGCTGACCCCTCGCTTCTGCCGCTAGCTGATCTTCTGACTCCTCTATTTCTAGTTGTATTTCAACATATAGTTAGATGGCTGAGTAGTCCCCCTCTGACAGCCCTTGGTTAATGGCTGCCCCGTCCCCCTGGGATAGATCTGCCACAAGGGATAGCCCCTGGACTTTGCTTTTCTCCGGGTGCATTTAGCAGCGTTAACCTTTGTGAGTCCATTCCATCATGTGCTCAGCAGCCCACACTCGCTGCATTCAACTGTGCGCAATTACACGGCATCATGAGTACACGGCTCCCACACTCGCCAGGGCAGGCAGAGCGACAGCAGAGGTTACAGCTCAATGTGTAGGCAACACAACTGCACGCGTTTAGGTCAGGGAGAAGGCGTGACCCCTTACCCTCCTGCTGGAGACCGTAAGCTCCCTCATTGAGATGGCTTACTGGAAGATTGCGGGATCCCCTCGGCAGTACAATGGAGAGTTCACATAGATAATTCACATAGTCTTCAGGGGCCAGAGGCTTTCTGTAAAGCCTGAGATTTCATCGTTGGAAATTAGCCATGTGGGGATGAGAAGAGGGCTCAGTTGGTAAAATGTTTGCTGGACAAGCCTTAGGATAGGATTGCAGTGACTAGTACCCATATAAGAAGCTAGGCATGATGGAATGCTTGCAATCCTAGCACTGGGGAGGCAGAGACAGGCAGGTCCCAGGAGTACTAGTCTGTCTAGCCTGCTTGTTGAGTTTCAGGAGTGAGAAATACTGAACTGGGTCCTGAGATTGGATTGATCTTTGTCTTATAGGTAGAGAGACAGATGGACACACACACATACATACACCACACATACTACACAAACACATATTATGCACACAAACACATACACACTACATAAGCATGCACACAGTACACACACTACACAAACATGCACACACACAAACACACATACACACCACACAAACATATACACACACACCATATCAACATGCACTACACACACACACACACACACACACACACACACACACACACACACATACCAGTACATCACAGGCTCAGTCACACAAGAGGTACACAGAGAAACATTCAGTCCACAGACTAGAACCATGTGGGTGATTCAGAAGTTCAGAGGGAGAAATCTGCAGGCATCCACACGAGCAGTATTTGTGTGTTGCTTTATAGCTCCTAACATAATTTCAAATACCAACGTTCTCTTGACCAATAACCCCAAATGGCAGAATATGTCATCCAATTTCCATTTTACAGTAGACCTGTGTGCAGAAGAAGCTTGCCCCCTGTGTCCTGTGCCACTTGATGGTGTGTAGTGAGCCCAGTTTTGAGCTCATATCCACAGAGCCTCAGTAGGACCTGGGACAAGAGGATTCAGCTAGGCTAGCAGGCCCACATACTCCAGTGATCCTCCTGTCTCTGCCTTTTTTTTTTGCTGGGATTACAAGAACACGTTATCATACTCAGCTTTTTAGGTAGGTTCTGTCAATCAAATTCAGGCTCTCATTGTGCATCACAAACAATTCACAGACTGAAGCCATCCACCAGCCTCATATGTTCTTACTTTAAATGTGATTCTCTATCCACGTTAGTATGCAGCAAGTTTTTAATGTAAAACTGGAATTTGAAAAAAAAATTTAGAGTTCAACTCTTTTTTTTTTAACTTGCTATTGATTCTTCGTGAGTTTCACATCATGGGCCTTGGTTCCACTCATCTCCCTGTTCCCTCATATTCACCCACCACCCTTGCAACCTCCCCACAAAGATAAAAAAAACCACAAAAACAGATGAACAAAATAAAAAAAAGCGTAGAAAACATCTCATCATGGAAGCTGTAGTGTGTCACAGTGTGTCCCACAGTATATCCCTTTGTCCACACATCTTCACTTGCAAATGTTCATTTGCAATGAGTCACTGGCCTGGTTTGAGGTCTCTGGCCTTTGTGACACTATCAATACTGGATCCCTACTGGAACTCCTCCTCTGGGTTATCCTGCTGTTGCCCTGTGTCATGGAGATCCTGTGGTTTTTGGATAGGCAGTATTGGCTCTTTCTCATGCTCCAAGAGTTCACAGATGGTATAGGTTTGGGGGTGAGCCAACTCAAAGCCCTGGAAGCTCTCCAGTCCTTTTTCCAGCTAGGTCACCCAGTGCCACCACTGGCAGGAGACAGGGTCAGCTCTTCTGCTCTCATATGGCTTTTACTCTGCCCAGGTTGTGGATGACCCACAGGTTGGAAGGAGAGGAGGAGCCCTTGGGAGCATAAGCTGATGCATAAACTCAAGGCTGTTTTAAGAAAATGAGCAGAGACATAAGTCACTGTACAGCAGCAGGGTGACAATTCCACAGGTTAAATACAGGCAGATTGACACAGAGTCCCAATATTGACACACAAAAAAGGAAGGGAACATTCTTGCCATGTAGAAAACTTGAATCAATAATTAAAAATCATACACACATGTGCGGTCACACCTGTATCATTTCACCAATGAATTCTATTATATTTTAAGAACTGACATCACTCTTAGATAAAGAAAAAGTGAACATTTATTGAGATCAGTAATCTAAAATCAAAAATGAAGATATCACAAGACAGGAAAATTAAGGTCCACCCACCATACTTAATAATTTAGCTGTAAAATTTGTTGAAATGTTAGCAAACTGAAAACATCAGTAGGTGGCAAATTCTATCCCTTAATGAAGTTGGATCTATGCCAGGTATGCAAGACAGATTAAGTCATATAATGACTGGACCAAAAAAATGAAGAAGAAAATCTATAATGAGGATAGGAAAACAATCCCATAACAACCTATGCAGTTCATGGGGAAAGTTTTAATATGAACAAATGACAAGAGAGAACATCTTCAGGTGGATAAAAGGCATTTGTGAAAGACTTATAGTTTGTGGGCTGGAGAGATGGCTCACCATTAAGGAAAGCACTGCTTTCTCTTGCAGAGGTTTGGTTGCCAGAATGCATGTGGTGGCTCATAACAGTAATGCCAGTTTCAGGGGGACTCGTGTCTTCTTCTGGCCTCTGTGGGCATTGCATGCGCATGGTACATTCATGTGTGCATGCTCACAAAAGAATCAAAAAAAAAAAAGAAGAAAAACTTATGAATAAATTTGAAAGAAGTACAAACCTGACCACTAAGAAAGGAAGAGAGAGAGAGAGTGTGTGTGTGTGGGGGGGGGGGGGAATCCATATAGAAGCATCTGAATCGATGAAAGCACAGTTGTTCATGGACTGGAGCAGTGGAGTCACCATTTTCTCCAAATGTATCTAGAGTCAATTCAATCCCAGTATAAAAAAAAAAAAAAAAAAAAAGAAAGAAAGAAAGAAAGAAAGAAAGAAAGAAAGAAAAAGACAAAAAGCTATCAGGCTTTTTGAAGGAAATTGGAGGCTGACTATAATGCATTCCAAGGATCTAAAATAGTCAAGGAAGTGGGGGAAGTAGTACTGACATAAGAGGAATGGCTCAGTGGACTGAGCTGAGGAGTCAAGGCTAACCCCCTCATGTGTAATCAATGAATTGTGTTGCTCTCAGCTGGGGACAGAAGCCAGAGCTTGCACAGGTGAGGCGAGCGCTCTGCTCCCAGCCCCATCAAAGGCACCAAGCCACCTTAGTGTGGGTGAATGCGATTTGTTTAACAAATGGTGCTGGGACCACCGGATATAAATATACCTTAGGGACCAAAAAGAAGTATCTTTGCTCATCTGCTTTTAGATTCATGGCTCAGGCATCTATGGGAGATTAATAAGAGGAAGTGTACAGATTTGCTTACTATGAATTTTATGTGACACAGAAATCTTCCAAAGGAAATC